>NC_059360.1:3992000-4323500 GCF_019703515.2 Myxocyprinus asiaticus
CATACGAGCAGACAGAGAAGTAAGTTTGAAGTAAGTTTGGAGCAGAAGAAATAGAAATAAACCTTGTGTAAACTGTCAGCTTTACGCTAAGCTAAAATGCTATATCTAGCCATTTTACATGCACGTTACCAGACACGATCATATTTTTTTATCAAAACAATTCACGTTGGATCATAATTTCTATTTTTCTAGTAAGACCTTTGATATTAGGGCAAAAATTGTATTCTTAATAATAATTTTTGTATTGTTTTCCTGTAAAAATATCTAAAAATCCTTAAAACAAGATCAGTTTGATTTATCTTGTTTTAGAAACAACACTGCATAAGATATTTAGGTTTTTCAGAGAATGTATTTTTAACATGTGTATTTTGTCTTACTGTACTGGCAGAGTTTTTATAGTCAAAACAAGTGAAAAAATCTACCAGTGCTGAAGAAGTAATCCAAAGTATTTAGAATACATTACTGACCTTGAGTAATCTAACAGAATACATTACAAATGACATTTTACAGCATGTATTCTGTAATCTGTAGTGGAAAACATTTCAAAAGTAACCCTCCCAACCCTGACAACAGTGAATAGCTAAAATAAATGCTACATTTCATTTGTGATTTTGGAACACATGGCAGAGGCTTCTAACTGTGCACAACACAAACGAGATGGATTTCACTGTTATCAAGAACAAAATAAAATGTTCTGCTAAATATGTCAATAGTAAGAAAGCAAAAGATCTACACACAGATTTGTTGGTTTTGATCCTGCACTCAGATCTGTCTGCTTTGGATGTGCTTTGCTAAATGTTAAAATGCTTAATATGTTGTCATTACTTTCTATCAGTATTGTAATCTTTTGTGTTTTGTAAACCTGTTTGAAAGTGTGTGCCAATGCCGGCTGGTGCTTTTCAAAAATGGGCAATGGTGTCTGCAATGTTGCCCCCAAAAGCTGTTCAAACTACATCTCAAACAGTTAACTTTCTTAACGAAAATAATTAACTAAGCTCAAAACAAAATAGGCAAAATATCTGATTATGAAAGCTGAAGTAAATGTATTACATCAGATTGCAAATAACTGCATGTGTATCTCCAAGCTGCCGAACACTGCGTTCGTCAGGAAAAGGATATACAGTAGCTGCAGTCCGAGCTCTAAAAAGGGGCGGGAGCTCCAAACCGCCAGCAAAGATATACAGAGCCCCTATCCTAACACTTTCCCTAACACTAACCATGGGTGGAAATGTTGCCCCCTTTTGAAATTGGCCCAACTCTATTCTGGAGTAACCCCACCCCCATTTGGAGTTACCGCCCCCTTCTCCGTGCTGCAGCTATACCTACTTGCTCGCATTTATAATTCATACACTGTCAATCACATATATCACTATTTCAATAACTGGCCTTTTGTTGCGAAGTCCTGCCCATTGGCGAGCTCAACCAATTGTCATATAGAGAAGCCAGACTTATTAAATACATTGTCTGAAAGCCGAATGTCCAGTAGGCAATCAGATGCAGATCCAATGCAAATAGTACACAGCATGAACTCCCATAGACTTGGACAGGATCCAAAATGGCATGTTTAGATTCTCTCATCCAATCATTTTATTTATTTATTTTTTCTCCCCAATTTGGAATGCCCAATTCCCAATGCGCTCTCTAAGTCCTCGTGGTGGTGTAGTGACTTGCCTCAATCCGGGTGGCGGAGGACGAGTCTCAGTTGCCTCCACGTCTGAAACCATCAATCCACGCATCTTATTATGTGGCATGTTGAGCGCATTACCACAGACACATAGCGCGTGTGGAGGCTTCACGCCATTCTCCGTGGCATCCACGCACAACTCACCACGCGCCCCACCGAGAGCGAACCACATTATAGCGACCACGAGGAGGTTACCCCATGTGACTCTACCCTCCCTAGCAACCAGGCTAATTTGGTTGCTTAGGAGACCTGGCTGGAGTCACTCAGCACGCCCTGGATTCAAACTCGTGACTCCAGGAGTGGTAGTCAGCATCTTTCCTCGCTGAGCTACCCAGGCCCCCCTCATCCAATCAGCATTGATCTTTTGCACCTGGATTTTAATAGTACAGGTATTTGCAATAGACTCTTACTGAAGCACGGCTTCAATGGGGCTCTGCGACAACAGACTTCTATAGACATTTTCATGTGTATGTCCATAGTGTTTCTTGAATGAACAGTGTGATAGTGATGTTGTGATATTTGCTAAAATACCGAAATACACAAAGAGTAATATGTCATTTATATTTTTTTAACATCTTAAACTCATTGCTGCATTAACATGAGCACAGAGCCGTGCTTTCATTATAGTCTTAAAGCAGTCGCCACAGATGCCAGATCCCAGTAGTCTGCTGCATCCACCACAACCAGATATTCAAAACCAATCTTCAAGATCGCTATAACACAGACAGTGTGTGCAAATAAACCCTGCTATCAATGGTAGCAATTTTTGTATTTTATCCCCTTTACTCCTTAATATGGCATGCCCAGTTCCCAATGCTCACTAGGTCCTTGTAGTGGCGCAGTTGCTTACCTCAATCCGGGTGGCGGAGAACAAATCTCTGTTGCCTCCGCTTCTGAGACAGTCAGCCCGCGCATCTTAACACGTGGCTTGCTGGGCATGTTACCACGGAGACATAGCACGTGTGGAGGCTCATGCTATTCTCTGTGATCTCCGCGGACAACTTACCACGTGCCCCATCAAGCGCGAGAACCACTATATCACAACCACTAGGAGGGTACCCCATGTGACTCTACCCTCCCTAGCAACTGGGCCAATTTGGTTGCTTAGGAGGCCTAGCTGGAGTCACTCAGCACACCCTGGATTTGAACTTGGGTCATGTCATATTTATTCATTTAAGTCTAAGTTTTACTCTGACTAAAATGGCATATAATTTTAGTATTGCTGTCAATTCTTTTTTTTCTTTTTTTCTTTACCAATATAATGCTTTATAAACTTTTTCCAAACAAAACCTTCCACCATATAAAGATAGAAATGCACTAAAATAGCACCAATTCAAGTAACATTAAATGTTTCCTGAAGTCTAACTGGGAGGTTGACTAATAGGCTGCATTTTCATTGCAATGGGCATTAAATCTCTTAAACTCAAATCCTCCACAATCTGTCAGTAGACTGTGGCTCATTCTGCATTTTGGTGATAGTTAAGATTTGACGTGCTTCTGTGGTAATTAAAATGCACCTTACATAGGCTGAAAAATGCTTGATTTCTATCACAAGTCCCATCTGGGCTTGTTTTGTTCATCATATAGCATTAAGAGGTCCTTTCTCCATCATTTTATCATGGAAGTGCTGTTGTGTGTGTACAGAGATTTTTTTATTTATCGAGATAACAACCTCAGCTGCTCTACAACAGGAGAGAGCCTATCGGTCAACTAGCATGTTACGACAGTACCGCACATAGAATGTTTATGGGACTGCCGTGTTATGCTATTTTATGCTAAGCTTGTAGGCTAACCTTGGTACAAGGGCTCTGGTGTGTGTTGTGAAGTGTGCATCAGTGTAATGACTCTGGGCACATTACAAAGTTTCCATCCTTCCCACAAGTGTTTGATAAATGTGTTAACTGCGATTAAGACAAATTAACGCGTTAAATTTTTGAATTAATCGCATGCGTTAACGCGTTAAATCTGACAGCTCTAAATTCTAGTTGATGATTTTGTGCACTGATAATAAACTTTAATCAATTATTTAAATATTTAAAAAAATATATAAACATTCTCTTAATTTAAACATGTATAAAACATAGGCTACATACAAACACTTTACTACAACTGTCCTTGTTGTGAAAACCTGAGCTCCTGAAATAATAGCATATCATGAATATAATTAAGTATTAGCTGCTCTTGAAGTTAGACTGTTATTCATTTTCTGTGTTTAACCAGTTTATGATGTTACATTGCACGTAGCGTGTCTTTTACGGAAACAGCGCATTCACAGTGCTAGTTACACATATTAGGATTAGCGCGGAACTTAGTTCAAGTTCACCTGTTCAATCACTTCATTGTCTGTGCAGATGTAAGTTGTAATACTACATACTGTATATGTTGTGGATATAGTGATTCATTTCATGTATAAATAGGATGCATTTGAGTGAGGTAATTAACTCATTTTAAAGCAGTTCATTTTGCTGGTATTCAGCGCGTTCACCTCACGCAGCTCAAGCAGGGTAAGATTTATTCAGCAGGAGCTAGCCTAGCAAATGCATTACCCGATAACCATAATGCTAATATTTATATCCAAATAAGTTTCAACATGACGACGTGTAAATGATGAAGACACGGCCACTTTGGCAATTTTATAGACATTACGTATACCGTATGAACTGACAGAATACATTACAGATGTCCGCAGTAACAAGTACTTTACAGACATATGGTAAAACAGGGCAAAAGTCACCCCTTGATGAAAATGTGCTGTTTTCTCATCACATTTGTCAACTGCAAATACTTTTGAGACAGCATGATGCTTTATTGAGTAACAGATTAGGATAATGCTTAACCACTTCAGAAATGGGTTAACCATTTCCTGTTAATTTCAAATACATTTGGCATTTCATAGAATCTCAAATATTCTATGAACAAATGTATATCCATTGTGATTGGTTATCAACATGAGTCCACTTTGAACATTCTTCAAATTCACCCCACTTCAGAAAACCCGATTACCCTTGGGCCAAACAAGGCCAACTGGTAGGGATGGGCGGATCAAACCAAAAGTATCGATACTTCAGATACTGATGTTGTATCAAAAATATCGATGCTCACACAAAAATATAGATTGTAAAAAAAAATTAAAAAAAAATTAAACAAGGGGTATTATTATTTGGTTACCATGAACAATAATCATAAGCTTCAAAGTGAAATAAAAAAGGATTAGGCCATATTAGCAAGTACTTGTGCAGGATGGGAACTCTTTCTTCTTCCGCTCATCTTAACATGCATGCTGAAAAACACAAGCAGACAAGCGTTTGTGCCGTCACAAGTCTCATTCAAACAAGAGGGATCAGTGCCTTGTAGAGGTAATGGTAGAAAATCAGAGAAACCGCTTCTGGTCGTGTAGTAGGGTATGCGCAGGCATATGCCGTATACACACCTATATTTAGGATTTTGCGTATGCCCACCTGAAATAAGGGATGATACGTATGGCCGCCAGAAAAGTGAGTAGTCTTTTGATCCGGAACTTTTTCAATCTACTAACGTGATTCCGCAACACCATTGAGTCAACTGTGTGTGTGTGTATGTGTATGTATATATATATATATATATATATATATATATATATATATATATATATATATATATATATATTTTAAAGTGTACAGAGATTCTCTCTAAATGCACATGGAGCAGCGGTAGATGAGAGCGCAACTGATGGCACTGGAAAGACAGACAGTTCGACTATGCTGATCCACCAATAAGAATGGTAATTTCAGACATGATTGGATATTTGCTAACCAATAATATTTTCTGTTTCAGTAAGGGGTGGGACCTTTCTAGTGTCTGATGCACAAGCATCCCTGGAGTAACTATAATTTGCACTGTATATTTATTTCCCTGCTAAATGTAAATATATGTATATACATTTAAATTTAACTTATGCAATTAAACTTTGTGAAAATACTGCATGTTATTGCACCCCTGCTAGTTTTTTATGCTCTTGTATGGTAATACAAGATAATGTGTTAACGTGAACATTAGGCCTACTACACTCATATTAGCTATACAGTGCTTAACAGTTTATTGCATATTATGAATTAGTTTATTAGTTAGAGTAATAATAAAGTATTAACAATTTTCATAGTAGCCTAATAAAAGGAACATTAATGACACCTATTAATTAAAATACACTTTTAACATTGTTACAATTCCATTGTTCTTAGCAGTGTACTTATAAGTGTTACACTTTTTACATATATACATTTAAATGAATTTTAGAGATCGGGTGCATGTGTTTTTTTTTTTTATGGTGGGGTCTTTCATAAATTCAGAGTATGCCCACCTCTTCAGACACTACAACACCACTTGTTCTGGAGTAAATTCACACTAAAATAGCAACATATCAAAAGGTGACATTTCTTATTTCTTATAATTGTGTGTAATTGCTGATAATAAGTAAATAAAAAGTTTACAGCAGTAATATTGCATGGTTAATTGTGTGGTAACTATGGTTTAACTAAATACTGTTGGGCCTCATGTATTCAGATAGAAGACAAAGGCAGGCCTAACACAAGTCGTAAAACCTAACTCAGCCCCAACACATTCCATGTCGTAAATGTTACTGATAAAAATCGCGCCAAAATCAAACAAAGGGAGTCCAAAACAGACTACAAATCCATGAAGCCTTGCTCACTACAGGATCGAATTCTCAACTCCTATTGGATGAGGCACACAACAGAACGTCCCTCAACCATGACATCATCAGGAGTTCAAATAATTCTGAAATGCTTCCAGAATTCGCTTCCAGTGACTTCGTTCACCGAATATAGACGTAGCTTTTGCTGCTCTCTGGTGCAGCCTCGTGGCATAAGGAAGTAACGTCCGACTTGAAACTGTAGCCATACAATCTCCATCTCGCTGGACGAGTTGAGATTACTCTGTGTTCAACCAAACACTCTAACGGATCCGAAGGAGACCGCCGAGCAATTCGCATCTTCATCCGTTTGCCTACAAAAGTGAAGAGATTAAAGATTTCTCTTCCATCTTCAATCAAGTCGACATTTCTGAGTTCTCTGCCAGCCCGCCGAGAATCAACAGCCGTACCGCCCGCCGACAGAGCGAGGAAACGGCCTCCCGTCATCACACGAGCCTCAAGGAACCGGGTCAAAGTTATAGGATGGAGGAAAACACATTCTACCTGTGTAGAATATTATAGTGTGTTATTCTTGTGTTTCAAGGTTTTTGCTTGTACAGTTTACGGACCGCCATGTTTATTACTCAGGGTATTAATTATCACGAATTTGTTTTGCTGTATTGTGGTCCAACCAAATTGGATTGTTGTGCAATTGTGCCATCGCGGGTGAGACAGCAACTGAGTTCATCCACTAAATAGTCAAAGTACGCGGGACTGTTTACAAGCCATCCACCGCGTCTCTGAGCGATGAACTAAACAGCTGCTTTCTCTCCCACGATCGCGAAATCAGCTTTAGGGCTGTCACTTCTCTCTCTCTCGTACTAACCACACACACACACACACACACGCACGCACGCACGCACGCAGGCACGCGACCCCTCACAAACATTCTGGCACACATTTTGGCTCGTAGATAGCTTAAATGCTAAAGCCCAGCTATGTGTTATAGAATTAATTTTATTTCCATATCTAATCATATCACTGTTTAGTTTGTAGTTGTAAGTCGGAAGTTTATTGACTGCATTGTATTAATTATTAATTGATATTACTGCATAAATAAACTTTTGTTTATATTACAAAGAGAAGTGTTTTGGTTTGTTTTGCGTACGCCTGTGTCGTGCTGACGGGATGTCAGTGCTCGGATTCAAATCTTCATTCATTGTTTTTTTCCCGAAAATCGATATTCTTCGGATGTCGATTTTCCTAAGAAAACAATCTAATATTGAGACTGTTTTACTATTGGTTATTAGTCCCTGATTTCAGGGTGGTGCCCCGTCAATGTTAATCCTTATTAATATTCTGTTGATTTTTGATAATTGATAATTATCTTTGATGATTGTTGAATTTGAATGATCAATAAGCTAGTGTTAATTTTAATTAATGTTTCATCGATGTTAACAATTAACGATTATCTTTGATAATTGTTGATTTTAAAGGATTAAAAAAGCTAACATTGATTCTCATCAATTTTCTATTGATTTTAATAATTAGTAATTATCTTTGATAATTATTCATTATTGCTAATAACCAAACTTGCTCCTAAACGTAGCGCACTACATTTACTGGAGCCTCATATGAGGTTCTAATGAGTTAGATTCAATTGATTAATTTGTACATTAATTAATAACTACAGAAATAATTATTAATTATTTCTGATAGTAACACTGATCTAAACCACCAGTAAAGCCCTACAATACCATGGTTAAACTATTGTTATTGTAGTGAAACCATGGTTAATTTTTGTAAGGGTAAACAAAACAGAAGTCTAATAATTTTCTATTTAGGCTCACAAATGTAAAAAAAAAAAAAAAAAAAAAAAAGACTAGAATTAATAATAATATTTAAAATTACCCATTTTATCCCAAGAAATCACAAAAAAACAGGTACCGGTATTGGTATAGATGATATTGGATTTGAAATTATTGTTATCAGATTGAAAAGAAAATAAGTGGTACCGCCCATCCCTACCAACTGGGGAGTGAGACGGGGTTAATGTGAAAAGAAGAGTTGCGCCGAATTTGCCAGATTGTGTATCCAGAGCAAAACGGTACAGGTTTGGGAAAAATCTAAAAATTGTGGGTACAGTACAAATCCGTTAAAATGCACAATGGACAAATTGGTGCCCAAAGAATGTTTGAGATAATGTATGGTGTGCTGGGACATCGTTCCGCTGTTAGTGGAGAGACCACTTGGGACACCATGGCAGACACAGTCATTGAGTTGTCAACGCTACCTTACATTGCTAGCTAGCTAATGTTTACAAATGATATAAACTCGATATTCTAGATAACTAAATAACATTATACCTCAGCTTAAGCTTCCCTCTTACTTGTGAAATGTGTGGGGTGTGACGTTGGTACCAGGGCGGCGTGTTAAAGGCAGGTTTTAGTGCAAAGCTGCCGGGCTATTTGCCCGATGGTGGGAACGCAGATCGATTTTCCCCTTACAGTTCGAGGTCCGAGGCTATTGGCCCTGGCTGGCAAGTTGGTAGCCCTGGCTCACACTGGCCCGATAATGGAAAAGTGGTTACTGTGTTTTATGGAGGCTTTTTTTTAATCAAATACTATCCTCTCACTTTTTAGACAGTTACTGAAAAGATTCAGATTTAACCACCTTAAACAAAACTGAAAAAAAGACTTTGTCTCAAAATAAATTTTAGAATTTCCCATTAGCAGCATAAATTTGCAACATGTTAAAGTTATTAAGAGTTAGATCAAATGACCACAAAATCAAACTTTTGACATTGCACAAAATGATCTCATTGATCAGGAATATTTTCAGTGTATAGTGACAAACAGGTGTTTAGGAAAGTGCTGTGGGAGTTTGTGTTGCTATTTAGTTTGCCATTTAAAATCAAAAGTGCCCATTACTCTGTGGGGCCTTTAGCCCGTTGTATGCCCAGAAAACAAATCCCGTCTGAATAGGGCTTTTGTGAATTCCACTCTAATAATATTTATAATCTAAATTTCTTTTGACTCAAACCCAATGATAATCTGTCAGCCTCGAATCGGCCTCTACCCCATCCTCATGCATCTCTGTCATTCACATTATTGATTGCATTTGTTAACATCTCATAATCTGCTTGGCTCTTGGGAGTGATATCATAACAGACACCCACAGATTTTCTGCAGGGCTATGAAGAGTGAACACATCTCAAGAAGTGGCAGTAGACACACAGTCACTCAGGCAGCATGTGTGTACCTGTGTGCAGATGTCAAGGGTTTTGAAACTCAGGTTCTGTGGCATCTCCCTGCAGCGGGTGGAGAGGTTGAGGATGGCGGTAGCAGCCATATGCGCTGCCTCCATGTCATGTGTGTAGTCGAAGCTGCTCTTGCTGCAGGTGCTGCTGGCACTGCTTTTCGCTCCCCTGGCTCCGCCTCCTCCACAGCTCAGACTGCTACTGCTGGGCCCGTAACTGCTGCTGGTGCTGCTTGCTGAACTCGAGCTCTTACAGTAGCGCTTCACTGCCGAGACAATCAGAGCCGTGACGTTAACATAAAATATATATTATCAGACCAAGGGGTAGATCACAAAGTTCCATATAGGCTCAGTTTAAAAACCTAATGAGCTGCCTGCCTAGACTGCATTTTTTGTCACCATATATAGACACACTCCTGATGTGAAGTCTGTTCCTTTTAAGCTGTGTTAGGTTAGTTAGGTAGTAAAAATTACTAATCACTTATCTACAACTGTAATTAGATTACTTATTTTACTGATTAATTTATCGATAAGATTACACCTAACACTGCTTATTGGATACCTAATTTTGCCAAATTCTAAGGCAGCATTATATGTGTCCTTCATGCATAAGGCAATCCCAGAGTTGTGAAAAGCTAAGTGAAATCCAAGTCAAGGGATTTTATTCAGATTTTATTCAGAACTGGGAAGTATCAATAGATAATAGTTCAGAAATGTACTATTACACCCAATATTTGTTTGTCCTCAGTAAGATTTATGCTTAGTAGACTACAGTATCAGGTTGTTAGCTTAGCAACAGGCTAACATCAAACCAGAGACTATTTAGTGGGCCACTTTTATTAAAATCAATGGGAGAAATTGGAACACCCAATGGTCAACAGATGTAGAAAGGAAGTCCCGCCATTCAGATAAAAGAACCAATCACCTTTTAGATACAGACATCGCCTGTCAATCAACTCGAGAATGTGCATGCGCATTAGCTATGCAAGTTGGGAAAAATTCTTTTTTTAACGAAGCATAATTTATGATTCCAGCCCTGCTGAAAAGACCAGCTCAACCAGCATGCATTTCCCATGCTGGTCTAGGCTGGTTTGTGCTGGTCTAGCTGGTTGACCAGCATAGCCATGCTTTTCACCAGCATAGCCATGCTTTTCACCAGCAAAGCCTAGCTGGTGAAGCTGGTTGACCAGCATAGTCTTTCTGATGAAGCTGGTTAGGCTAGTTTAAAATGCTGGTGGGAATACCAGCACACCAGCATCCCATGCTGGGGGACCAGCACCCAAAACACAACATAAGACGGTGACCAGCAATGCTGTTCTTTTCAGCAGTGAGTGCTGTCATATTTTATTGCTGATTTGAAATGTGTTCTTTGATCTTAATCTTGACCAACCTTTTATGATATTTCAAAATTTCCCCATTCAAGTAGATTGGAGCTGCACTTTCATGACTGGAAATAGCCTCCTGAGAGCTGAGAGGGCCAAAGATGGTCGACAGTTGTCTTACTTGCTAGAAAGACTTTGGTCAAACTCTATTAGAATTAACTGTTTGTCAAATATTTCATACACTTCATGTCGAGTGCTTTTTGTGTGGCGCACATGATCAAGTGACTGTAAACAGAGCTGCCTATAAAGAACATTTCAATTCAGTAACTTGTCAGTTATGATGCTGCCTTAGAAGGTTGCTGCTTATGTAGTCAATTCAACAACTGAAAAAAATTGGCATAAATATATATATAGGTTATGTGCCTTTCTTAAAATATAGAGAATCACCTACACTACATGAACATTATACCCATATAAATATGCTAGCACATAGGCTACGACCTAAAAATGGATTCTATAACCACACAACACCAGTAAGCACCATAGATTTTCACTGAATTGGAACCCCTTTTATAGAAGTTCTACATATTTTCCACTGTTTCAGCATTTGTTTATTAAATATTTTGCCTAATTTGCATATTTGGGAGCCCCTTTGAGGACAGGGTGGGAATTGATTTCTGAAATAGTTTTGCGTGCCCTCGCAATAGTTTGTGTTCCCTTGCAATATTTTTTGCATGCCCTTGAATTAGTTTTGCGTTCCCTCACAATAAATTTACCATGGTTTTACTATCGTAACCATATTTTAACCTTGATATTCTTAGTAATAATACAGGAACTTGAAAACTATGGTAATAAAAATCATAATTTTGTGGTTATTATGGTTTTACTACAAATACCATAGCGTAATTAGTGGCTTGATCAGCGTTCCCCAGGGAACAATCAATGTTCCCATGGAAACACTGATCATGCATGCCAGCCATGCCTGCAAGACATGAGGGAGAGTAAATAAAACATACAAAACAAACTGACAAACTCACTGGAGCCATGACAGTACCCCCCTCCAGTTTCCTGACCGTATATGCCAGAGAACCCTCAACAAGACGCGGAGGAGGTGGGACGGGTGTGTCAGGGTGAAACTCAGAACGTAAAACGGGTTTAATCTTGGAGATGTGGAAAACGGGGTGAATATGTTTTTTTTTTTTCTCCCCAATTTGGAATGCCCAATTCCCAATGCACTCTAAGTCCTCGTGGTGGCATAGTGACTCGCCTCAATCCGGGTGAGGGAGGACGAATCTCAGTTGCTTCCGTGTCTGAGACCATCAATCCATGCATCTTATCTCATGGCTTGTTGAACGTGTTACCGTGGAGACATAGCACGTGTGGAGGCTTCATGCTACTCTACACGGCATCCACGCACATCTCACCACGCACCCCACCGAGAGCGAGAACCACACTATAACAACCACGAGGAGATTACCCCATGTGACTCTACCCTCCCTAGCAACAGGGTCAATTTGGTTGCTTAGGAGACCTGGCTGGAGTCACTCAGCATGCCCTGGATTCAAACTTGCGACTCCAGGGGTGGTAGTCAACGTCAATACTTGCTGAGCTACCCAGGCCCTGAGGAGGTAGTTTGAGAAGGACCGCCACCAGACCAATGATCTTGACGATGGGAAACGGCCCGGTTCTTGTGCAGGGAGCAGAGGGGGCTGATATCCGAGGCCCAGACTAAATGATCTCTCCAAGAAGACAGATTACGGGAGGCCACACAGCGCAGTGTCTTTTCCAGCTCCTGATTCACCCGCACCGCCTGCCCATTTGTCTGGGGGTGAAACCCAGAGGACAAACTCACCGTAGCCCCCAGCTGTCGACAGAATTCTGCCCAAAAACATGACACAAATTGGGGGCCTCTTTCAGAAACCACATCCACCGGGAGGCCATGAATGCAGAAGATGTGATTAATGACTGCTACCACTGTCTCCCTCACTTAAGGTAATTTGGGGAGCGGAAATAAGCCGCCTTTGAGAACTGGTTTACTACAGTCAAAACGACTGTGTTGCCATGGGAGGGGGAGGGATCCATGGCTATGTGCGACCAGGGTCTCCAAGGGACAGCGGTTGGAGGAGCCTGGCTGGGGGTTCACAGGACATTTTTTAAGTCGCACAAATGGGGCAAGCGGCTAAGAATCAACGTATGTCCAGTGCCAGTGATGGCCACCAGAATCACTGTCTAATGAGTGTCTGGGTGCAAGTCACCTCTGGATGACAAGCGACTTTAGATGAGTGACCCCACTGTAGGATGTGCGTCCGAACAGATCTCAGAACAAATAACTGGCCTGTTGGGCACATAGCAGGGGGCATGGTGTTTAATAGCGAAGCACAGACTTTAGCCTCCACCTCCCAGGATACCATGCCCACCACACAAGTGGCAGGTACAATGGTATCAGGTGGGATGGTAGCGATCTTGACCTCAAAACATCGAGACAGGGAGTCGGGCTTGACATTTTTAGAGCCAGGGTGATATGACAGGACAAAATTAAATTATTATATATAAATTCTCAGCCAAAAATTCTCTGTTGCCGATGTTGTAATTCCATTCAGCTGGTGTTAAGCTGTGTGAAAAGCACACGGATACATCTTTCCGTCTAGAGCACTGCGACAGGACCGCTCCTACACCAACGACAGATGCATCCACCTCCACCATGAACTGACTTGCAGGGTTGGGAGTTACTAGGATGAGTACGGTAGAAAACCGCTCTTTTAGTTTATAAAATGTGGCCTCAGCTCACAGGGACCAACAAAAGTTACTGCATGTGGAGGTGAGACCTGTCAGAGGTGTGGCAAGTTGGCTGTAATTCCTAATAAACCTCATGCATTGCGAGAACCTACGGTTGGCCAATCGGAGATGGTTCTGACCTTAACAGGGTCCACGTGCACTCCCTCGGACGAAATGTTGAACTCCAGGAACGGAACCGACTGTGCGTGAAAAGCGCACTTCTCCACCTTGACAAACAGCCAATTCTCTAGCAGTCACTGAACATGCTGAACATGGTCCTGGATATTCTGGAAGAAGATCAGAATATCATCAAGATAGACAAATACAAAGCGATCAACCATGTCTCTAAGCATGTCATTAACGAGCCCCTGGAAGTCGGCGGGGTCGCTGACCAATCCGAAAGACGTAACCAAATATTCAAAGTGCCCCCTATGAGTGTTAAAACTGTCTTCCACTCATGCCTCTTCCTAATCTGGACAAGGTGATAAGCATTGCGTAAATCCAACTTCGTAAAGAGGGACACTCCCTGCAAGAGTTCGAAAGCTGAGGACATCAATGGCAAAGGATAGAGATTCTTCACCGTGATGTCATTCAGCCCCGATAATCTAAGCGAGCCATCCTTCTTCTCCATGAAGAAGAACCCCGCCCCTGCCAGCGACAAGGAAGGGTGGATGAGACCGGATGCCAAAATCATTTATATACCTGTTCATGGCCTCCCTCTCGGGAGCTGAGAGCAAATACAGCCATCCTCTAGGCGACGAGGTGCCAAGAAACAATTCAATCGCACAGCTGTACAGGCAATGAGGAGGAAGGGTCGCGGTGTGGGACCGGCTGAACACCACCCTCAAGTCATGGTATGTCAACGGTACTCCGGATAAGTCTGCCGGTTCATCCTGCAATGAAACACAAGACTGGACAGGGATAGTCCTGAAGACTGGACTGAAACACCATAGTTGCGACAAACAATAAGGGCTCTGTGTAAGACCAGTGTGATTGACCAGTCTATGTGTAGGTTGTGCTTTACCAACCAAGGATGCCCTAATACTACCGGTGCCGATGGAGATTGGATCAAGTAAAATGACAATTGCTCCATATGATTTCCAGAGATGAAGGTGACTGGCTTAGTGGACTGGGTGATGACGGACAGCGGCGTGCCACTGAGGGTGTGTGTGGTGATGGGTTCATCCAACTGGACCATAGGAAGCCACCATTTAGAAGCCAAGTCGAAATCCATAAAGTTCCCTTAGGCTCTGGAATCCACCAAGGCTGAGACCAGCAGATCCATTCTGCAGCCGGGACAAGTGTCCAAAGTCCAGGGGTTTTGTCCAACGGTGTTGTGCTCGCCAGTAACCCCTTTCCTACTGACGAGCAGTGTCTTTTTCTGGACAGGAAGCAGGGAGATGACCAGACCGAGCACAATGAAAACATAGTCCATTGACGAGGCGTCGTTGTTTCTCCCTACGTGAGATTTGCGTTCTTCCGATTTGCATAGTCTCAATGTCAGGCCGTATTTCTGGTGACCTGGCTGAAGAAGCAGACTGGGTAGGAGGATCAGCCACCCAGGTAGGTGGAGAGCGGCATTGACAGTGATGATGGCATAGGGTAAGGCGTTGATCGACTCGGATAGCCAGATCCACCTAATCATCGAAGCGCGGAGGCAGATCCAAAGAGTAAATCTTGTCTAGGATGTCGTCGGAAAGCCCATGCAGAAACCGATCCCACATGCCGTGACCATTCCACTCACATGAAGCAGCCAGGGTGTGAAACTCGATCGCATAATCTGAGACTAGTCGATCTCCTTGAGACAGTCCAAATTAGACCCTCGCCGCCTCCCGACCTTGAGCCGAGCGATCAAAAACTCAGCGGAGCTCCGCGGATAAAGCATGATAGGAAGCACAGCAAGGATGTCTGTTGTCCCACATGGCAGTGCCCCATTCACCAGCCCTTCTGGTGAGGAGTGTGATCACACAAGCCACCTTCATCATATCTGACACGAAAGTAGAGGGCTGTAACGTGAAGAACAAGGAACATTGTGAAAGAATGCACTGATTACAGGGCTGGAGGAGGAATACGGACTTCTGATCGGCCATAAATCTGGGGAACTGGCGGAGCCAGTGAAGATGCTTCCTGAGAGTAGCCAGCTTGGCAAGCTGCGAAGTCATCATCTCCAGAAGCCATCATCTCCAGAGCCCAATTAGATGCAGAGATTTGATCATGCTCTTGTCCCAGCAAAGCTCCCTGCTGAGAGAGGGCGGAGCGAAGAGTGGATTCCTCCGCTGGTTCCATACTAGGCAAGATTGTTCTGTCAGAGTGATAGTGAGACAAACAAACCCAAGAGCAGAGGAACAGTTCAAAGGATTTATTTACAATAAATATAAGTAAACACTGAGTTGTGGATGACCAGCTGCAGCAGCAAGAAGAGATCTCTGAGAAGCGCACGTGCCGTGGCCACGCAAGGGGCAATCCATGAAGAGTATGTTGGTAGAATGTGTGTGTGCATTGTGGAAGTCAGGAATAGATTTGTGGAATCCTCCATTGAAGCTTACTGAGGTGCAGAACAACGGCCAGCAAGGTAGGGCGATCTTGCTCCTGACACACGGGCAAAGACGAAGTATCCTCCATGGATACCCAGCTGACATGCAGCAAACTGGAAGGCAACCACACACCCGACACGCGGGCAACCAACAGATACACGAGACCAACTAGGCAGAGAGAATGGGGTCAGTTACCTCACACCAAACAACAATCTAGCAAAGATACTGAGAACATGAAGGGCTTAAGAAGGGAGTGAATTAAAGGGGAACCAGGTGTTGCTCGACATGCTAATTAGTGGCATGATCAGCGTTCCCCTGGGAACAATCAATGTTCCCACAGAAACACTGATCATGCATGCCGGCTGCGCCTTCAAGAAATGAGGGAGAGAAAATAACAAAACATTCCAAACAAACTGACAAACTCACCTGAGCCATGACATACTTAACTTACTTTTCATAGTTACTATAATATTACTTTAGTAAAACCATGGTTTCTGCCAAAAAACGAAAAAACAAAAAAAGGTTAGTCTACAACAGTGGATACTACAATATTCCTGAAGAAAAATGATTTGTTAAAAACTATGGTTCCTACAGTAAAACCATAAAAAACACAAAATTAAGATTTTTATTATCATAGTTTTCGTTTTCCTGTATTATCACTATGATTTCAATATGAATATCAGGTTAAAATATGGTTACTATTGTAAAGCCATGGTAAATTTATTGTGAAGGAACGCAACACTATTGCGAGGGAATGCAAAACTTATTGGGGGGGTCACACAAAACTATTTTAGAAAAAAATAATTCCCACTCTGCCCTCAAAGGGGCTCTGTAGCTTAGCTATCATATGAGAAAAGTAATCTCAGCTCTGTGTCGAACTATTCAGAATAATCTCACTGTGAATTCAGCGACAGGATGTTGAACGTTCTGCTTTTGAAATCGTTCTATACTTATTGAAATTTAATTGAAACTGCCCCCTGTGGCCGAAGCTGGAAGTGTTGTTGAATGTGTGGGCACGTGTGAGCTTCAGTTCACAGAGTGGAGACAAAAGCGAGTTGTATTTTTAGTTGCAAATCAGAGTTTCCACTAAGACATTTTGGTGCCGACCAACGTGTCCCGGAGGTATAACGTTTACTGAACAAATTTCATTTCTGTTTATTTTGCGCTGTAACATGTATGGACTATGCATAATATGCGATATAATAATGACACAATCAAGTCAACTGAACAATAAATATTTGTTCATTACAGCTGCTTTTCCGTAAAAAAAATAAAAAAAAAGGCAGTCCTGGAATTATTAGCATCTAATTAAAAAAAACATTCATAACAAAAACAGAGGGCAAAGCAAAAAAATGCTAAACTGCAATTTATCACATATCTTTTCATTCACAAAGAAATATAAAAATAATAAAAATCATTAAGTCATATTGTAATACTATTTCTCACCTTGGCTTATTTCTTTCTCTTTATTTTTATGACTATTTTCCTCATCGACCAGAACCATTTGCTGCTGACGTGAAGTCAAATGTGAGCAGCGTTCTCTACAGCAAGGCTGTTTTAATGCAATTCTGATGAGAGAAGTTTCTCATTGAGGGCATGAAAAATGAGAGTAAAGCAGGCTGCTTTTGTCAGTGTGCATGATACAACCCACTGTAGTCGTGAATTAGGACTATGCAAGCTGTCGGGAAAGTTATACCTCTGTGGCAGCGAAGCGCTGCATCATTGGGATGGCGTCACGCTGTACACTTGTGGTATCAATTAAAGGGGTTGCTAATATCTTGTTAATATTTCATCTGAACATTGTGTCCAACAACTTTTATATTTGTCGGACATTGGGACATTAATGGAATAGGTAACAGAAACCCTGTTGTAAATTATGCAACACAGTCAACAGGAATGCATATGTTATTAACCCTAGCCATCAGCCAAGTAACCATGCAATTTAAGAGCAAAAATGCAACCTCAGAATTACTCCTGATTGTTTATGTGTACTTCCTGGTTTTCATGGGATCAGAACCCGTGGCTCAAAAGTCTCGCCAGATGGAAAGGTAATCACATTTGAATTGATTGTCAGTAATTCAGCAGAATGCCGTAGATTTCATGGTACATCAACATAATGTAAATGATGGTGTGTGGTAAGGGAGCTCTAGGTGAGAGAGAGAAAGAGAGAGCTGCTTTATCTGCAGTTTGACAAAAGACCCAATGAGACAGTGCCACCAGTTGGGCATCAAAGTGGCATCTCCCAGTGGGCATCCTGCTGCCATCTTTTATTACTCTCGCTCTCTCTTTCTATTTCCTTTCTCACTTTTCCTCCCTCTATCAACTCCCCCCTCGGTCTGGTCACACATCTCGCACTTATCTGCACAGAATTGCAATTAGCAGCAGCCCTAAATCCAGACATGATTCACCCCAGCCGCCTCATTCATTATGCATCTGCCTCCAGATCATTTCCATATATTTCCATACCTCAGGAATATAGTGAAGGAAGATCTCGGAGGCATTTCTAAAAGGGTTTAGTTCCTGGCCCACCATTCATCTTGCCATATAACGTTATTGTGTAGATTGTGAATGGTTTAATATACTGTACAAATGTGAAGAAAATGGCTTAGCTTGTATTAGCTTTCTCAGACGTAATTGTAGTTAAAGGAATAGTTCATCCAAAATGAAAATTTTCACTGTTTCCATCTGTTCCTCACACAAAGAAATTGTATGGTTAGAATATAGCACATGAGTTGTATGGACTACTTAACTTTTATGGTACTATTTGTCCTTTTTGGAGCTTGGCAGCCCCTGGTCACTGTCTACTAAATATCTATTGTTGTGTGTTTCACAGAGGAAAGAATGTCAAACGGGTTTGGTACAACATGATGGTGAGTAATGATTATGGCAGAATATATATATATATACAGGTGCATCTCAATAAATTAGAATGTCGTGGAAAAGTTCATTTATTTCAGTAATTCAACTCAAATTGTGAAACTCGTGTATTAAATAAATTCAATGCACACAGACTGAAGTAGTTTAAGTCTTTGGTTCTTTTAATTGTGATGATTTTGGCTCACATTTAACAAAAACCCACCAATTCACTATCTCAAAAAATTTGAATATGGTGACATGCCAATCAGCTAATCAACTCAAAACACCTGCAAAGGTTTCCTGAGCCTTCAAAATGGTCTCTCAGTTTGGTTCACTAGGCTACACAATCATGGGGAAGACTGCTGATCTGACAGTTGTCAAGAAGACAACCATTGACACCCTTCACAAGGAGGGTAAGCCACAAACATTCATTGCCAAAGAAGCTGGCTGTTCACAGAGTGCTGTATCCAAGCATGTTAACAGAAAGTTGAGTGGAAGGAAAAAGTGTGGAAGAAAACGATGCACAACCAACCAAGAGAACCGCAGCCTTATGATTGTCAAGCAAAATCGATTCAAGAATTTGGGTAAACTTCACAAGGAATGGACTGAGGCTGGGGTCAAGGCATCAAGAGCCACCACACACAGACACTACAGTTGTCGTATTCCTCTTGTTAAGCCACTCCTGAACCACAGACAACGTCAGAGGCGTCTTACCTGGGCTAAGGAGAAGAAGAACTGGACTGTTGCCCAGTGGTCCAAAGTCCTCTTTTCAGATGAGAGCAAGTTTTGTATTTCATTTGGAAACCAAGGTCCTAGAGTCTGGAGGAAGGGTGGAGAAACTCATAGCCCAAGTTGCTTGAAGTCCAGTGTTAAGTTTCCACAGTCTGTGATGATTTGAGGTGCAATGTCATCTGCTGGTGTTGGTCCATTGTGTTTTTTGAAAACCAAAGTCACTGCACCTGTTTACCAAGAAATTTTGGAGCACTTCATGCTTCCTTCTGCTGACCAGCTTTTTAAAGATGCTGATTTCATTTTCCAGCAGGATTTGGCACCTGCCCACACTGCCAAAAGCACCAAAAGTTGGTTAAATGACCATGGTGTTGGTGTGCTTGACTGGCCAGCAAACTCACCAGACCTGAACCCTATAGAGAATCTATGGGGTATTGTCAAGAGGAAAATGAGAAACAAGAGACCAAAAAATGCAGATGAGCTGAAGGCCACTGTCAAAGAAACCTGGGCTTCCATACCACCTCAGCAGTGCCACAAACTGATCACCTCCATGCCACGCCAAATTGAGGCAGTAATTAAAGCAAAAGGAGCCTACATATACAGTACATATACAGTAAATGAACATACTTTCCAGAAGGCCAACAATTCACTAAAAAAAATTTTTTTATTGGTCTTATGATGTATTCTAATTTTTTGAGATAGTGAATTGGTGGGTTTTTGTTAAATGTGAGCCAAAATCATCACAATTAAAAGAACCAAAGACTTAAACTACTTCAGTCTGTGTGCATTGAATTTATTTAATACACGAGTTTCACAATTTGAGTTGAATTACTGAAATAAATGAACTTTTCCACGACATTCTAATTTATTGAGATGCACCTGTATATATATATATAAATTTTTTTTTTTTTGCTTAACTATTCATTATTCACAGGGTTGGGGAGTAACGGAATACATGTAATGGGATTATGTATTTAAAATACAAAATATTAGTAACTGTATTCCACTACAGTTACAATTTAAATAATTGGTAATCAGAATACAGTTACATTCAAAAAGTATTTTGATCACTGAAGAGATTTGCCTTTTATTGTCATGTTTAGATTATTCAGTTGGAAAACATTTATCCATATAAATGATGCGATCCGAGGAGTGTTTGAACAGCAGTGAAACACTTTCTTAAAATGTGTTGCATTTATACAAGTTCACACTGTGAGTGAAAAGGTGGATATGATGTCATTGAGGAACTTTCCCTTGGGAGCTTAATAGAAGAGCTACATAATGTTTCTACAGCTTAACAAAAACAGTTAGAAATGCTTTGACAGATGAAACATAAATCCAATAAATACACAATTTCATGACTTGTCAATGTTTTTTTATGAGGGTAATTTTACAAGAAATGCTAACCAATGAAGCCTTTAACATCCTATAGAAATCTACAAATATTATATTTTCTGCCTCATTCTTTGAACAGAATCCACATACGATCAGAAAAGGATGTTGTTCTACAAACTGTGAGGTTTTGAAGTTTGGAGCAGCAAAAATAGTTTTTAGTTTTGTATAAATTGTCATGTGAACATTTAGCTTTATGCTAAACTAAAATGCTATTTCTTGCCTTTACATGCATCCTTTACCAGGCTTGATTATACTGTATTTTATAAAGAATTCTATGAATAAATGTACATTGGAGCATTACTTTTTCCTCTAGTAAGACCTTTAATATTAGAGCTAAGATGTACTGCAAAAATCATATTCTTAATATAAATATAAATATTGTTTTTCTGTAAAGATACTTGAGTAGCAAAACTGCACAAGATATTAGGCTTTTTTTTTTCAAAGAATGTTTTTAATATAAGTTAATTTTCTTTATTTACTTGTCAGTGCTGAACAAGTAATCCAAAGTATTTAGATTACGTTACTGACCTTGAGTAATCTAATGGAATACATTATGAATGACATTTTACAGCAAGTATTTTGTGATCTGTTGTAGAATACTTTTTAAAAGTAACCTTCCCAACCTCGTAGATTGTTCAAGGGTTACAGTATAGTGATGTTAATTATTAGAGCTGTCAATTTATTACAATTTTAATCGAATTCATTACATGATGTGCTGATATGCTGATTAATTCATTAATTGCTATTAATCACATATACCAATATTTACTGAGAAAGGCCCTCAAATTAAGATATTTCAATATAATAAAACATTCACAGGCCTAAAGTCCACAGCAGTCCATTTTGCAATTGAATTCATAAGTCTGTCTGAGTTAGACTTATTATAAGGGCTATTCTAACAGGACATACTCTTGCGTCACGACAATGCTGTTTTTGATCTATGTACACATGCGTCATAAAATCGCCTTTGGAACATCTCACTTTGGTTGCGTCACATCTTAATGGTTTTCAGCATCTCATGCCATTAACACAGCATCTTAAAGTTAAAAGTATTCTGATGGCTTGGATGCAGCATCATTTAAAATCAATAATTCCCTATCTGTCACTCACTCGACGTTGTGTCGATGTAGTGACACTAGGGGTCACTCTTGGGAGCCCCGAACACCTCTGCTTTTTGATAAAAGGCCAATGGGAACTGGCGAGTGGAATTTGCATGCCACTCCCCCGGACATACGGGTATAAAAGGAGCTGGTATGCAACCACTCATTCAGATTTTCTCTTCGGAGCCAAGCGGTTGCATTCAGTGCACTGAATTCAATTCAAACTCCGTTCTCTTTACCGTTCACTTAAAACTGCTGGATTTACGGTGCATTTCAGCAGCTTCTCCCCCTCTGCACACGTGGAGTGCAGAGAACGCCCCTGGGCACTTCGGAAGAGCAAAAGAGTATATTCTAAAAGAGTATATTTTCTTTCTAAAAGAGCGGCACACACAGAAACGTCTTTTTAAAGATGCCTTTCCGTTTGTGTATTATTCCTGATCTCTCCACTTCTGACAGCCACGATCGCTGTCTTACGTGTCTGAGCACTGCCCACGCGGAGACATCATTGTGAGAACATGACCATGGCAACGTTGCGGTCACGGCTTGCATTCGTATGAAAGCAAGCCACCCCAGCGGCTCCCCGCCTCAGCCCTTTTACCTACGGGTATGAGGCTGTGCCGGTGAGCACTGGGGGCGATTTGGGGACCTCAATGGGAGCACCTCCGCCGGGTAAACCCCCACGGACCTCTCATTCCCCAGCACACTCGCTTGCCCCGGTCGGGCTCTCGGATGAGACCACCGGCTCGTCACACGGCGAGTTCGACCTATTATTCAGGGCCCAGGAAGATGATGAGTTATCAAGCACAGCATCGGAGAGCGGGCTCGTCCACTCTGACGTGGACGCCTCGGCTGGGGTCCCTCCATCGGGTGTGGTGGCCCAGTCTCAGGCCGGTGCGGAGATGACGGACATGCTTTCCCGGGCATCCGTGAGCATCGGGCTAGAGTGGAACCCTCCACTCTCCCCTGAACCCACGCGGCTCGATGATTGGTTCCTGGGTCCAGAGCGCCGCTCATGGCCATGCCCCGGCCCGGTCCCTTTCTTCCCGGAAGTGCATGAGGAGCTGAAAAGATCGTGGGGGGCACCTTTTACTGCCCGATCCTGATCTTTCAGCTCCCCCGCTCTCAATACCCTCGATGGTGGGGCGGCCAAGGGGTATTCATTGATCCCCCAGGTGGATAAGGCGCTCGCGGTGCACTTGTGCCCGCAGAGTGCTGCCACCTGGCGCGGGCGCCCGAAGCTCCCATCCAGGACCTGTAGGTTTACGTCGTCCCTGACAGCTAAGGACTACGGTGCCGCTGGACAAGCCGCCTCCGCCCTGCACGCCATGGCTCACGCCAAGTTCACCAAGCCAAGGTGCTAAAAGAGCTGCACGAGGGTAGTTCTGACCCGGGATAGATGCAGGAACTGCGCTCGGTGACCGACCTCGCTCTCCTGGCAACGAAGGTCACGGCAAGGTCTCTCGGGCAGGCGATGTCCACCCTGGTGGTCCAGGAGCGCCACCTTTGGCTCAACCTGGTTGAGATGAGAGAGGCCGACACGGCATGGTTCCTTGACGCCCCCATCTCCCATCTCCCCAAGATTGGTTTGCGGCGGTAGACCCGAAGGATGCGTACTTCCACCTCTCAGTTTTACCTTGACACAGACCCTTCCTGCGGTTTGCTTTCGAGGGCTGTGCGTACCAGTACAAGGTCCTCCCCTTCGGCCTGTCCTTGTCCCCTTGCGTCTTCACAAATACATCCACATACTCAACTACCTCGATGACTGGCTGATCCTAGCTCACTCTCGAGAGTTACTGTGCGCACACAGGGACCTGGTGCTCAGGCACCTCAGCCGTCTACAGCTTTGGGTCAACTGGGAAAAGAGAAAGCTCTCCCCAGTTCAGAGCATCTCTTTTCTCAGCTTGGAGTTGGACTCGGTCTCGATGACGGTGCGCCTCATGAACGAGCGCGCACAGTCGGTGCTGAACTGTCTGAAAGCATTCAGACAGAAGACAGCGGTTCCACTGAAACATTTTCAGAGGCTCCTGGGGCATATGGCATCCTCTGTGGTGCATATGAGACCGCTTCAGCACTGGCTTCAGACTCGAGTCCCGAGATAGGCATGGCACCGTGGGACACATCGCGTGGTCGTCACGCCGATCTGTCGCCGCCTCTTCAGCCCTTGGAACGACCTAGCATTTATACGGGCAGGGGTTCTCCTAGAGTAGGCATGTCGTGGTTATGACAGATGCCTCCAAGATGGGCTGGGGCCGGCTCCTGGACTGGCCCACAGCTGCGTTGGCACATCAACTGCCTCAAGTTGTTGGCAGTACTGCTCGCTCTGCGGAGGTTCCGGCCGTTGATCCAGGGCAAGCACGTGTTGGTCCGGACGGACAACACGCCGATGGTAGCATACATCAACCGTCAAGGTGGTCTACGCTCCCACTGCATGTCACAACTCACCTGCTGTCTCCTCCTCTGGAGTCAGCAGCGCCTTCCCGGGAATCCTCCCACTGCCCACTTTGGTATGCCCTGACCGAGGCACCCCTTGCTATAGACGCACTGGCACACAGCTGGCCCCCTGGACTACACAAATACAGGTTTCCCCCCGTGAGCCTACTTGCACAGACCCTGTGCAAGTTCAGGGAGGATGAGGAGCAGGTCATCCTAGTAGCACCCTGCTGGCCCACCCAGACATGGTTCTCGGACCTCACACTCCTCGCGACAGACCCCCCGCGGTGGTAGACATGATCACTCAGGCTAGGGCTCTCTGTCAGCTCCGGGCTACTCCTTTTAATTTTTTTTGTTTAATTTATTTATCACACATTATACATTTTGCACATATACAGTTTTTTTCACATATCCCAGCTAAGCTGGGGTCAGAGTGCAGGATCAGAACCATCAAGGGACTTGCTCAAGGGCCCAACAGTGGCATCTTGGCGGTGCTGGGGCTTGAACCCCCAACCTTCTGATCAGTAACCCAGAGCCTTAACCGCTGAGCCACCACTGGCCGTACTCTCACATGTTCCTGAGACCCCGACCGGGCTATGTGCCCAAATTTCCCACGACCCCATTTAGGGATCAGGTGGTGAACCTGCAAGTGCTGCCCCAGGAGGAGGCAGACCCAGCTTTGGCGTTGCTGTGTCTGGTGCATGCTTTACACATCTATTTGGATCGTACGTAGAGCTTTAGAAGCTCTGAGCAGCTCTTTGTCTGCTTTGGTGGACAGCGGAAAGGAAGCGCTGTCTCCAAACAGAGGAACGCCCACTGGGCCACCCCCCATGGCGCTACGAGCCCACTCTACTATGAGTGTAGCGGCCTCCTGGGCCCTGACCAGTGTCGCCTCTTTGGCAGACATCTGCAGAGCAGCAGGCTGGGCAACACCCAACACCTTTGCGAGGTTCTATAATCTCCGGGTTGAGCCGGTTTCATCCCGTGTGTTGTCAGGTCCGAACAGGTAAGTTCCGGGACAGCTGGCCGGGTGTACCGCTTGCGTATAGCACCTTTCCCCTCCCATGAGGTGAAGACGTACACCTTTGACTCCCAGTCGTGTTCACAAGTTGTGATCCCTGGATGACTTTCCTCCTTAGCCCTGTGGCAGATGAGTTTGTGGAGAAACTCGCTGCTGGCCCAGTACATGTGCTAACTAAGCCCTGTACTGGGGTAGGTGCTCCACATGCTCTGGTTCCCCATAGGTGACCCCATGTGATATATCTTCTGCTAAATCGTTTCCCTGTCAGTAAACTGCATCTTCCTTGGGCAGAGACCCCTCTGCCCCCATTCACCATGCTTGTAGAAACTCCTCCCCCCTTGGGTAGGACCTACCATGCGAGTTCTCCACATGACATACTTCCGACAAGACTCAGTAAAACCATGTGACTTGTTTCCACTCGAAATACCCCCCCTTCTCTGGGTGGGGTGTGGTCTCCGCGTTGTCTTCCCCTTGGGAGTGACACCCCCCTCCGATGTAGACATTTTTGGCCCCCAATCAGTTAACAAATTCCACTCTTTTTGGGGAGAAAAAAGAGGAAAAGAGGCCATGACTGGGCTAGCCTGTCCCTATTTGTTAGGCAGTCGACTTGTTCCCGAAGGACCGTTCAATGCTCATAAGAGCATTGGGGGAGGTTACGTGAAGGCCTGGTGCACTGGCTACGAGGCACACAGCGGTCTGCCATCTGAAATTGAAAACGTCCTGGTTACTATCGTAACCTCTGTTCACTGATGGAGGGAACGAGACGTTGTGTCCCTCTTGCCACAATGCTGAACTACCCGCTGAAATGGCCGGGACCTTGTCTTGGCTCCTCAGCACAAAACCTGAATGAGTGGTTGCATACCAGCTCCGTTTATACCCGTATGTCATGGGGAGTGGTATGCAAATTCCACTCACCAATTCCCATTGGCCTTTTTTCAAAAAGCAGAGGTGTTCGGGGCTCCCAAGAGTGACCCCTAGTGTCACTACATCGACACAACGTCTCGTTCCCTCCATCAGGGAACGGAGGATACGAAAGTAACCAGGATGTTTTCAATTTCAGATGACATTGTAGAAATTTAGTATTCACAGTCAGCCATGATTACTTTAATCTATGAGTGAAAGTGTCAAATAACAGGACGGTTGCTGAGATTAAGCGAGTAGTATTCGGCTGGTCATGTGATTCTAACATGGCAGCCCCCATGTGTGGACCCTACCCATGTAGAATAAAACAGCTTTTATAAGGTTACTGATATGACTGGAGTCTTCAATTTAATGAGTACTCATGATCTCCTACATATATTGCAAAATTACAAAAAAAAGTGCACCTTTAAAGTAAGGTGGCATGATCATTTGAGTTATTCATTTTTTTTTACATGTTATTTTATTATTAAATATACATCTATTCAGTCATAAAGTAGATATGAGTGTTCAGGTGTTACCATCATCGCTTTTCTGCAGTGTGTCTCGACTGTGGACTTTGGGTGCAGCAGTGTGTCGTTTGCTGTAGACGCTGTGGTTGTCATAGTTGTTGTAGTCGAAGCTGGTTTTGGAGTATTTCTCCAACTCTTTGGCAAGGTTGGAGCGTGGGGTTGTTGTGGGGACGTCGTTTTTATAGCCATACTGTGGAATCTCCAACTGTTTCACAAAGCACATCGGCCTAGAACAGAAACCAGCAGCAGTTTATGATGCATCATATGTCTGTCTTGAGCCTTCAGATAAATGCCATGATGAATGAATTTGAAATAAAAAATTTTGTTAAATATAATTATGCATTTCAATCATGGGAGCATAGATAATAATCCATTTTATGAACAATGCACTGGAAATTTCATGCTCATATTGAACCACACATGATTAGCATCTCTTGGCATTTCTATTTTTAAGATATTACAGATACTAGTAAAGAACCACATTCACAAATTGCAAAATTATCTGGAACTCCAATTTATATGTCGAATGTAAAGCTAAACCAGTGCAGTTAACCTACAAGTTGGTCGTGAATTAGAAAAGCATTTCCAGTCCCAGATAAAACTCTGACGGACTTTAAATACCTAATGATAAATTTAAAATAAGAATTAAAAACGTTAATTAAAACTATACATTTTAAATGAAAATGCAGCTTCTACAGTATTCCTTTATAGATCTGGGATCGCTGGGAATTAAAGGGATAGTTCAACCAAAAATGAAAATTCTCTCATCATTTAGTCACCCTCATGCCATCCTAGATGTGTATGACTTTCTTTTTTCTGCTAAAGACAAACAAAGATTTTTAGAAGAATATCTCTGCTCTGTAGATCCACACAATGCAAGTGAATGAAGGCCAGAACTTTGAAGCCAAAAAAGCACATAAAGGCAGCATAAAAGTAATCCATACAACTCCAGTGGTTAAATCCATATCTTCAGAAGTGATACGATAGGTGTGGGTGAGAAAAAGATCAATATTTAAGTCCTTTTTTACTATAAATTCTCCCTGCCCAGTAGGTGGCGATATGCACGAAGAATGCAAATCACCAAAAACAAAAGAAGAGAGGAGCGCCTAGGAGGGCTGTTGAAAGTGGAAATTTATAGTAAAAAAAAAAGGACTTAAATATAGATCTGTTTCTCACCCACACCTATATCTTCTGAAGACATGGATTTAACCACTGGAGTCTTATGGATTACTTTTATACAGCCTTTATCTGCTTTCTGAGCTTCAAAGATTTGGACCCTGTTGACTTACATTGTATGGACCTACAGAGCTGAAATATTCTTCTAAAAACTTTGTGTTCAGCAGAAGAAAGAAAGTCATACACATCTGGGATGGAATGAGGGTAAGTAAATGATGAGAGAATTTTCCTTTTTGAATAAACTATTCTTTTAAAGGAATGTTTCAACAAGTTAAGCTC
Organism: Myxocyprinus asiaticus; assembly: GCF_019703515.2. Lineage (NCBI taxonomy): Eukaryota > Metazoa > Chordata > Actinopteri > Cypriniformes > Catostomidae > Myxocyprinus > Myxocyprinus asiaticus. Next base: position 4,020,617 of record NC_059360.1, read on the forward strand.
AATCGACAGCATTTGAGGCATACTGTTTATTACCACAGAAAATAATTTCAGTTTGCCCTTTGATTATTTTAAAAACAAAAGGCAAAAATCTAGGTTACAGTAAGGGGCTTACAATGGAATAAAAATGGAGCCAGTTCATGAACATTAGAATACACACCTTTTCAAAAGGACAGCCACAAAACATTATGCGTGTTAACATGACTTTAAAGTGATAAATTCACTGTTGAACATAATTTTATTGTGATCAAATCGATTACAGGTGGTACTGGCGCTACGCTGTCATGGCAACAAAGTTGCAAAATTGGATATAACTTTACACAAATAAAGTAAGCGATTTTATTACACAAAAATCATTTTAATGTATAATGTTTACGTCTTGTGGCTATACGTTTGAGACTATGTGTATTTTAACATTTATGGACTTCCATAACATTATGGACCCTTGTAAGTGCCTCACTGTAATCATGATTTTTGCTTTTGATATAAACAAGGGATGAGTTGAAGTATACTGTATGTATACTGTATATATTGTGGAATTCAACATTATGCCACAAATTATTGAACTTAACTTGTATTGAACCCAGAACATTTATTAAATCTCTGGTTAACAGACATTAGATATGCTTTTTTACCTTAACACCCGGTCTGAAGCCTGGCTGGATTTGGGACAAGACGGTTCACAGGACGGGAGTTTCTCGTGGGCTTTGGCCAGTTTCTCTGCAGCTGCTATTGGGCACCCTGACAGGCTGAAGGAACCAAGGAAATTTTAATATAAGAAATCGTATTTTTTTTTCCCCAATATAAATGTATAATTTAGCTTGTGATGGTTTTTCACACTCTCTTTGACCCTTAGAAGTAAACAGGCTGTTTGTTGCTGTTGTGCCTTAAACATTTCTATGTACTTTTCTATGTGTTTTTTCCGGAATTAATGTTTTTTTTTTCATCATCCGTTACTTTGTCCAAAGTGGCTTATTTACATAATATGTAATTGATGTCAGCCGGTTACAAACTGCACACCAAATGCTTACATAAAAAGAGATGTTACTGATTAAAACGAGCCCAAATACAATGTAATCTGATGCACAGATTTTGAAGCAATCTGCACGGATTGTCTTGGTGCTGACCAACTAAAGTCAGACTGCTGCTCCCGGGTCGTAATGCCCCTCATACAACCTCTGTCAGGCTATCAGTGCTACTTATCTGTGTTTTTTTCTCTCTCTAAACAATACGATTTTGATCAGGAGCAACTTTATTTCTGGAAAACACGGTAAATGCACCCTTCGCATATGAAATGAAAAACGTAAAAAAACTAAAACAATCTGCACTGAAATGTGCTGCTCAAACTGTTCATATAAGATTGATATGATCAGGGATGCTGTTAAAAAATACATTTCAGTCACTTGTTTCTAACGTAGGGACTCTTAGGGAGGATTTGCAGAACGGCAGGTGCTACACACAGGCAGAAACAACACAAGGTTTGACACACTTTTATGTCTTATTATTATGTAGGATTATCCACGAACGACGCCATCAAATAAACACAACACCACATTCCACAGATCAGAGAGATCCCCCATCAAGCCATTTGAGAGTCATAAAAACGAATCCATGGCGCCTAAATTGCTGAAGGAGACCGTCTCCACCATTCCTGCTTAATCTCAAACTAGGGTTTGTATTGACAGAGCTAACCCTTATGGACAACCCTTCTTTGTTCCACAGACTTAAACCTTGTGACCTTAAATGCATAAATCCACAGCCATATCAGGAAACGGAGACTCGTGAAGGAATCCATGAACGTTGTACAGAATGCATTTAAACCTACAATGTACACCATACCTAGCCTTGATAGATAATTCTGAAAATTAATTTGACCTGTGATTACTTTCATAACTGACAAATTAATGTTTATAGCCTGATGTACCTTTTAAAATATGTGTAGTGATTTGTAATCACTTCTAACTAACAAATCAATAAGTATAATTGTTAATCTTGTATTATTCATCTCATTCTACTAATAATGATAACTAACCTGATAATATACCCTGACAATCAGGTTTCTCATAATGTGTAATGTTTTATTCATGTTGTAAAACCAATGAATTAACCAGTATGATTGGTAATCAGGGATTTTCATGTTTTGTTACTTACACGTGTAATACCCATGAAAGTATGTTACAGTTAGTATGTAAATGCTTGTTTGTTTACATAGAGAATGTTGATGACAACGAATGTCATGTCTCTTGCAACGTTTTCAAGATATAAAAGTTCATGATTAAACATTCACTATTTTGAGCGGGAATCTACCACACAAAGGATCGTAAATCAACTGTGAAGAGGACAGACCAGTCGACCATGTGATTCTGAAAAGCCACTCCTGATTGGCTCAGGACGCCTTTGGGGTGCGGCCAATTTCAGTTCAAAAGTTCCTAAACAGGAAGAACACGCTCTCTTACTTTCTTCGCTGCTTCTTCTCTACTTGTCTCTTGCTTTTCACTGTAGCTCTTCAGCTCCAGATCCTCCGTGCCATGTAGAGTTCAGGAAAACTTGGGACCCGGAGTCCCGAGGAAGCCTCTCACTCTCTGCTCTATGGTTCATACACCCAACGGGAGTTGCGAGTCCTCCTTGCAGAAGGCCTCGCTTCATACAGACAACAAACTATCAGCGATCATAACAGAGTCCAAGACATCGATGAAACGAACTTTCTTCAAATGCCAAAGAATCAAGCAATACAAGAAAACGCAACGACATGCAAGTACATCTCCAGACCTTTGCTCAAAGTGCTGGTGTATTAGTTAAATACTTTGGGTAATCCGATTGCAAATCGATGTAGACTCAAAGAAGGATAGATGGTTCTTAAGGCATTGTCAACAGACTCTATGTATTGATCATTTATTTCACATTCTGTCACTACTCACCAACCTGTTTCATGTTGTATGTGTTAGATTAGTTTATGTTTAGAATAGCAATAAAGTTTGTCTGTATTTAAAGATAATTTGACTGTGGTATATTTTGATAAATAATCTCATCCCTGTTTTTAAAAGATTTCACTTCAAAGCTGTACCTAAATATGTGTAATATTATTTTCAATAAGCTATGAGAATAATATTACTCCAATAAGTGAATTAATCATAATTCCCTTATTAAAGCTAATTCCTTACAGTAGAAATTGTGAGCAGATACTACAAGATGTTGTATTACAATTTTAATGGTGGAGAATTTTATTCAGACAAATAATCTAGTTATTTGTCATTTATCTAATTTATAATGGTTGTCGAATGCGACTAATTCCATTATAAATTTCCTTACATAATAATGTAGAATAAGGAGAGTTTAATTTAATTTAATTCCTAGCTCACACATACTGTTTCCCTACATATAATGGTGGAGGTACGCCAGCACTTTAACCCATCCCGTGTACATTTATACTACCAAATTCTCTACATTATTTTCTGATCACTCAATAGAAGTCATGGATGTGTAAATGATGTAGTCATTTGTCTGACATCAGTAAGCTTACAGTGAGTTGTTTTTGCAGCTTAGATTTAGCCTATGCTTTTTAAGGCAAAAATGTTACACTAAAAGCTTTAAAAGTTATGCTATGTTTTATGTCATTATGGCTTATCTTAAAAGATCAATGAAAATGTGGTTTCTCATTATATGACCCCTTTAAATCCAGTTTTGTCTGTCTTCCTTTCTGTAACTGTAGATAAACAGTAATAAACAGTAGCATCATACATCTTTGTTATATGTAGAAACTCACTAGGTCCACCAGTACTATACCCACTGCTGTAATGTATTTCATTTTGCAGTATCAGAATGTGGGTAAATCTTTACATTAATGTTCTGTTTATTAAGGGTTTATAAATGGTTCATTAATGAACAATAACTCATTTACAAATGCATTATAAATAACTGATCTGCAGTTAAACTGTAATAACGTGAATTAAAAAGGGTGAATATCATGCAATACTTACCAAATAGTGAGCCATTTTACCTCACGTGTTATAAGTGCTTAATAACACTTACTCAACATTAGTAATCTATGTAAATGTACTTTAATGTAAACATGTAGAATTTTTTAAGGAGTTACCAACATTAAAAATCTATGTGTATAAAGTTCAGTATGGTTGTAATGGTTGGTATTAGTAATGGTCATCAGACTTAATAATACAATATATGCTGCGAATAAGTGTGAAGACCTTAAAAATTTGATTTTGAAGAGCACTCTAGGTTACTAGGACTACGTAAAACCATTATTTTGACATCAACGTGACAAGGAAAGTGACAACACGAGTGGGTAACGTATGAGTTATAGTAACGATTATAAACACAAAGTGAGTGCCATAAAATGACATAATCCATCCTTTTAATCTTACTACAATTAACTATGTTTGCTGTATTGTGACATAGATCATGTATTAGGGCATTTTATGTTATATTTTGTGTTGATATGTTTTAACACTGTATGAATAAGTGTATTTATTAAGCATTTATAACATGAAAGTTAAAATGCTCACTGTTTGGCAAGTATTGCATGAAAGTCGACATTTTTGTTCGTGTTGTTATAACCGCATATAAATAATTTATAACATACTCGTAAATTACTTATTAGTCATTGATAAGCACCTTTATTAACCCTTAACAAAGGGAACAATAATATAAAGTGTTACAAATGTAAAGTGTTATCAAATTATTTGTATAGTGCCGTGAGCTCAGAGCAAAGAGGCATGAAAGGCTGTTGTAGGTGAAATTGTGGTATCATATCAAGTGTGTGTGTGAGTGTGTGTCAGTTTAGTGTCTATGACATGAGGCAAGTTGCCAGGTTGTTACTGGGCCGCAGGACATGTATTTTCACTCTTGCCAGTACAAGTGAGGTGAGTGTGTATGTATGTGTGTATAATGTGTGGCATGTGATTCAAGGGTCTATAGCGGGCATCTGGAGTGTGCGTTTCCCCTGATGGGGTGTCAGTGAGGTGTTAATGGCTGACACGCCCTACAGCATCTGCTGATAACATTACTTCGTCACATTACTGCAGCACTCCCAAAATATCAGTGTGAAGAGGACAGTGAAAGACTCATGTCATAAGCCTGATAAAATCCACATGCTGTGCTTTCAACAGGATGAATGTGATGCTCATTAAGGTGCCTATGAGTGAATGAGCATTTGTAGTAGCCTATGCTTCATATCAGCAGTAAGCAGATTGTTTGGGGAAGAGTAACACACACTATTAATATCAGATTAGTGTTCAACTGTTAAATGGATGGATGTCATCCTACACTGACGTCAGAAGCTTTAAAGTAGTAAATACAATTAGTGGCACCAAAAAATAATGACCATTTCTAAACAAGTTTTTCCAAACCTTACATTCTGTCTACCATTGGTCGGCATGGTCAAATCCCTAACCCTAAGTATGAGCTATAGTAATAATGAGTAACCATGACCTATAAACAGGGATAGTGCGAAAGGAAAGAAATGTACGCCCCACTGTGGTTTTATAGAAGTAGGCACTAAACGCACAGCTGTTTGTCTCAGACAGATGGAAACTCACCTCCTGTGCGAGTTTCTGTTGCTGTTGACGTGACCCCGGCCCGTGCAGCCAGGCGTAGGGCACTTAAGAACATTCTCATACATTGCAAGAACTTGACAGCAGGCAAGAGAAACAGGGTTGAAGATAAGGAGTTAGAGGCCCACAGTTAGTCATCTGCATGAGTGTGAAACACTCTTCATTATCACCAACACACTCAGAACGAGACACATCAAACAGCAGCATGCAAAGAACTGCTAATGGAAGAACAGTCACATGCACATGCACCATGCAGTGTAAACTGTGCACAAATAAGACATGACCTTTTAATTCTGTTTTAATCTATTCTAGTCTATTCTGTTGTTTTCTGTTCTATACTAAGATGTCTAATCAATTCTGTTCTATATTAAGCTTATTCGATTCCCTGTTACTACTTCTATTTTAATCTATTCAATTCTATCTGTTCTGTTTTATGATTTCTATTCCAATTCCATTATTTTATTAGATTCACTGTTAGTACTTCTATTATATTCTGTCTGTTTTAGTTTATGATGTCTATTCTATTGTAATTCCACTATCACATTAGATTCCCTGTTTCTACTTCTATTTTAATCAATTAAAATGTATCTGTTATATTCTATGATATCTATTCTAGACTATGATGTCTGCTCAGTTCTGTTCAATTTTTTATCTATATAATCTATTCTATTCTAATTCCATTACTTTATTAGATTCCCTCTTATTACTTATATTCTGTTCTGTCTGTTCTAGACTATGATTTTTATTCTATTCTAATTACACTATTTTATTTTATTAGATTCCCTGTTATTACTTCTATTCTGTTATATTCTATTCTTTTCTTTTCTATTGTTATTTATATTCTCTTCTATTCTTAGTCTATTCTATTCTGTTGTGTTGTTTCTATCTGTTTGATATTGTTTTATTATGGTCAATTCTATTTTTTTCTTTTCTATTTTTCTATTCTATTGTATTCTTTATTATTTTTTCTATTCTATTCTATTCTATTCTGTTCTATTCTATTTTATTCTATGTATTTTTTATTCTATGATATCCATTCTACTCTATTCTGATTCCATAGATTCCCTTTTACTACTTCTGTTTTATTCTATTATTTTCTTTTCTAGTTTTTTTCTATTCTATTATAATTCCACAATATCATTTGATTTCTTGTTTCTACTTCTATTCTATTCTCTCAGTGGATTCCCTGTTACTGTCTTTAAGATGTTTCAAGTAAAATCTGATGCTTAATTTAACGTGTCAGTGCGGTCAGTTCTGAATGATGCAGATAGACTCTGATGCTGATTTCATTCTGATCATATTCTAAAGCTGTCAGATGAGGTTGCCTTATAAATCCAGTCTTGTGCTGTTAGCGGCTGATTGTTTCATTGCAGTAGACACACATCAGCAATCAATGAAATCACAGCAGACGGCAAAAACTGTACATCTCTCACATGTGAAACTTTATTATTCCTTACTCTGTTATTAGTCTTCACATAGCCTTTCCTTTGTGTTCTCCAGAACAGTCCATTAATGTGTATAAACTCCCTGCTGACACCAATGAGTTTAATGATCAGTAGAACGCTGCAGTGGGGCAGGGGGGCATGTACAGGGGTCGAGCAGACCGGCACTCTTCCTAAACTCGTCTTCATCATTATCACCTCCTTAAACCACTCACCTTCATCTTCAACATTCTCTGACATATTCATTATAAGGCAGCAGGCAGGGTCTGCAACCTCAACTGACTTACTGCACGAAACACACCTCGCCAGGTGCTTTGAGACATGTCTGTGTGTCTGCCACGATTTTAGGGTGTTGTGGCTGGTTGCCAAGGCATTGCTATGCAGATGCTAATATGTTGTGGGTGTTTGCTAGGGTGCTCTGCGTGATTGCTTGCTGGGAATTCAGTTGATCACTTTCATGCAGAACAACCCTACTATTAGCATTCTCTTCCTGAAATGCTCTTCAAGGGCACAAATATGCCATTTAGACCATTCCTTATTCACCCCATTCAACCTGAATTTATCATAATATTGTGCATTAATGTGATGTGTAAGAACAAGTGGATAAACATGAATACAGCATTATGGAACATGACGAAACAGCCAATAAGTGACTCAGCATAACAAAAGTGATCTTTTAGTAAGTGTGTGTGTGTGGTATGTCGTGTACAAATGACAGTGATGGTCATCTTCAAATTCCCTTGAACTGCCACCATGTGCCAATTCACAAACCTTCTTTCCATCTGGACACATTAAAACAAATCTTTTTGTTAACTACTTTGGGTCTGTCATGAAAGCCGTCAGTTAGTTTGATCGCCATCTGGTCCGTTTGTGAATAAAACGCACACAATTCACTCTCCATTTTAATGAATCGCGTAGTGTGAGATTTGCACAAGGTGAATGAGAGGAAATCATACGTCCCATCCTTCCTGTCTCTAACTCTTTCATCAGATTTTATTTATTACAGTTTATTCAGCTGGATTTAATTGAGCATCTAAAACAAAATGAGAAATCTAACCAGCTTGTTAAACTGGCCTACATTAATTTACCATCATAATTATCAAGAGAAACAATAAATGCATTCATGCATGTCTACGATATTGCGATTACTGTTTATATCAGGGTCTGCTCCTCTGCTGTGAGTCTTTATGCTATGAGTGAGTTACTTTTAAGGTCAAGGATCATTCCTGCTACCATATTACAGTTAATATTCTGGATAAAACAGTTAAACTCACAAAATTTTAAAGATGAATAGGATATGAACTAGTTTTCATTTTATATTATTTTCACAACATTTTACATCCTCAAATCACATTACTATAACAATCTTTTTTTTTTTCTTTTTTTTTTTTATACTGTATTCAGTAAAAAGATGCAGTTGTACCACAGTGTTTTTAAAATAAAAATCAGCAGTACCAAGTAAGTACTACTATGATGTGTAAATACTTTAAAATTTAAATCATATTTGTTTTTCACATTAAGGTAATGAGAAAATCATAATGACCACATATTTTTGCAAAGCAGTAATGAAAATTTTTGGTAAAATGTGATGAAAATTATATCACAACTCAAAGAATCTTAAAGGTCCTAAAAATAGGATCTATTTGCAAAATATGATCTATATTTTAAATCTATCTATCTATATATCAATATCTATCTATCTATCTATATATATATATATATATATATATATATAGAGAGAGAGAGAGAGAGAGAGAGAGAGAGAGAGAGAGAGAGAGATAGACAGACAGATAGATAGATAGATAGATAGATATATTGATTGACTGATTTGCATTTAGTTTCTTTCTTTTTTCTTGATTATTTGGAAGAATCTCACGAAACCTGTCAAGTTATAATTAATAAAGCTAACCAAAGCATATTTTCTGAAAGTCTGGTTTACCCTTTTATAGAAATACTTCCTTAAAGGTGCACTCAGTAATTTTTTCCTCATTAAAAAAAGGTTTATTCAAGAAATTAATTGTAATTTTTAAACATATTTATAAAAGCATGAGCACTCACATGAGAAGAAGAATCCAGTCATATCAGTAACTTTATAAAAACTGCTTTATTCTACATGGAGAGGGTCTCCTCATGGGGGCTGCCATGTTGAGGTCACATGACCAGTCGAATACTACTTGCTTAATCTCAGTAACCATTCTGTTATGGGACACTTTCACTCTTGGATTAAATTAATCATGGCTGACTGTGAATAGTGAATTTATACAATGGCATCTGTGACTGAAAACTATTGATTTTGAATGATGCTTCTTCCACACCACTAGGTGTCAGTGCAAGTCTTAGATAACACAAGCAAAAAGTTACCGAGTGCACCTTTAAAGTACAACAAACCCATATTCATTTTTTTAAGTTACAGAGTTCAAAAGGTACTACATGACCCAGATGTTAACTCGAGGCTTTAAGTGTGGAGGATGACACCATGCAGAATGAACTAAAGAATGTGTCACTGAAAACTATCAAAAAGACACTAACACAGACACAGCCAACCAAAGCACAAAAGCAAATGAATGGGCATTTTATTCTTGCCAGCACAAAAAAAGAGCAAATATGGAAATGAAGATTACAAGTACGTGTGGCACAGACGTTTAGGAAGAGTGTGTAGTGTGCTTACTTTCTGGTGGAACTCTGTCTTTATGGGGGCATCCTGACAGACTGCGATGATGTGGGTACAACCCCGTCACATGACCTGTACCGTCACAACCAGGCGTCGGGCACCGACTTTCTTTCTTCCCTGAACGTGAAGAATCTAAGTATGCACACATATAAAGGTAAGATTAATTATTACTTGATGATGATCTATTTATGAGGAAACATGCAAGCAGACAAAGGCCTTTTTGTGAAAACTAAAAACATGTGATTTTCTCATGTAATCACAATATGACGTAAATGAAGCAAACTTTTTTTATATTTCCAATTTTATAACAAATTTTTTTATACATTTATAACATTGTACTTTGTATTATATTACCCTGAAATAAGTTTAAAACAATCAGTTACCATAGCTGCAATGAGCCTTCTAACACAGCTGCTGAGGGAGTGACCAAAAGTTTGGCCTATTTCTCTATTCTTACTGCTGTTATCCAGCATTGTATATTTTTATATTCCTCTGCAAAGCTGTGAAAGCATAGTCATTGATTTTTTCTTTTGCTGTTGCATGGAGCAAACAGGTAAGCAAAAATGTAATTTGCTGTGGTCTCCTGTTCACCACCATTCAAGTTTACCCTGCCATGCGTCTACTTCCGCTCTCCAACCCAGATATGTGAAAACAGTCCATACCCATAACCAATGTTTCTTAAACAGATGTTGCCAAATTTTAACAACTGCCATAATGTCAGATCTTCATTGCAGTTTATTCTGGCCAAGCACCGCATAGTTAGACAACAAAATACTATCCAACATGTAAAGCAACCAACCACTTGACCCAATTTTTTTTTTAACATGTCATTCAGGCAACCTGGTCTCATACAATCACAATACTATTTTGTATCTGTTACTCAGATAGCCACTCTGTACATTGTAATGAACAGAATAGCATTTCAGAATGCATAACACATTGAACCTTAAGGCGGATGAGCTACAACAGCAGAAGACCATGTCGGGCACTTTAATAGGACCATAGTGTTCCAAATAAAGTGCTATAGTGGCAAGAAAATGTATGTGAACCCTTTAGAATTAGCTGTTTTTCTGCATTAACTGGTCATAAAATGTGATCTTATCTTCATCAAAGTCACAAGTATAGACAAACACAATGTGCTTCAGCCAACAACACACAAACAATTATAATCTTTCATGTCTTTATTGAACACTTCTCATTTAACATTCACAGAGCTGTGGAATAATTTAGTGAACCTTGGATTTAATAACTGATCAATCCTCCTTTGGCAGTAAAAATCTCAACCAGGCGTTTCCTATTAGACCTGCGGATTAGACCTGCACAACGTTCAGAAGGAATTTTGGACCATTCTTCCTTACAGAACTGCTTCAGCTCAGCCATATTCTTAGGATGTCTGGTGTGAATGGCTCTCTTGAGGTCATTCCACAGCATCTCTATTGGGTTAAGGTCTGGGCTCTGACTCCAAAAGGTGGATTTTCTTTTTTTGAAGCCATTATGTAGTGGATTTACTTTGATGTTTAGGGTCATTGTCCTGCTGCATCACTCAACTTCTACTAAAATTCAGTTGGCGCACAGCCACCCTGACATTATCCTGTAGGACATCTTGATAAACTAGGAAATTCATTTTTCCCTTGATGATCACAAGCGATCCAGGCTCCTAAGCAACAAAGCAGCCCCAAATCATGATGCACCCGCCATCGTACTTCACCGTTGGGATTATGTTTTCATGTTGGTATGTGGTGGCCTTTTTTATGCCATACATAGTTCTGCATGTTCTTCCTAAACAATTCAACCTTAGTTTCATCAGTCCACAAAACATTTCCCAATAGTGTTGTGGAGTGTCAAGGTGGTCTTTGGCAAACTTCAGGCAGGCAGCAATGTTTTTGTTGGAAAGCAGCAGCTTCCTTCATGGTGTCCTGCCATGGACAACATGCCTGTTTAATGTTTTCCTTATAGTAGACTCATGAACATAGATGTTAACCAGTTCCAGTGATTCCTTCAAGTCTTTACCTGCCACTCTAGGGTTCTTTTTTACCTCATTGAGCATTCTGCGGTGTGCCTTTTGAATCATCTTGGCTGGACAGCCACTTCTAGGAAGAGTAGCCACAGTACTAAATCTTTTCCATTTATAGATAATTTCTCTAACCCTGGACAGATTCATATTTAAGCTCTTTGAGATAATTTTGCAACACTTTCCAGCTTCATGCAAAGAAAAATTCTTGATCGTAGGTCTTCTTGAGATCTCTTTTTTGCGAGGCATTGTCCATGTCAGCAGATGCTTCTTGTGAATAGCAAACTCAAATATTTTTAGTGATTTTTATAAATCAAAGTAGCTGTGAAAGTGAAAGCTGTGTTAGTCATTTCAACCAGAGTTATTATTGTTTTGAATTTTAATTTAGTTTTTATTTCTACTTCATTTTCAATTTGTCTATTCAGTTTAGTTTAGTTTTATCTAAATTATGGGTGAAATACACTATTGTAATGAATTAAATACATTTAATGTGTTTAACACATTTAATAAATGGTAATATTAAAACATTTAATAATGCCCATAAAATTAAATACAACAACATGAAATAAAAACTGAAAAGATCAGAGACCATTCAAAAAATATTTATATACTACAGTACTACACTTCACAATTTTCAGTCCTCCTGTTGTGTCCAGGTGTAGCCTACTTTCCTAAAGTCAAGATCAAACTCACCTTGGGCGTCTTTTCACATTATATTTAGTATGGATAATAGGTGAATAGAGACTTCTCCCCTCACTTGTTTTCTTCATTGTATTTTCTGACTTTTTTGCCATTGAAACGCACATGCCAGCTTTACAGATAACACACAGAGTTTAGGCTACACATATGTGACAAACTGAGTTGTACGATTTCCATCATGGTCTATTTCATCCATCATATTATATTAAATGGGCACGTGGGCGAAAGAGCTAAAAAAGTACTTTGAAAGAATATGCACTGCTGCTCTCAGCCAGAATAATCACACATAAGGACATACGTATACGTGTGAAAACTGATGCACAGTATCAAATACACAGACTGTATGATAGTACTAACTGTAGAGAGCACATCAATATGAAGACAAAGCCAAATCCTTTAGAGGCAATTTTGAAATCCAGGTCTGGAAAAGAGGATGTAAGGTCACCCTGTTACATTATTTGTTTGTTTGTTTGTTTGTTTTTCACTGCATCACAAATGCCATGGACTCGGTCAAACTCGTAAAAAAATTCCAAGTCCAACTCGAGTCCGAGTCAAGTCAGAGTAAAAATGCATCCGTGTCCGTGACAAGTCCAAGTCCATTAAAATTGGACTCGTGACTCGGACTCCAGTCCCAGTCCGAACTGTAGTCCAACTCTATTAAACTGTACACTCAAAATCCACAAGTAAAGCTGAATTATAACCAATACCAATTTGTTCCCGCCGTTATTCTTTAATTGATAAGCCCCAAACTCGGAAAGTCCAGGCTCAAAGAAAATCATAGAAAATACTTTAGACCCAGCCCTCAGGTGAGGTGAAGTGTGCAATTTCTGCGCCACTAGCATCACCAAACTTGAGTTTCTCAAATACTCCAACCAAATGCATTGCTTAGACAAACAGGTAATACCACCCCAAACTCATGCCATTGACCACTAACAGGTGAAGAGAATAACATTGAACATCTCCTAACAATGCCACATGTCAAGGTTTGGGTAGATTAGATGGCAAGTGAACAATCAGTTCTCGTAGTCAACGTGTTGAATGCAGGAGAAATGGGCAGGAGTAAAGACCTGAGCAACTTTGACAAGGGCTAAATTGTTATGGCCAGATGAGTGGGTCAGAGCATCTCTGAAATGGCAAGGCTTGTGGGGTGCTCCTGGTCAGCAGTACCTACCGACAGTAGTACGAGGAGGGACAAACCACAAACTGGTGACAGGGTCTTGGGCGCCCAAGGCTCCTCAATTCACGAGGACAATGGAGGCTATCCCATATGGTCCAAACTGACAGAAGGTCTGTTGTGGCACAAGTCACAGAACATTTTAATGATGGTTACAGGAGGAATGTATCACAACACACAGTGCATCGCACCCTGCTGAATATCGGGCTGTGTAGCCGCAGACCAGAGCACGTCAGAGTGCCCATGATGACCCCTGTCCACCATCGAAAGCGCCTACAATGGGCACATGAGCATCGAAACTGGACCTTGGAGCAGTAGAAGAAGGTCGCCTGGTCCGATGAGTCCCGTTTTCTCTTACATCATGTGGACAGCCATGCACGTTTGCACCGGATACCTGGGGAAGTGATGGCACAAGGATGCACTGTGGGAAGATATCAAGCCGGTGGAGGGAGTGTGATGCTCTAGGCAATGTTCTGCTGGGAAACCCTAGTTCCGGCGATTCATGTGGATGTCAGTTTGACACGTGCCACCTACCTAAACATCGTTGCAGACCAGGTACACCCCTTCATGGCAATGGTGTTCCCTGATGGCAGTGGCCTCTTTCAGCAGGATAATGTGCCCTGCCATACTGCACACATTGTTTGGGAATGGTTTGAGGAACAGAATGAAGAGTTCAAGGTGTTGCCCTGGTCTCCAAATTCCCCAGATCTCAATCCGACTGAGGATCTGCGGGATGTGCTGGACCAACAAGTCCGATCCACGTTGGCTCCACCTCACAACTTACAGGACAGGACACCTTTAGGGGTCTTGTAGAGTCAATGCCTCGGCAGGTTGGCTCTGTTTTGGCGGCACACTAAGGACCAACAGCATATTAGGCAGGTTGTCATAATGTTTTGGCTCATCAGTGTAAAAGATTATGGTTACAGTAAGGTACTTACAGCAGAAGTAAACAGGGCAATGCAATAAACATTAAGATACAAAGTTTTGAAAGTACAGTCACAAGACTTAAACATGACTAGTGTTATAGAATCGTTTACTGAAATTGTCTTTGCAGAGTTCTATCCAATCTTTCAACTCCTGTCTTGACTATGTAAAGGCAGTAAACTTGACTAAGTAAAAAGTGCTTTAACAAAAAGTTGTACATTTCTGCTTTTAAATTTCAGATTTTTGGCTCAGTTTACTGTATTTCAATTGTAAATGAATTACTGTAAATGTGATTTTTGCTTTTTAAAAAACAAAACAAAAACAAGGATGAGTGAGAATTATTTTCTGAAGTAATCAACATTATGCCACTGATGCTTCTGAGAGAACGTAAGTTTTATTGAACCTATTCAGAACACTCCCTTAATGTTCTAACAGTGTAACACACATAAACACATACAGGCATGAATATCCTCATACAATCGCCCTGGTTCCAGTGATTATTATGCAGCTGTTTCACAGCAACCCAAGAGAGAGCAAACAAGTTATAGAGGGAAAGAGCACAGCTGAGTGGAATACATATTAGAAAGAGCTGGATATTGATTGTAGCGCCGGACAAGGCATGCTTTGCATAGCAAATGGCCCCCATTACCATAGCGTATGAGGATAATTAATGTGCAGTCAGTGGTCCTGTCGTTCATAATCGGTCATACTGATACTGTTCAATTTCCATCTCCGCCCCATGCCTTTTTTAAGGAAGAGCTCCTTCCATAACTGTCAGGCCTCCACACTTTTTATAAATCATAATGCCCCCTGGGTAGGCAGGCAGCGTCTGCCGCTATCTCTGCTGCGGCGAGATATTATCACGGTGTAATGGCCAAGCGGCTCTCATTATTCTGCCATTAGAGAGATAGTGTCTGCTGTGCATGCTGGCCAAACGTCCTTTTGAGCGTGCTGTCAGCCTTTCTTCATCTGGAGAGCAGTGTATGAAAGTTTTCATGTGTTTTAAAGGAATAGGTGACACGAAAATATAAACTCTGTCATTATTTCACCTTCATACCTATCCAAACTCATATGACTTTCTTTCTTCTGTGGAACACAAATGGAGAAATTTATAATAATGTCTGAGCTGCTGTTTTCCATAAAATAAAAATAGTGACTAAGGACTGTCAAACCCTCAAAAAAGATAAAAGCACAAAAGGAAAAGACAGAAGGAAAAGACAGAAAATTAAGAAATAATATTATTCATACAAAATAGGGCTGGGTGATACGGCCAAAAAAAAAAAAAAAAAAAATCATATCATTTGATATTGATTTTTTATCACGATATAAAACGTTTCTTAGACCTCAAGAATGAATTAAACATAAACTTAAACATAATGAAAAAAATAAACTCCACAGGGTAAGCTACCTTTAAAATATACTCAGTTTAGGATTTAATCGTACATACTGTACAGTATGTAACATCTTTTCGATGAAATTTTGCCAATTTCATCATCTTCAGCTGATGTTTGACTTCACTGAAAGACTTTGAGATGCTGCACATTCCAGCTCAGTAGGTGGTGGTAATGCACCATAAGCTGGATTGCCAACGGCCAATAAAGATCACAAGAAAACGAAACACTTTCTTGTCAGTTACTAAATAGTACATATATCAATGGTGTTGATGTTGGAGTTGTTGTTTATTTCAGTAGATAGCTGTATTGCCTTGTCATTGCAGTCTTGTTCGGTACACAATGATATCACATTAGCTGGATAACTAGTTGCTAGTTCACCACTACCAAGCCTCATCTGGCCTCATTACTGGTTTCCATGACAGCAGGGCTGCCTGCTAATACTTCCTAACAGGCTGATTTCATGACTGTGATTCAGCTAGCTAATTGTGTGTGTAACTTTGCCGAATTGCTTGCGATTTTAACGACAAGTACCTGATCCGATAGTCTAGATGTAGAACATGGGCTAAATATTGAAAATTACTCAAAAGTTTATCATCGATATCGAAAATGTATTTCTTCAGATAAATATCGATATCATTTTATTGCCCAGCCTTAATTAAAAATCTTTCCAAATCATAGATCTTTGCAAAACAAATATGGCAGTAGACAAATCATGTCAAATTTGACATCAATGACGTTTGGTTACCTACACCTGAGGACTAGTTATAGACCGATTTATCGGCCTGGCCGATTAATTGGATAATATATGGCCATTTTGGGATTATCTGCATTGGCCAATAATCATGTTAGCTTGTGTTAGGTTTTTTCTTTTCAAGTTTATGCAAATGTGAGTAAAATTTTGTATAGAATAAGTGTTTGTTTCACTTTAGAAATTTTGTGTACATCTGATTTGCTATTGTTAAAATGTCTTATGTTTATCTGTATTTAAATTAGCCATTGGCCATCCTGCTCTCTACGTATCAGCATCGGCCATTGAAAAACCCATACCGGTCGACCACTACTGAGAACCAATCATTTTTTTGTCATTTGGTCGTCGGGGCAAAACTGTGCCCTAGGCAGCACATTTGATTTAAAAGCTACAGCTGAAGTGAACATTTTCAGTGAAGAACGAAATTTTGGTCTGTTCCTGACACAAAGATATATGGTTTCAAAGGACTTGGAATGTAGTGCATGTGTTTACTATTTTATAGTGCTTTATTGTTTTTTATTGCCCTTTTTGAAGCTTAAAAGCCACTGTCACTTTGGATGATTATTTTATTGAAACGATCTATATGAAGATGTGGAAGAAACTGTTCGGTTTTTAAAAAAAAGCATACGGGTTTGGAATAACATGAGGGTGAGTAAATAATGGCAGAATTTTCAGTCATGTTCAGGTGTGTGCCTTATGTTTATGCTAAAAAGGAGCAAAAATCTAAAAATACTATCTTTGCCAGTTTTATTCTTAAAATAGTGTTCTACTTATAATTATCAGAGTAATATTCTCATGGTTTCAAGCATGCAATAATCCTTTAATCTGGTTCCTCAATCCCAATAGTAACACAAATAAACCAGGAGGCTCCTTGGAAACTCCTCGGAATAAGCAGCACTCAATAATTTCCTAGCATATTTTTCTGTGCGGTGCTCCACGCTTGAACTCCAGAGCTACAGCTGTATTTCCAAGCAGAGCTGCTCTCTGGATTTATAAATAGGCAGCATGAGCACAGGCTGATTTGCTGTCCTCTCGGCTGTGTAGATTGCCATTACTTATGCCTGACAAGCTTAGCCTGTGATGTGGCCATGCTGGCCTATTTGAACAACATCAAGCCACTGCTGCTTGCAGCGCAGGGATGGAGATGTTGGAGAAAGCTTGACCTCGGGTCAGTGTGGGATCCTCTCTCAGAGCAAAGTAACATACAAGAACACTTAACTTATCCACATGAGCTGACCTTTCATGTTTTAAATCAACAAAACCTACCTCCCTACCCTAAATCTTAAACCTAAACCTAATCGATAAGTGTCATCAAAGCAAATGCGAGATATAAAACATTGTCATTTTATGGGGCTTCTATGACACTTTTGGCTCACATGTTGACTTGCATTCTTTTCAGAACTCATACCCCGGTCCTTTGCATCACAAAATCAAACACACTATCAGTTGAGCTGCTGCACAATTTGATCTAGCTTGAACAAGCTTGTAAATGTAGTTGGTTATGAAGAGCAAATGTTCAAATGTAACACCTTACAAGTCATGTGATATAGTAAATGTTTAGATGTCGTAAGATCGCATTGTGTGAGGAACAGGGCAAAATTGAAGTGTTTATGACTGATAATCTGCTATTTTTATTTGTGATTTGTGTGAAAATGAATAAAAGTCGTTGTTTTAGTGCCTCTAGTGTTAATTTCACCAGGAGACTTCAGCAATACACACCAGAACCATGTTAAAATCATTATAAAAAAATGTAGAAATATAGTAACTTGTTTCTATCATAACCTGATTGAAAATAGAGTTTTGCAAGGCCAATAAAAGTGTAAACATTAAAAAAGTACTTTTTTTGTGTGTGTGCTATCAGTCGATAAATTTTTTTTTTATTGCGATTAATTGCATAATTTTTTTGTAGATAATCGTGATTAAATAGCAAATGTTGAAAGTGCTGAAATTTGACTATATATACAGTACTTCTTTTCCTGTCAAAATGCATGTATTTCCATCTTAGAAAAGAAAACAACAGGTAACAATATAATGTTTTATTAACATTTTCCACATAAAGCCTACCACAGTATAAAGATAGAAATGCAGTCAACCTAAGTGAGAGGTTGACTAATTGAAAGAACTAGTCTCCACATAGGTTGCATTTTCATTGCAATGGGCATTAAATCTCTTAAACTCTCATCCTCCATAATATTGATCTGCCAGTAGACTGTGGCTGTTCGGTTTCCTACATTATGAATCATGAATCCGCATTCATGATTCATCAGGGCGTCAACGCCAGTGTCAATTGGCGCTTTGAACTCCACATGAAAAGCGCCCTTCCAACAAGTGTTTATGCTGGTTTATGCTGTATTAATGATAAATGCTTCAATCGCGGTTAAGAAAAATTAACACATTTAACATTTTAACTAATCACATGCGTTAATCAGAATGGCAGAATCAGCTTTATTGCCAAGTATGCTTACACATACAAGGAATTTGTCTTGGTGACAGGAGCTTCCAGTGTCCAACAATACAAAAACAATACAAAAACAGCAGCAAGACACAGATAATAATAAAAAATAAAAAATAGTTATACACATACGTACATACAGACACACACATACATACATACACATATACACATACACATATGTAGTGCAATCTAATACAAATCTGCGTTTGTATTAGATTGCGTTAATTAATTAATTAAATCTATGAACTAATGTGACTATGTGTTCAATATGCTGTTATTTATACAAGTAGTTAGCCATGGTGACACAAATGAGGGACAAATTGCCCTGTTTCCTGTTGCATTTTCCACCCAAAGACCCAGTTTATAATCACTAAATCGAGTGCTTACAAGATAAACAGTGCATTATTTTGAGTCATACAATCATTCAAATATGAAATTACCTTTAAGATAGTAGGGCTTCTTTAGGCCGCCATGGTGTAGACGGTTCTTCCGCTCCTCTTCATAGCTATGCCTCAAACCGTCTTCATGCAAATGCAGTCTCTCTCTTCTGGCCACTTCAGAAGCCATTTTCTCCCGCATGGCCTTGGTCCGCTCTGTCTCCAGCGCTATGGCCTTCTCCAGCAGAGACAGGTTACCCTTGGTCATGTCGAACACTTCCTCTGAGCGGTCTGACGTGACAGAGGTGGTGTCTTCATCGCAGTCCTGGAAGCCTTTGTGTTCTGCGGCACAACTGGAGAACGTCTTGGAGCATGGGCTGAGCTGCTCCTCCAGCTTCATCAGGTTCACCATGTCTGAGTAGTTGCGCTCGAGGATGCGATGTTCTTCAGGGTTCTGATGCTGTTGGTGGGCCTCCTGATAGAGTTGATGCACCTGCTGGTTATTGTTGAGGCGCTCGGCTGGCTTGGTCTCGCTTAGCTTGCGTGCCAAGTCGAAACACTGGTTGCGAAGACACTCCAAACTACTTAGACAAACTTCCTCATCACTCTTCTCCACCATATGACCATTAATGGTGAGTTTACCCTGCCCACAGTTGCCAGTGAGTCCATTACCATTAATGTTGCTGCACTGCCTGTCATCGTCCTGATACGGCCTGTCTTCAAGTTTGTCTGAGATTGTAACTCCGTGACCCTGTGCCAGAAGCTTCAGAGAGTCCACAGTCTCCCTCACTACATCACTGTTGACATCTACACTTAGCTCACCCTTCCTTGAGCCTTCCTCACCTTCCTCATCCTCATCTTCTTCATCATCTTCCTCATCATCTTCGTCTTCCTCCTCCTCTTCTGCACTGTTTGAGGAGTTGCTGTTCATCTCGGACTCAGTCATGGCGCGGTAAGCGGCATCCTCTGCGATTTTGCCGAGATTAAGCAGAGATTTGGCCACCAGCTCATCGTAGTTGTCATATTCGTCATTATTGTTATCATCCTTCTCGACGAGGCTTGGTTTGGTGGGACTGCAATTAATTTGGTTACTCTCTGTGAGAGACAAACACATTATATTTTAATCCTATAGCAGTACATGTAGCAGTTAAACAGATATAAGAGCTATATACAGTATTATAGTCATTATGACCACAATTCCACCTGGTATTAAGATGCGTTTCGGGTGATCCGATCACATGTGGTCGGCCCTAAATACAGGTCTAAACGGGGTCTAAAACGTTTTGTGATCGGATCACTGAAACCACATACAAATGTGGTCAAAAAAGCATGTGACCACATCACATTTGAGGTGTAAACACTAATCCGTCCTGTATGCATCCAGGCGGCAATGAAGTGCCACCTGTCAATCAACAGCTGCGCTAAAACAAGTGGCTTAAAAAGGAAATAACTGTCCTTTCGGAAAATTTCAAAAAGCAGATACACACACAATTACAAGAGCTTCATGGATCTTATTTAGTGTGTCTGATATCTACACAGATGACAAGAATGAACACCTGAAGCTCCTTTAATACAGTTGTGTTTGTGCTTAGATTAAATTTCCACTGGATCTGGGAGAAACAGTGCTCCATTTTTTTTGTGCTTTCTTTTCTTTTCTGACTTTGTTGTGCTTTAATATCATGCAGTAACACACTGACATAGGGATTGATGTTTGTCATCATGAAACAGAGACCCTCCCCTCCAAATCCGAACACAAGTGGTCACAGGAGATGCATTTAAGCGACCAGGCGTCAACATCGATGTGTCTCACCTGACCACATGTGATTGGATTACCTGAGATGCATCGTAATACTTGGTAGAAACGAGGTCTATCTTTCTTACTTCTTGTATCACTATTTGATCTTTACAAGTAAGCTCATAACATAATTTCTACTCAAATCAATATTTCATGTCCATTTATTTATTTATTTGGCATGTAGTCTTGTTACAAGTGGCATAATCAGCAGTAAAACTATCATAGCAATATGCTCCAGAATTCTGATGCAAACCGGATGTTGAATTCAGCTGTTTCTGAAGACTCTGCAGTCTATTTCTTCTCACATAATAACATAATTTCAATGCAAATCATTATTTGATGGCCATTTTTTTTATTTGCTAGGTAGCTATGTAAAACTACCCATATAAAAGCAGCAAGTCAACTCACTAGGTTTTGAGACACTATTTTGAGTCAATATCTTAGTTAAGAAAACCTTGATAGCACACACAAAAAATGTCAGATCTACTAACGTACACTACTGAAGGTTGCATTTTTCAGATTTTCAGTTTTTGCAGGCATCCAAAAAATAATATGCGATTTTAGGTGCACCTCCAGTGTGTGCAAAATTAAGGGCAGTGTAAATGCAAATGTATTAAATTGCACACATAAAGTGTTTTTCTTTTGTTTTTGTTTTTTTTTTTTAATTATGTCCTATTTTTAAACCTTTTGTTCTAGTTTAAAAACATTGCTTTTAACTGGTCTTCTGCGTCTCTTTCGTGCGCATTATTCCCATGGTTGAGCCATTGTAAAGATTATTGCAGTTTGAATTGTTCCACAGTTGCAATCAAAAACATTTTAATTGAAGAGACACGGGTATTAATATAAGACAATTATAAATGCCATTTATAATAAATGTCCTATGGAACAATACATCAAATAAAAAACATTTAAAATAAATAAAATGTTATTTTGTAAAAGCAGTAAATGAGGAGTATAGTTATAATTGGTACAACTACCTTATGCAAAAGCCTCCTTTGGAAGTGTCCAAATCACCCCCACCCACTAAGTACTCACAGTTTGATAGAATGCACAAGCAAATTAGTACACTTTGTTTGGAATCCTAGTAAATCAGGTTTTTATTTGACAATGCAAGCACATTTTTTTTTTAAATAAAACGTCATGGTTACTTGTGTAACCTCCGTTCCCTGATGGAGGGAACGAGACATTGTGTCGATGTAGTGATACTAGGGGTCACTCTTGGGAGCCCCAGACACCTCTGGTCTTTGATAAAAGGCCAATGAAGATTGGCGAATGGTATTTGCAAGCCACTCCCCCGGACATACGGGTATAAAAGGAGCTGGTATGCAACCACTCATTCAGGTTTTATGCTGAGGAGCCGAGACAAGGTCCGGCCATTTCAACGGGTAATTCAGCGTTGTGGCAGGAGGGACACAACGTCTCGTTCCCTCCATCAGGGAACGGAGGTTACACAAGTAACCATGACATTCCCTATCTGTCACTCACTCGACGTTGTGTCGATGTAGTGACACTAGGGGTCCCTATACGAAACGCCAAAACTGGCTGAAATGTGTTACGTGAACTGGCGGTGTGTGGCAGGCAGACCACTGTGTGCCTCATAGCCAGCACACCAGGTCGACACGTAACCTCCCCCAACATAGTTATGAGTGTCGAACGTCCCTTTGGGGACAAGTCGACTACCCAAAAGATAGAGACAGGCTAACCCAGACGTGGCCTCTTTTCCCCTTCTTTTTTCCACTCCCTAAAAAGAAGGGGGATTATCCGACTGGGCCAACAGATCTAGTTGGGGGGTGTCCCACCCAAGGGGAAGACACTGCGGAGACCAAACCTCGCCCAAAGAGAGGGGGGGATATTTAAGTGGAAAAATACATCACATGGTCTTTCCGACCATGTGGGGAGTCTTCAAGGTAGATCCTACCCAACGGGGGAGGAGTTACTACAAACATACAGACTGGGGCAGAGGGGCTCTGCCCAAGGAAGACGCAGTTTGCCAACAGGGAAACGAATTAGTGGAAGATATACATCACATGGGGTTTGCCTTACAGGGAACCGCCACATGCGGAGCACCTACCCCAGAACAGGACTCTTAGTTAGCACGTGTACTGGGCCGGCAGCGAGTCTCTCTGAAAACTCGACTGCCACAGGGCTCGGAGGAAGTCAACCAGGGAACAAAGTTTGTGAACACTACTGAGAATTAATGGCGCACTTCAGCTCAAAAGGAGGTGGAAGGCGCTATGTGCAAGCGATACACCCGGCCGGCTATCCCAGGCTTATCCGCCTGTATTGCGTGCCACTATCTGGGATGAAACCGGTTCCACCCGGAGGTTGTAGAACCTTGCAAAGGTGTTGGGTGTTGCCCAGCCTGCTGCTCTACAAATGTCTGTTAGAGAGGCACCTCTGGCCAGGGCCCAGGAGGCCGCTACACCCCTGGTAGAATGGGCTCGTAACCCTAACGGGGCGGCATGTCCTGGGCGAGATATGTCATAGTTATGGCATCAATGAGCCAGTGGATGATCCTCTGCTTGGAGACAGCGCTTCCTTTCCGCTGTGCACCAAACAGACAAAGAGCTGCTCGGAGATCCTAAAGCTCTGCGTGCGATCCAAATAGATGCGTAAAGCATGCACCGGACACAGCAACGACAGGGCTGGGTCTGCCTCCTCCTGGGGCAGCACTTGCAGGTTCACCACCTGGTCCCTAAAAGGGGTCGTGGGAAACTTGGGCACATAGCCCGGTCGGGGTCTCAGGATCATGTGGGAGTAGCCCGGTCCGAACTCCAGGCACGTTTCTCTGACAGAGAACGCCTGCAGGTCTCCTACCCTCTTGATGGAAGTGAGCGCAGTCAGGAGGGCAGTCTTCAAGGAGAGTGCCTTAAGCTCGGCTGACTGCATAGGCTCAAAGGGGGCTCTCTGTAGACCCTGAAGGACTACAGAGATGTCCCATGAGGGAACGAGGTGCGGTCTGGAGGGATTCAGCCTCCTGGCCCCTCTTAGGAACCTGATGATCAAGTCGTGCTTCCCTAAGGACTTACCATCGTCTGCATCGTGGAGTGCTGCTATGGCGGCAACGTACACCTTCAAGGTGGAAGGGGACAGCCTCCCTTCCAACCTCTCCTGCAGGAAGAAAAGCATTGATCCGACTGCACATCTCTGGGTGTCTTCTCGTCGAGAACACCACTTAGTGAACAGACGCCACTTAAAGGCATACAGGCGCCTCGTAGAGGGGGCCCTAGCCTGAGTGATTGTGTCTACCACCGTGTCCAATCCAAGGGCCAGACATGGAGATTCCAGAGGTCTGGAAAGGGAGGACCTTGTACTGATACGCCTGACCCTCGAATGCAAACCGCAGGAAGGGTCTGTGTCGAGGTAGAATCGAGACATGGAAGTACGCGTCCTTCAGGTCTACCGCCGCAAACCAATCTTGATGCCAGACGCTCGCCAGAATGCGTTTTTGCATCAGCATCTTGAACGGGAGTCTGTGTAAAGCCCGGTTCAGTACTCGCAGGTCCAAGATTGGCCGCAACCCACCGTCTGTTTTTGGTACGATGAAGTAGGGGCTGTAAAACCCCTACTTCATCTCGGCCGGAGGGACAGGTTCTATTGCACCCTTCCATAGGAGGATAGCGATCTCCACATGCAAGGTAGCAGCATTTTCGTCCTTCATCAAGGTGAAGTGGATACCGCTGAACCTGGGTGGATGCCTGGCGAACTGAATCGCATAGCCGAGCCGGACGGTCCGGACCAGCCATCGCGACGGATTGGAAAGCGCAAGCCACGCGTCCAAGGTCTGCGCAAGGGGAACCATGGGGCAACGTCGTCGGATGTACCGGCAGGTGGGGCCTCGCGGCGGGGCGGAGCATGTCGTGGCCGTGCTGAGTCTAGGGACATCGAAGCACTTACCTGGCTCCTTGTGACCACCCCCGGAACAGCCTGGGATGGGGGGAGGAAGAGGCCTGTCCTCGTGACCTGTGGAGACTGTCACATCGGGGGCGGATTTGTGCCACAGCTGGGCGCTCAGGGGCAGGAAACCGCCGTTGGAGCGCCAACCTGCCAAATAGAATGGTGGACGGTGGTCGTGATGACGGCCGGGCACACTGGATACGTGACCCAGGGAATGAGGAAACCACTCTAGCTGAACTCTTGAGTACTGCAGCCACTTGGGCATGCAGCACAATTAAATGCAAAGGTAACAAAAAGATTCTCTTCCCGGCCTTCAACCGGGGGATGGAGAGGTCTGCTTACCAGCTCCAGAGCAGCGGGTTCCGTCGTCCCTGGGTCGCCCGTCTCAAGGGCGCTTTGAAGCCTTTCACAGGCCGGGCTGCAGCGGAGCCGGTGCAGTCACCTCAGGGGGACACTCTTGGCGACGAACAGACGGGGTACGGGATTTTGAGCCGCGCCGGAGCAGGATATGCCAGATAGCCTCCGTCTGCTGCTCCACCGTCGAGAACTGCTGGGAAAAGTCCTTGACGGTGTCGCCGAATAGGCCAGCCTGGGAGATGGGGGCAGCAAGGAACCGTGTCCTGTCGGCCTCACCCATCTCGACCAGGTTGAGCCAAAGGTGGCGCTCCTGGACCACTAATGTGGACATCGTCCACCCGAGAGACCGCGCCGTGACTCGGTCGCCGAGCACAGTTCTTGCATCAATCCTGGGGCGGAAATACCCTCGTGCAGTTTCTTTAGCGCCTTGGCAGACATGCAGGAGAGCCATGGCATGCAGGGTTGAGGCAGCTTGTCCAGTGGCAACATAGGCCTTGGCCGGCAGAGACGATGTAAACCTACAGGCCTTGG
This sequence comes from Myxocyprinus asiaticus, assembly GCF_019703515.2. NCBI lineage: Eukaryota > Metazoa > Chordata > Actinopteri > Cypriniformes > Catostomidae > Myxocyprinus > Myxocyprinus asiaticus. The sequence continues at coordinate 4,046,656 of NC_059360.1, forward strand.
ATGGGTGCTTTGTGCACCTGCACCAGTTGGCGGCGCTCTGCGGGCATAGGTGCACCGTGAGCGCCTTTATCCACCGGGGGATTGCCGAATAGCCCTTGGCCGCCTGACCATCGAGGGTAGTGAGGGCAGGAAAGCTGAAAAGATGGGGACCGGGCAGTAAAAAGTGCCTCCCACGACCATGTAAGCTCTTCATGCACTTCCGGGAAGAAAGGAACGGGGGCGGGGCATGGCTTTGAGCGGCGCCACGAGCCCAGGAACAAATCATCAAGCTGTGAGGGTTCAGGAAAGAGCGGAGGGTTCCACTCTAGCTGATGCTCGCGGCTGCCCGGGAAGCATGTCGTCATCCCGCGTCAGCCTGTGACTGGGCAATCGTCCCCAAAGGGAGGAGCCCAGCTGAGGCTTCTGCGTCCGACTGGACGAGCCCGCTCTCCAATGCTGCGCTCGAGAGCTCATCACTTTCGCGGGCTCCGAATAAGAGGTCGAACTCGCCATGAGACGAGCCGGCGGACTCACCCTGAAGCCTGATCAGGGCAGACGAGTGTGCTGGGGAATGGGAGGTCCGTGGGGGGATACCCGGTGGAGGCGGTCCCATTGGGGTCCCAAATCGCCCCCAGTGCTAGCCGCTCTGGCCTCATACCCATGGGTAAAAGGACCGAGGGAGGGGAGCCTCTGGGGTGGCTTGCTTTCTTACGAAGGCGAGCCGCGACCGCATCGTTGCCATGGACATGTCCTCGCAATGAGTACATGACCATCCACGAACGCTGTCTCCGCGTGAGCAGTGCCCAGACACGAAAGATAGTGATCGTGACACAAAAAGACGCGTCTTTAAAAAGATGTTCTGTGTGTGCCACTCTTTTAGAGAAATATACTCTTTTAGAGAAATATACTTTTATTTCTGCCGAAGCACCCAGGGGCATTCTCTGCAGTGCACCAGTGCAGAGGAGGGAGAAGCTGCTGAAATGCGCCGTCAGATCCAGCAGAGGTGAATGAACAGTCATGGGAATTCAGCTCAGTGAGCATGACCGTTCGGCTCCGAAGAGAAAATCTGAATGAGTGGTTGCATACCAGCTCCTTTTATACCCGTATGTCCGGGGGAGTGGCATGCAAATACCACTCGCCAATTTTCATTGGCCTTATCAAAGACCAGAGGTGTCTCGGGCTCCCAAGAGTGACCCCTAGTGTCACTACATCGACACAACGTTGAGTGAGTGACAGATAGGGAACCATTAATTTTATTTTTGCATGTGTGTTTTTCATTGGAATATGAACAAATTATCATGCTGCATTTTATATTTTAATGGGTTATATAGAATAAGCAAGAATTAGAATTCCACCTAATTTTTGCTTTTAGTCAAATTAAAATATCATGCTTTCATTATCTACATTGTCTGTACTCAGTTTTTCTAAAAAGCAGTCTTTCGTTATGCTTAAACTTTAAACTTTCAAAATTTTAAATTTAAACTTAAATTTGCCTTAAGGAACTCATTGCTATGGGGAAAAAAAATCAAAGTGATCATTTCTTTTTATGTCATATTTCCTAGTTAAGGCTGTTATTTTTACACAATGACTACATTTTTACACACTGAATTACACTCTGTAGTACTTCCAACCAGCACGTATTTAGCATGCTGACATTCACTTTCACTATTTGGTACATAAAGAAATAAGAGTGTTTGTGTTGAGATTACATAGTAAATTTAAGTAAAAAAAAACAAATTTGAAACACATGAAAAAACTGTCCATGATTGAATCATATTCAGCCAAAGAGCAATTTTTTTGGTGTAGATTGCTGAGAATGGACCAGATACACTCAGCGACAGAATATGCCTCGTAATGTTGATCTGAGTTTATCAAAATATGCTTGGAGTCGTCAAAGTTAATTTGAGTGTTTTTTAAATTTGAGGACAATTGAAGAATGCTTTTAAACCCAACCTTCAGTAAGCTGTGCTGAGGGGACAGTGTGTTTGGGAACTGAGCCTCTATGTTGAAAGGGCTGTTTTTAGCCTGATACTGAGACCACACTGAAGGGCACAGCAAAATCATCCAACTGCACCTCAAATTACGGTGACCTTTTTCCAAAGATGTCCAACAGCCAAATTACCTCCCGTTACCCCTCTGCAGACTCACAATGCCCAATATTTCTATCACTTTCAGATCTGCTTTTGGTTTCTAAACCCAAAAATAATAATCTCATAAAAATTAATACTTTGAGCCAAATTACGATATTCAACAAATTAGCTATGTGGATCTGTTTATTCCCTTACCTTGAATAAACTCCTCATAGTCTTCCTCATCTTCTTCTACCTCCTCCTCTTCTTCTTCCTCCCCCTCTCTTTCTACTTCTTCATTTTCTTCCACCACTTCCTCCTCTTCCTGTTCTACCTCTTCCTCTTCCCCATGAATCACTTCAACCTCTTCCTGTTCATATTGGTCCTCATTGTCTGTATATTCCTCCTCCCCTTCCTCATCCTCGTCTTCTTCCTTTTCCTGAACCTCGTCCTCTTTTTTGTCCATCTCCTCCATTGTGTCATGTCTGTAGCATTTCTCCATTGGCTGTTGGTCTGTGACAGTTAGAAAGAGCCTTCTCTTGGGTGAAGGCTCCAGGACATGACTCTCCAGGGGTTTCCTCTTCTTGGCGATAGGGCAGCCATACACACTGGACAAGAAGAGATAAGAAAAGGCAATTAACAACCTGGCCTTCGATTTGCTGGGCTTTAGTACAGTCCAGCTAGTACAAGACCAGAGCGTGTCATTGACCTCCCACACACTGGAGTATTTTTAGAATTAGGAAATATAGAGCAGGCACTATGACAACACAAAATAGCAATCAGTAATTAAAAAATAACCCCAATGTCAAGATTTCAAACCCAACACTGTGTTTAGAGTGAAGCTTTGAGATGCAGTTAATGTATTGTTGTAATATGTATCATATTTTCAAGTATACACTGTAAAAAAAAAAAAGAAATTCTATAAATAAATGTATGGTAAAAAACAAAAAAAAACAACAAAAAAAAAACCGCTGCAGCTATGGTTGCCAAAAATTCACCACAAAAAATAAAAGTGACCATGTTTCAGGCATTACGGGATGTCATTTTTGTGCCTGTATATTTTATATATATGTTTTTTCTTGCCACTTGCCACCTGCATTTAAATATATATTTGTCTAAAAATCTGGTTTGATCTTCATCTAAGTTGCAATAATAAACAAACACAATCTGTTTGAACTAATAACACAAATTATTGTATTCTTGTACATATTGAATACATCATTCAAACATTCACAGTGGTGATTGGAAAAAGTATGTGGCTAATGACGTCAACAAAAGCTAATTGGAGTCAGGAGTTGGCAAACCTGGAACCCAATTAATGAAACGAGATTGGAGGTGTGGGTTAGAGTTACTTTGACTTATACAAAGCACTCAAACATTTTGCCTTGCAAAAAAGAGATCTCAGAAGACCTATGATCAAGAATCGTTGCTTTGCATAAAGCTGGAAAGGGTTACACAGTTATCTCAAAGAGCTTAGATATTCATCTGTCCACAGTTAGACAAATTGTCTATAAATGGAACAGATTTAGTACTGTGGCTACTCTCCCTAGAAGTGGCCATCCAGCCAAGATGACTGCACACTGCAGAATGCTCAATGAGGTAAGAAAGAACCCTAGAGAGACAGCTAAAGACTTGAGGGAATCATTGAAACTGGTTAACATCTCTGTTCATGAGTCTACTCTACGGAAAACATTAAACAGGCATGGTGTCCATGGCAGGACACCAAGAAGGAAGCCACTGCCTCCCAACAAAAATATTGCTGCGCACCTACATTTACATTTATTCATTTGGCAGACATTTTTATCCAAAGCGACTAGCCCCTGAAGTTTGCCAAAGAGCACCTTGACACTCAACGACGCTACTGGAAAAATGTTTTGTGGACTGATGAAACTAAGGTTGAATTGTTTGGGAAGAACACACAGGACTATGTTTGGTGTAAAAAGGTCACCACATACCAACATGAAAACATCATCCCAACAGTGAAGTATGGTAGAGGGAGCATCATGATTTAGGAAATTAGAGACTTTGTGGCAGGGTATATTTATAACTGCTAGCAGTCATCACCAAAAATATGTAGTATTTTAGATGTAAATTAGTTTAGGAATCTTGGCCACGTTCGACTACCATTATATGAAGGATAAATTACATATGATCAGATTAGAAATCTGAATAAAATTCTCCACCATTAAATACATAATACAACAGGCATGTTGTATCTGCTTACAAATTATATGTAAGGGATTTAGTTTAAGAAGAGAATTATGAATAATTCAGGGAATATTGAAAGAATTAAGGTATACGTCTGATCACTCAGCCACGCTGAGTTGTTATGATGCACCTGTTAACTCTTTAGAGTACTACTATTCTCATGGCCATTGAAAATAATATCACAAATATTGTTCGAGCACGAAGTGTAGATGTTTAAGAATCAATTGACGAGATTATTTATCAAAATATACCACAGTATAATCCTCCTTGATTACAAACAAGACTTTATTTCGAATCTACAACATCAAACTAACACACATAGACGAACATAAAACTAAGTTGGTGAGTGAACTGTAACAGAAGGTGAATGGAAATGATCTGTAACAGAGAAAATTTCACTTAAGAGGTCTATAGACCATGCCCTGATCCATCGATACTTAATTTAGTATACCTCGATTTACAATCCAAAGTATTTAAATAAAACACCAGCACATTCTATCAAAAGTCTGGAGGTGTACTTGCATTTCGTTGCATTTTCTTGCGTTGCTTTGGTTCTTTGGCTGGGTCCATAGAAAGTTCAGGTTGTTCTGTCGATGTTTTGGACCTCTGTTAAGATTGTGGATGTTGGATAGTTTGGTGCTGGAATGATCAGGTGGGGTTTTGAAGCGAGGCCTTCCGGAAGGGAGACTCGTGACTCCCTGTCACGTGTGTAAGTCGTAACGCAGAGAAGAGAGAAGAGCTCCTCGGAACTTTGTGTTCCGAGCTTTCCTGAACTCTACATTGTGTGGAACCTGGGAAGAGGGGTGCCGAAGCGAAGCCAGCCACAGAAGGGCTAAGAGAAGAGCAAGAGCCAAGAGTGAAGAGAGAGTTCGTCCTAGGAGGGGAGGTTTTGTTGAGTTGAGGTTGGCCGCACCCCAAAGGTGTCTTGAGCCAATCACAAGTGTCTTTACAATGTCACATGATCACCTCTTTCCCTCCTTTTTCAAAGTTGATTTACAATCCTTTGTGTAAAGGCCTTTTAAAGTTCCTGCTCGAAACAGTACATGTTTTAATCATATAATTTATATCTTAAAACAAATTATAACAACAAAATGAATTCACCCATTGCTCTCCTCATGTAAAGGCAAACTCTTACATACCCGGCATGATACATTTGCTCTGAAAAATAGTTAACTAACTATTTCAACATGGATAATACAACCCAATTCCAAAAAACTTGGGACAGTATGAAAAATGCTAATAAAAACAAAAAGGAGTGATTTGCAAATTATATTCGCCCTTTGGTATATTGAAAGATCTACAACTTCACATTATATGATGTTTTTCCTTGTGAATTTCATTGTTTTTTAAAATGTACAATAATTTCAAATCAGGTGATTGCAACAAGCTCCAAAAAAGTTGAGACTGGGACAATTTAGGACTAATAACAATTCGACAAGTTGAAATAACAAGGCGATGTGAAACAGGAGGTGTTAAACAGGTGAGGCAATCGTGTCATAGTATATAGGGAGCCTCCAAAACCAGCCTAGTCCTTCAAGAGTGCACAATATAGTTAAAAGATTCATGGAAACTGGTCAAATCTCGGTGCGTAAAGGGCTAAACGAAAACCATTTCTGAATGCATGTGATCTCTAATCCCTTAGTGTCATTGTCCTAAAAACGGCATTCATCTGTAATGGATATCATGAACATTGGCTTGGGATAACTTTAGTAAACCTTTGTTAGTCAACACCACTTGCTGCTGCATCCACAGATGCAAATTAAGACTTTACTATGCAAAACAGAAGCCCTACATCAACACTGTCTAGAAGCACTGCCGACTTCTTAGGGCTCGGTGTCATCTTAGATGGAAAGTAGACCAGTGGAACTGTATTTTTTGGTCTGAAGAGTCCACATTTCAAAACGTTTTTAAAAAACAAAGCCGTCGGGGGCCTGGGTTGCTCAGCGAGCAAAAACACTGACTACCATCCCTGGAGTCACGAGTTCGAATCCAGGGTGTGCTGAGTGACTCCAGCCAGGTCTCCTAAGCAGCCAAATTGGCCTGGTTGCTAGGGAGGGTAGAGTCACATGGGGTAACCTCCTAGTGGTCGCTATAATGTGGTTCTCACTCTCGGTGGGACGCGTGGTGAGTTGTATGTGGATGCCACGGAGAATGGTGTGGGCCTCCACACGTGTTTCGTTTCCGTGGTAACGCGCTCAACAAGCCACGTGTTAAGATGTGCGGATTGACGGTCTCAGACGTGGAGGCAACTGAGATTCGCCCTCCGCCACCCGGATTGAGGTGTCACTACGCCACCACAAGGACTTTGAGCGCATTGGGAATTGGGCATTCCAAATTAGGGAGAAACAGGGGAGAAAATAAAAAAACAAACAAGGAAATTCACAAGGAAAAACATCATATAATCTGTAGTTGTGGTGCTTTCAATATAGCAAAAGGTGAATATAATTTACAAATCACTCCTTTTTGTTTTTATTAGCATTTTTCATACTGTTCCAACTTTTTCGGAATTGGGGTTGTACAAGATTAAAATTCATAATCACCAGTTTCTCAGTTATAAAAGTGATTACAAGTCACTACACATATTGTAGGTTACATCAGGCTACAATCATTTGTGTAAGATGAATTTTTACTATAAAAAATAAACTGTATTGTGCAGTGTAGAATGATGATACAATGGAGTCTTTTGATAGTGTTCTAGTTCATATATTTTTAGCTGCTGTTTGCAGGAAAATGATCACGATGTCTCATGATCTCCAATGAGTATTAATTTTGAGTGTAGCAAAAGAACAAGAAGCCTTAGTCTAGGATTCTATGCTTTCCATTGCAATGCTGAGGGTTTCTTGGGAGAGTCTCTTGCAGATGGTCGAGATGGCCGTGTCATGTGATGACTATTAAGTGTGGGGGTATTTCCTGATTTATAACATGAGTGAGGAGGGGTCTAAAGGAAGGTTATGTGATATCCTGAAAAGTTTCCTTTGTTCAGACGATAGTTGAGAATAAACAGATGTGCATTCTTACACAAGGTTGATTCAGACTTTAAGGCACCATTTTAGCAGAGTCTTTAAACTGATAATGTTGAGGAATTTTGGGGTGGATGAGGGTCCCTGTGTCTAAGTTTTTATAGCCTGGAACAAAATATCAGTTTACATCCTGGATTCAAGTCATTCTTCTGCCCATAACATCCTACAATAATTGCTGCTTTGTTGCATCGGGGCCTGGACCGCTTGCCATCATTGAGGGAAAAATTTATTCCAAAGTTTTCGAAGATATCCTACAGTATAATGTCATGGTGGCTGTGCACAAGCTGAAGCTCAATATAAATTGGGCGATGCAGCAGGACAATGACCCTAAACCTCGAAGTAAAACCACTACAGAATGGCTTCACAAAAAGAAAATCCACCTTTTGGAGTGGCCCAGGCAGTCAGAGCCTAAGAGTATGGCTGAGCTGAAGCATTTCTGTAAGGAAGAATGGTCCAAAATTCCTTCTGAACATTGTGCAAGTCTAATCCGCAGCTAAAGGAAACACTTGATTGAGGTTATTGCTGCCAAAGGAGGATCGACCAGTTATTCAATCCAAGGGTTCACTTACTTTTCCACAGCACTGTAGATGTTTGATGGGATGTGTTCAATAAAGACATGGAAGATTATACTTATTTGTGTGTTGATAGCTTAAGCACATTGTGTTTGTCTATACTTGTGACCAGTGTTGGGTAACGTTACTTTAAAAAGTAACTCGTTAGAATATTGCGTTATTCCTTAAAAAAGTAACTAAATTAATTGAAAAGTTACTTTTTATGGAAATTAAAGCGTTACATTACTTTTGTGTTTGTGTTTTTTTTTTCTTTTTTTTTTCCTTTCAGCTACTCTCTCTTCTGCTATGCATTCCATACAAATAAGCCATGCATTGCATACAAGAGGTATTACAGGTCATGCTAGCTACTGTACAACACTCTTGTCAAAGCAAAATACTAAACAAACAGATATTTAGAAAGTCTACATTAAGTAGGTCTTCACATCATATTTATAATAAAGACTCAACAGGAATATGCATGATTTGTTTTTCCATCGACATGGCAGCCAACATTAATAATGAAGAATAACCACTGTCTTACCAAATGCAACAAAGTTAAACATCTGAACCTGCATCATATGTCATCATATGCGGTGCCCATCGACAATATCAGTCAACTTGAGAGGTTTTTCAGAAGTCAGAATAAAATTCAGTGGGGAATGCCAACCTAACATGTTCAATGAATAAGTCTGATGAATAAATGAATATTTTTCACTTAAGTCATCTCAGTGAAAGCTTGTTTTGAGTTGATCCATGGTGCATACTGCGTAATGTTGATACAACCTGAATGGAATTGGGTTTTTTTTGCTACCAAAATGTCATAAAAATGGTATGTTTCACAAATCAAATTATTTGTTTATTATAAAACAAAAATGTCGAATATTTTAAGAAATTAAGTAATTTTGTCTGCGTACACAAACCATGTAGTACGTTGCTTGCATCTGATGATCCAGAGTGAGCTTTTTTCATCCCATTCTCCTAGTTATGGAGAGCTCTAACACGGAGCAGTTTGGCTACAAAAGTCAGTGAATTGATCGAGTATTTCACCCTGTATATCATGCCATGGCCAGTGGAAGGCTAGTCTTATAATCCCTCTGCCTAAATGCGTTTACTGATTCTTTAATGCAGCTTGCATGTACGCATGAATCAATCGCGTTTCACTCAAACGAGTGTTGAATGTTCAATGCTTTAACACAGATAAGTTCGGATGCAAACAGATCCTAGAGAAGTAGTTATGGGCAGCTTTAAAACAAAGCAATTCAGATGCACAAACAGTCAGCGATCATTCCATGTTTTATGAATCTGTATAATCATGCCGTGGCTACAAGAAGACTTCTCCTGGTGTATACCTGTGCTATATTATACCACGAAAATTTGTGTTTACACACTTTTAAATGCAACCTACATGAATCATTCACGAGAATCAAAATGTAACTTACCCGAATGTTACATTTTTGACAAAATGTTGCCTTATGAGGACACATTTCCTAATCATGACAACGGCAAAGTTTATGATGGCTGCTCACGTATGCCCCAGTACACAAAAAGAACGAACTGCTGCAAATGATGAGAACAACTGGATTCTACTGAAGCATTCAGATTTACATTCCTTTACCAGCAATATTTAGCAGTTTTTAAAACATAAATCTCAGGGTGGGCTAAAAGAAGACTTGTGCTCTGCCCATCACTGATAAGCATGGCTCATACTCTCTAGAACTACAATACCCATCCTGCGCACACATACTGCAACTTCATTGTGCATCTCTGGTAATCAAGCCTCCCACTCTCTAGAACTATAATGCCCATTATGCACTAAATCTCCTCCCAATGTTTGCACACTTTTACTCCTGATTTATCGCAATACAGGGAAAGGAGGGTGTACAAAAGCAACGCATTACTTATTTAAAAAGTAACTCTTAAGATATTATAGTCTAAAATAAAATATCGCATTACTTTACATTTTATTCAAAAAAAAGTAATGTGATAACATAACTTGTGTTACTTATAACATGTTACCCCCAACACTGCTTGTGACTGATGAAGATGAGATCACATTTTATGACCAATTAATGCAGAAAACCAGATAGTTCCAAAGGGTTCACATACTTTTTCTTGCCACTATATATATATATATATATATATATATATATATATATATGGTTAAATGATATGTTAATAAACCAAACTATACTGGAACTACAAAAATCTGCTTTGCATTGCTAAATGTACTGTTAACCACCATAGTAACACAGCTGGTAAAACAAAAGGCCCCAAAGTACACAACTAATATCAAAAATAAGAAGAAACATAAATATTTTAATAAAATATATTATAAAATATCAAATAAATTGGTCACACTAAGGACTTCTGGGAACACAAAAAACAATTATTGTTTTTCACAGCAATTTTAACGATAGTTTACAGTAAAGGTACATTCATTGTCTTGTTAAATAAAACATGATTGTTCATTGTAAATGGTTAGGTAACTACCAATCAACAAATTAACAGTTTTTCACTGTAGCATTTTTACATTCTTTTTACATTTATATATGTATCACATTATTATACAGAGCTGTTCGATATATCGCAATACATCATGATCAGATTAGATTCCAATTCACAAGCTTTTGATTCGATACGATTTCAATTAATTTGGGATTTATTTTTACATTTAAAATTAAATAATTTTTTAGAGTGTAGCATATTGTCTTATTATCTTCCTGATTTTAATTGAAATAACATGATAAGCTAATGATTAAAGGTGAAGTTTATAATATCTGCTATACTAGTGTCCTACTCGACCCGCACTGAGCAGGATCTGAATCAGCGATCCTTGGCATGGGAGTCGGACACGTGAGCAAGGAGGCTATAAAAGCCTTGGCCTCTAGCCTCGGTTGCTAGTGCGTCTCTTAAGGCCAGGAGAGTAAGGTTTACACACTGCACAGCTATCAAGTACCAGCTGGCTACTGTTACACTCACCCCCCTATACCTCAGTCCCATCCAGGTCATGGCACCAGTGTCACCGGTCCAACTCGACCAGTCCCGAGCGGGATTTGAACTGGCGTTCCCCGGCATGGGAGTCGGACGCACTAGCAAGAAGGCTACAAAAGTTATGGCTTCTAGCCTCAGTCGCTAGTGCATCTCTTAAGGCCAAGAGAGTGAGGTTTACATACTGCACAGCTATCATGTACCAGCTGGCTACCGTTACACTCACCCCCCTAAACCTCACTCCCACCCGGGTCACGGTACCAGAGTCACCAGTCCTATTCAACCTGCCCCGAGCGGGATTCGAACCAGTGATCCCCAGCATGGGAGTCAGACACACTAGCAAGGAGGCTATAAAAGCCATGGCCTCTAGTCTAGTCTTGATCGCCTGTGCATTTCTTAAGGCCAGGAGAGTGAGGTTTACACACTGCACAGCTATCACGTACCAGCAGGCTATGTTACACTAGCATCACATAACAAAACACCGCATCCGAATATGCCTACTTCTATATTCTTCATAGTTTAGAAACTGTTAGTAATTTTCAGTGTTTTAGCCAGGTTAGTATATTGCATTGCATGTAACACAACTCCTAATGCAAGTTACGCATTCTGTCTAGCACATAATTTAGTTCAAGTTCACCTGTTCATTCATTTATTGTTTTTTTTAGATGTAAGTTGTAATATTACGATGCGTTTGAGTGAGGTAATTAACCTGTTAGTCAATTAACCCCTTAGGTAATTAACCAGTTGCATAATACATTGGGATAGGAGAAAGTATTTTAACATAGACAAAAATTACACACATCACCTTTATTACAGTTACATTAAATTCCTTTGTGGTTAGGATTGCATTGTCGCAGGCTATCTATTAAATTATAAATGCACAGGTAACTTTAAATGTCATGTGTACATACACACAAATTGGTTACACCTTGGTACTTGGAGATTAGGAGGTGATTAATTGCATTTTACAGCTTTAGTAAAAATATATTTTATAGATTCTCTGGGCAGCGTGAGCAGGTGATCTTATCATCAAATAATCAGTGTATCGAGGCAGTCTGTGCACCAGCGGACATGAATCCATTTAATTTGAATCAAGGACACATCCTGTAACAAATTAACCTAAAAAACACTCAGATACAGTGAAATTTGATAAAAAAGTGCTTGAGCAAAGAGCTTCCTATGTTTACAGTTTGAAATTCATCTATGAAACACTATGCTTGTTCAGCCTGGTCAAAAGTATTCATCCTTTCCCACAAGGAGCTCAACTGTCTGAAATTTGAAGGACACTGATTGGTTGTTCGTATTTGCAACAAAATTTGGTTTAATAATTCTTCAATAAAAAAACTACATACAAAAATCCAAATAAAAGATTGTTTAGCTTAGTATCAGGTCCAGCAATTATGTAGGTTGAATCAAATCAGTCCATTCATCCATTTATCCATCCATCAAATCTGAAAAACCTCTCAGAAAAACCTCTCCAAAACATGTCACCACATACACACTTTAAGCCAGTCTCCTCCACATGGACAAACAGCACTGCTCAGGTCCAAATTACCCAGTGTTCATCTGTCAGCTGTCTAGGCGATTGGCTGGCTCCATCTTTCTAGAATGTAAGTTTATTAGGTTGACCCATCCAACAGGGCACTATTTCATTTGGTAGCCCATGCACGGCAGCTCATTCCCGTGCTGACATCACACACGGCCCGCCTCAACTCTCCGGGGAAGACTCCTCCAAAATGTGATCAATAGTGCTTGTGACCAAACATCGCAAAAGCACATTAAAATGCCACTCATCCTGTCTGACTAACTTCCATATAAATCAGGTGCCATTCCCGCAGGTCTGGTGTGAGCGGTCACATAGACAGACAGAGGGAAAGGTGGAGGCATAGAGCACTCGTGGTGCAATGGGTGGTACCCTGTCTGTCCGTCAAAGATGAGGGAATTTAGTCCTTGGCGAACACAAAGAATTGGAAGATGCATTGAATAGATTTAAACTAACAGAGATAGTGTATAATGAATGCTGCAGCATGATATTCAAGATTTCTAGCAAATGCAGTTATGTTGTGATTGCATATGTGAATGACGGATTTCTGTTATATTTTTTAAGGGCTGTCAATTCATTAACATTTTTAATCCAATGAATTGCATAATACGGCAATTAATTAATCACAGTCTATCGCATATATCAATATTTGCTGAATATTTGCTGTCAAAGATAATTAAATATATAATAATCAAAATAATTATAGCCCTAAAATATATTAAATATAATAATATTTATTTATAATAATATAATAATAGCACATAATTCAAAGACATTATATTTACGAGTAAAGCATTGAATAGACCAGGGGTTCCCAAACTTTTTTGTCAGCTGAACACCCTTGACCTAAATTATTTACTTGAAGTACCGCCTGATATTTTAAGTAATTTTGACCTTTCAAAATACAATTATTTTGAGTGTTTGAACTTCATGTTTCTTATCATTGTTAATTAACCTTTATTAAATATATTGTATCTGTATACATTTTATTTCATTTAATTCAACATTGGTATTTCAATCGCAATCAGAGATTGCACTACATATAATCAATATCCATCACAGAAGTTAACTTTACAACAAAAAACTTGTATTGTACTTGTAAAATTGTGATTTCTGTTTTCATTTCCCTGATAATTTTATAAACCTACTGTATGGCTGTGTCTCGTTTGGAAGGCTGCATCCTCCGGCGGTCGCATTTGTTGGCCGCATACATTATCGAGGCTGTCTTGTTTCAGAAAAGCGAGTAGGACACTTCGAATGCAGCCTTCTAATGCGGCCTTCTTTCACGGGAATACGGAGGGTGCATGAGGTGTATCCTTCGTGGGCACTCACAACCCACAATTCTTTGCTTCAATGGAAATGTTTAAAAAAATAACACCAATTTGCTCGTAAATATGATGTTCAAACGCAAGTAATGTTAATTCCCAAGTTGAAGTACCTCAGTAGATGGGTGCAGAGTATATAATTTGTATAATTATATTAATATAAATTAAAATAAAGTATTAGACTAAAAGTACACCTGTAAAATCTATTTTCTTTTCTCTTTACATCATTATAGCTCTCCTAAAATTTACCTCATACATTCCCTTCTAAAGGGACTTTGTTCCCTTCTCACTCAAAGCACTCACACTTGTTAAAGAGTGGCGTGCTGTCATAGCAACCATGTTACGTTCCGTTTCCATTTGTCCATGAAGGCCGTCTCGTTTAAACAAGGCTTGTTTAAAGGAGGACGCTCGGTATACTGTAGCCTTCAAAGGACGTGTCCTACCTAGCATGCAGACTTCCAAACAAGACACAGCCTATGTTTCAGTTATGGGACTTTCCCCTAGCGGCCACTAGGAGGTTTAGGACTTTTATTGTGAATTTCTTGTGTTTTCTCCCTTCCCAATTCCCTTCTGATTGTTTCCAGCTGTGTCTCATTTCCTCAGTCTCTGTGTGTGTATATATACAGTACCTTAGTGTTTGCTCATGTTCTTTTGTCTAGCTTTGTTTCATTGTAATGTGTTTCCATGGTTGTTTTCTTGATCCTCTGTGCTTCATTGTGGATTATTTTCATTAAAGTTCTGCATTTGGGTTCAGCAAACTTTGAAAGCTAGGGAGAAATTAGAAATCAGCAGAACACAAGATTTCAACATGGATCTAGCAGCCATGGAATTCCTTTCCATCCAGCAGGGCAAAGATTCCATCGAGCAATATACAAAGGTGTTCTGCGCTTTAGCTAATGTGTTGAATTGGGGAGATGTTGAATTTAAGGAAATTTTTCGTTTCTGTCTCAACGAGCCGATCAAATCATATGTAAACTCCTCTTAGATGAGAACACTGACTTTGCTCTAAGGCTCAGCTTCTCCTCTTAAACCAAGGAATATGTGGTGATCCCGAAGGTTCACACAACGGAGGTCCTTCTGCTCCTCACTCTAGTTGTCCCGGTGTTTCCTGCAACTGAGGCCCCTTCGTGCCATCCCCTGAGACCCCTGTTGCCTTCACCTTAGTCTCAGCCTTAGAAGGCACACCACGGACCGCCCACAGTCCATTCTCTAACCGTCAATTGCACATTGCACACAAATTTGGAAAACGCTTTCTCGAACCACTCAGCACAAATTTTATTGCCTGGTTTGATGGAACTTCTGCTTTTTAGTCTGGACTGTCCGTTTTTACAAGGTTCTGCGTTGACACTATGTTCACTTTTGAGGACAAAATAATCACCAGATTTGTCCAAGTTTGCCAGATTATTGACATCAAATCTTTTAAAGATATTCAGAGTTTCATTTGTGGTATGTAGAAGAAAGTAAAGCAGATATCCATGAGCACAACTGCATATTCTGCTTTGTTTACTTAGTTACAGTATGTCTGTGAAATGCTCTGTGATGAGGTTGTGTGTGCTGTACTTGCACTCTACACATTTTCTGCTGTTTTCCTGTGTATTTTCTGTGCAGTTGCTCACAGAGACTGCCATGCTATTATATAAATTATTTATTTCCCCATGTCGGTCTTTCATTATGATATGATATATCTTAGATAACCCCACGCCTTAATGGCACGTAACGACAAAACTGACTGTGATGGATCACTTTACATGTCAGTTAGAGGGCATTTCCTGTCTAAGTGGGCAGTTCTTGGACAGTTGAAGCTGCTATAGATCCCAGACCTTTGCTGTTTTAGTTTAAGGTCTGGCAACACAAGACGACCTTGCCTGAAAACCCAGCTGTCTTGACCTTGCTCTCTGCTGAGTAACCAGCTGCCTTGACCTTGCTCTCTACTGAGTCCCCAGCTGCCTTGACCTTGCTCTCTACTGAATCCTCTGTTGCCCCACCCTAGCCAGAGTCCCCTGCTGCCTTGCTATTGCCCTCACCAGAGTCCCCTGCTGCCTTGCCATTGCCAGAGTCCTGTTGCCTTTCCATTGCCCTTGCTAGAGTACCCTGCATTGCCATTGTCCTCACCTGAGCCTCCAGCCTTGACCTCACCTGGTCGCCCCCTGTGGCCTCATGGTTGTCCGCCGCATCCCCCGTGGTCTACTGGTTGTCCGGCGCATCCCCGTGGTCTCATGGTCATCTGCTAGATCCCCCATGGTCTTCTGGCCATACACCGGATCCCCAGTGGTCTCAAGCCCATCCACCGGATCCCCCGTGGCCCGTCCGCCGGATCCCTTGTGTTCTCCAGCCCGTCTGCTGTATCCCCCATGGTCTCCATCCCGTTCACCGGATCCGCCCTGGTGTCCAGCCCATCCACCGGCTCCCCCGTGGTCTCCAGCCCATCCACTGGATCTGCCCTGGTGTCCAGCCCATCCGCTGGTTCCCCCATGGTCTCCAGTGCCTCCAGCTCCAGTGTGGTCCCCTGGCCTATTGCCTGCCTTGCTTTTTTAATTTTGTTGTTATCTGGTTTGGTTGTGCTTTAAAGAAGGGACCATGTATGGCATGGCACTTTCCCCTAGTGGCCACTAGAGTTCACCAGGAGGTTGGCGACTGTGAATTTTTTATGTTATCTCCCTTCTCAGTTCACTTCCTGATTGTTTCCAGCTGTGTCTTGTTTCCCCATTAGTCTGTGTATGTATACTGTATATACATTAGTGTTTGCTCACGTTCCTTTGTCTAGCTTTGTTTCTTTGTAATGTGTTTTTCCATGGTGAGTTCTTTGTTTTCTTGTTCTTCTATGCTTTGTTGTGGATTATTTTCTTTAAAATGTGAATTTGGGTTTAGCAACCTCTGATTTGTGTGGACTGCATTACAGTATATCATTCCATTTGTGTATGAACATTTGATATCTTTATTTGATATAAACAATATTTAAATTTCAATAATTAAAAATGAATTTTCATAGAAGTAATAAAGCCAGGGCTGTAGCAACTAAGGATGTCCACAGTAACCATTTGTAATATTCAGTTAATCGTGAGGGTTTACAAGTGGTTATTCAGTTATTTGTCTGGAGTGGGGACTCTGGAATAAAGAACATTTATTGCAATGGACATGCTTAAAAACACTACTCAGTAATAGCAGGGAATAAGGTACACAGTGAGCTATGAGCCAAAATAGCACAATACATAGATCTTCGAAAAAAAAAAAAAAAAAAAAAAAAAAACTGCCTTCCACATAGTATTCTTAACCAATGGAATATTTTTCATTTAAGTACAAAAGGTAATATGTTCTCTGCCCGGGCATGTTCACATTTCCATGAGGCAGCGAACGCTAGTATTGTCCTGTGCGTGGAGTTACATTGCTGTGGTTTATTAGCCTCTTTGGTATGCTTTGATTTGTAAATGGTTTAACATTTTACTTGTGGAATTATTCTCTGCACACCAGAGAAAAAGGGGGAAAAAAACATTGGCTTACAGTTTATCAAGTGCTGATATTAGATTGTGAAAACAATCTAAAATCATGTTGTCACGGCTCCTGTGAGTTTGCCAGTTTATTCTGTTTTGTTTTTCTCTCTCCCTCATGTCTCGCAGGCACACATGATCAGTGTTTCCATGGGAACATTGATCATCCCCGAGGAAGTGCTGATCATGCCACTGATTAACGTGCTAGCTACACCTGTTCCACTCTGATTGCACTCCTTGTGTGCCCTCACTGTCTTCACTAGATTATTGCTTGTGCTGTCAAGCGGCTAACCTTGCTCTCTTTGTCTAGTTGGTGCTGTCTCCTGTATCTGTTGGTTTCCTGTCTCTGCCTGCATGTCGGGAAGTGTGGTTACATTCCAGTTTGCCATACACCTATCCTCACTGCCCACGAATCGCCAGTGGAGGATTCTTCGTCTCTGTCCACGTGTCGGGAATATGACTGCCCTCCTTCCTCCGGGCTTTGCTCTCTGCACCACACCACGCTTCAACGGACAATCTGCTCCTGACTTCCACAACGCATACACCTGTCTCCTCCTTTGCCCGCTGTGTGGCCACAATGCGCACACAGACTCAGTAGTGGATTTAGGCATGGACGACATGAGCCGTTGTGGGGGCGGCACAAGGCACCCACACAGACCCCCCCCCCCCCCCGGTCAACAACTTTGGGGGCGAGTTGAAGCGTGTTTCGCCCAGGGCGCCATACAAGCTAGAACCATCACTGCACAGACTTGTTCCTCGCCTCCTGCTACTGCAGCCGCTGCTGGGATCTCTAGATACAGACTTGATATTTTTCAGAATCTTAGTCCACACTCCATCCTCCAATACCATATTTGTGGTATTTTAAAGAATCAAGTTTTGCTAAATTAGCTGCAAAAATAAAGGGCATCTTGTGGAGCACTTGCTTCTGTTTCACACATGACAATAAAAGACTGAGCACAAGCTGGTCCTGAATAAATTATTTAATCAATTACAATAATGAAAATTGTGCATGTGCACAAATTAATTTTTTACTCTGTGCTTGTGCAGTGTGGGATTTAAATGTATCCAAGTGGCTTGAGTGTCTTGACTACATTCACCAAAATTCATTCAAATCCATTTAATGATTCAGTGACTATTTCTGGTGATGCCAGAAGGTGGTGACAAATTAGTATCTTGTGTGAAATTAGTTAGTCACTGAATCAATGATCAAAAGAAAAATTAAATCCTTTAAAATGTATATGTCTACGGATCTACAAAGAGACTTTAGTAGAGGATTTAAGCTTTATAAGAACAAAGGAAATCTATACCTTTCCCTACAGTTTGTGAGCTACTGAACTGGGCTCATGAAACTTACCCGTGATTGCAAAGAATACTGTATACAAATCCACTTTTTGGACCCGGTACGGGTTTAGCTTGGAAAAGTGCGGGGACAAAAATCACCTTTTTAAAGAGTGCGGGGGTCGTGTCCTTGGTACAGCTGCATGTTAACTGTACAGTTGGAGTTGCGCTGACTGCACCCCGCTGAATGAGACCCGCGAAAACATGGGGGTGGAAATTGCTCTGGCATTAGGAACATTTCTTGTTAAGGTGGCATTATTTTCTATATAACTAACGCACTGAAATTTTGTGTTAAATCGACAGTCTTATTTTATTTTCACTATATGCACACTCAAACACTTGATTGTGATTGATAAATTGCTGCATTCCAATATTTTTGTATAATGACCATCACTAAACTTATTTAATAATTGACTAATTTCCTACACACCTGTGCCAGTTTCATGTCTCCCGTATCACTCCAAGCTCTCTTTCCTCTTACATAATATAACTTACATTGAAATCAAAAAGCTGTGTAATACACAGTGTACAGTCTGCTGGTCGTTATCTCATAAAACAAACCTCTTTAGGGTGATACAAGACCCTATGCTTCGTGAATGGGTCCTAACAATGAACAATATATTCTTACAGCATGTATTAATCTTTATTAATGTTAGTTAATAAAAATACAATTGTTCACACACACACACACACACACACAATATATATATATATATATATATATATATATATATATATATATATATATATAAATAAATCACACATCCAGAAATGTCAGATATCCGCCCCATTTCTCCACAAACAAGTTAAACTTCCCCAGTCTTCTAAATGACCCTTCTTTAAAGGCCGCCACCCTCCCCATCTCTGAAGCACCACTCCTGAAATGAGGGCGTGGCGAAATAGGAGCAAGAACTTCCTGTTCAATACAAAACCAGGGAGGGGCACTCTCAGGTGGAAGCGACCAATGAGCCAAATGTCTGGGACCGTACGCATAGTAATAAAACAAAATCTTGGGTAGGCCTAGCCCACCTTTGTCAATCGGCCTATGCAGCTTACTGAAATGTAATCTGGGATGTTTCCCATTCCAAACGAAGGACATTTGCGTTCTGTTGACATTTCAATTATTTGTTGCTTTTTCCCCTCCACTCAAATATAGACTAAAGAAAGTGAAAGCTGCATTAGTCATTACAACCAAGGTTATGTTTCGAATTTAAATTTAGTTTTTATTTCTACTTCATTTTCAATTTGTCAATTCAATTTAATTTAGTTATATTTAAAATGATCCCTATCTAAAGAAATAAAAGGCTTCTGACATTTCTTTCTGAATCTTTTTTCTCTATCTGCCGACTGATTTGGGAAAATACAGCATAAAACTATGAGTAAACACAGTAGTAATTAGCACTTGCTGAGAAGTTGTGTCTCATGATTTGACTGCAAATGCTACATCCAAAAACATTGGAAAAGCCCACTGATAATATTAGGGCCATGTCGTCACAGACATGATTTTCATTTTATTTCTTTTGTTTTTCTCCCCTTTTTCTCCCCAATTTGGAATGCCCAATTCCCAATGCGCTCAAATTCCCAAAGTCCTCGTGGTGGCATAGTGACTCGCCTCAATCCGGGTGGCAGAGGACGAATCTCAGTTGCCTCCGCATCTGAGACCGTCAATCCGCGCATCTTATCATGTGACTTGTCGAGCGCGTTACTGCGGAGACATAGCACGTGTGGAGGCTTCACGCTGTTCTCCGTGGCATCCACGCACAACTCACCACGTGCCCCACCGAGAGTGAGAACAACATTATAGTGACCACGAGGAGGTTATCCCATGTGACTCTACCCTCCCTAGCAAACGGGCCAATTTGATTGCTTAGGAGACCTGGCTGGAGTCACTCAGCACACTCTGGATTCGAACTCACGACTCCAGAGGTGGTAGTCAACGTCAATACCTGCTGAGCTACCCAGGCCCTCACAGGCAGGATTTTATAGTTAATTTGCGGGAAACTGCATAGTGCAGGGCAGTTCTGCATGCTGCTCATGTGCCTAAATCCCTGATGTGTCCGTTTGTGTCTCACAGCTGCTGCTGCAGAAGATACATTTTTTTTTTTTAAATATATTTGCTTGAGCGGCAGCCGCGTTGTTCTGCAATCAGTCTGAAATCTTTAAATACTAACCAAAGAAAATGTAATTGAGCTCTTCTTTAACCACAAAAACATGGAGAATAATAATTTTGAGTCATAAATTTAACAGAATTGTCCTTCAAAAGTGTCAGCGATATAGGCTAAAAAAAGACGTGCATAAGTTACCCGGTAGTTTACAATAAAAATTAAAAAAAATAACATTTTTAAATAAAAACGTCAGAACCAACTAAATTCATCTCGTAACATGAAGTTTAGCTACATATACAAACTCTTTCATTGAATAATACATTTATTTTATAGTTTATAATTAAATTATAAACTAAGCAGTTCACTGCCCAAAATATCCTAATATTTTATTGTGTATGGTTGAATGTTGTGAATGGTGGACAAATGCTGAAAAAAAATGTATTTTAAGCTTGTCAATGCTTTGAAAATAGTCAATCAGTAATAAATAGGTGTTGTTTATCTGTTTAGAGTTGCTGTCTGCTTTAGCAAAAATGCTTTTTTCCCCCGACTATTTAAAAAGTTACACAGTTAATTCATCAAGCTATTATGGACCAGTTCAAGCTGACAACACTGTGTGGACACATGAGACTACAGAAGCCTTCATGTGTAGATACATTACACCTAAAAAGACTTAATATCCAATATGAATACCATTTTTATGTATTTTTATTTTGATATGCTGTTTTTAGTAAACTGTGAGAGACATGATGTGGGTGACTTGACTCAATGAAGTTCTTGATTTTAAGTTTTTAACTAGGATGAAACCGCAGTGCGAGCACCATCTTGGCTGCACAAACACCACACGCAATTTTACCAGTTGTCAGGTCCTGTGTCATGTGAAACTGCCTTGTTTAGTTTCTATTACATGTTTTGTCGTGCCAGCCACCTCGGTACTCAATGTTATACAGTAGTCTCTGTATTAACATTCAAGCATATTGGTTGACTGATGAGTGTGCCTGTGCACATGCGTATGTGTGTGTGCGTGTGTTTGCTTAAAAACAGTGAAACAACTCTGGCTACATCTACGACTTCAGGGGCTAATACAGCTGCATGCAGACAGAGATGTCTTCATTAATTTCTGTTTTGTTATTTATTTTTATTTTTTTTCATTGCATCACAAATGTCATTGGCTCAGCTGGACTCGGAAAAAAATCCTGAGTCCCAAAAGCTCGAGCCCGAGGCCAAATTCCAGTACCCCAACTCTATCATGATTTTTAGCCAGAGGGGAACTGGCCCCCACTGTGAGCCTGGTTTCTCCCATGATTATTTTTCTCCATTAACCAACATCTTATGGAGTTTTGTGTTCCTTGCCACAGTTGCCTTCGGCTTGCTCAATAAATACAATTATTATTTAATTATTCAATTTTTTTATACAATTTACAATCATATTTTATCAAACTACACAATGATGACTCTTAAGACTTTATAGATATTACAGTTTAATTTCCAGTTAATGCATGATTTTCTGTAAAGCTGTTTTGAAACGATGTGTGTTGTGAAAAGTGCTATACAAATAAAAATGACTTGGCTCGACTTCTTAAAGGTAGCAGTCAAAAGATATTGCAGTATCCTGCAGTATCACAGTACGAACATTTTACATAGTTTTATTTACTTACTTATTTAGCTTGTATAGAGGACAAATGCATATTAATTCCTGTTTAGGAGTTTCACAGTTTCATTCGAATCTGAAAGAGGGATTCCAAGTGTGAACCATTTAATAGATAATAGTGAAAAGAGATTTGTTTGTGTACACTGCAAAAGCATTAAGAAGTCTGGAATGTGATGGTCTTATGAAAACCTTCATAAATCCATATGTTTATAAATTAACAGCAGGGGTTTTCAGCTTTAGCTGATCATTAGCATTATATGCATATCGCTGTGAGTTTGGTGGTGGTGAATGAAGATCAGTGAAATGTGTGTGTGGCATCTCTCGCTATGCCACTGTACCACATACTATATGTACGATGGAGGAGTGCCGTCACTATGGTGATCTTCTGCTCAAATCCAAGTGGGATTTGCCATTTTGGCAGGCAGACAATGAGGAAGCCAGCAGAAGTGATTGGTATAGAGGGAAAGAGAGAGAGAGAGGCAACAGAGGAGCACAACATTATGTTTGGCATAATCAGATAGGTCCAACAAAAGATCCTCAAATGACTTGTACACAAAAGTCAAAGGGTAAAGTTTGAGTATTCTCTATATATATACTGATCATATATATCTGTACATATTTACTCAATTGAAATGCCAAAACAGAATGTTTAAGGTCAATGAAGGTCAAAGACTTGCCTTCAGCAACCAGCCTGGTGTAATGCATCTGACAGGTCCTTTGGAAGCATTTTATTATATAGGCCTTTGTTGAACAACAGAACTTGTGTTATTTACAAGAAAATGCAGAAAGATTATTATGGAAAGGAGAAGATTTTCACCAGAATGAAACTGATCTTGATGGGAGATCAACTCTGGAAGACTGGAGATGTATTTTAAGTGCTGTAATGTGTGAGTGTACACTGGTGGCAAAGGCAACCTGAACGGACTGATCACACTGTGATTTCTAGTTAGGAAGTCGAAGGTTCTGCTACTGAAATCGCTCTGTGCTTTCAGAAATTTAAACCACTGCCCCCAATGTCAAATGCTGGAAGTGTTGATGACCAATTTCCAGGTGAAATGTCCACAGGGTGGCACCTAAAGTGAGATGTATTTTTAGTTGGTAATAATGTAATACAGTCAAAAGGAATGCATATTTTATTAACCCTACCCCTAACCCCAATCTTAGACCTAACCATCACTGGAGTAAAAATGTTATTTTAGAGCTAAAATGCAATCTCTGAATCGCTCTCATCATTGTATATGTGAACATAATTAATTCCTGGATTCCATGGGACTAGAAATTGTGCCTTGTCAGTAGAGCCATATGGAAAGGTAAACATGTTTAAATTGATGCAAAAATGTTGATTTCAGGGTGCATGAACATTCAGATATATATGTCAATTTCCCGTGTGATTATGTTGACATAAACACAATTGCATGTACTATGTTGCCTGCCCATGGAACGGTGTATGCTTGGTATCTTATAAGTGATCTAAAATATGTGGACAAAACCAAATGGTTTCTTCAGTGTGGGCAGGACACCAGCACAACAAGAAGAAAATAATCTCTAAGGCATAATCTCAACAACAAATTTGCAGACTGTAAATCAGCAATATTTTCAGATACCTTTCATAGAATAGTAGCCCATATTTGCTAACAGAAGAATCAGATACAGAACTTCTCAATATCTCATGGCTTTCCCTGCCACATTACGGGGAAGTTTCTCATTAGCATCACCAGCCTGTGGACTGCCCGTTGGCATTAAAGACCCCATGAAATCAAAATAACATTTTGCTGCTTTTAGTCCATGTCTACATCTAAATGTTGACAAAATTCATTTTCTGAAGATATAAGCATTTCAATTCTGTAGTCTCTCTCTTCCGGCTAAAAAGACGAAGCAACACACATGATGTCACATAGAGGTTCAGAAACCTTGTCCAATCAAATGCTTTCTAGAACTAAAATGCAACCTCCCCCTATATCTGTTTAGCGCGCCTGACTGTGTTCTAACTGGCACTGATCATGCCTTCGCAAGGCACTTCGAAGGGAGCACAGTCAATTCTGTAAAGTCGTTCCAAACAGATTTCCCAATGAAAATCACTTAAAAAGCGAGTTCTGTCTGACCGTTATCACTTTTCAGCCATCTGAAGCTCTCACAGTAGAGGGTATTTTTATTTGAAGAGAACAGGGCATAGGGTTGATCACTTGTGAATGACGCGCCAACGCGGGAGATGGACACAAGAAAAGTTGCTGGAGTTTAATTCAAATTATTTGTGCAGCTGGAGGTTTCTTAGGATGTACAGCACAAGTAAGTGTTCTTTATTCTTTATGCTTAGTGCATTGTGTTTCAAAACATAGATATTTTATCTTTTACTTGCTTGTTTGTCATTCATCTTGCAAAATGGCTCCAGCCTCGACGAAAGCAAAAACCATGATGTGCTACTTGCGTTTGTGGGCTGGTTATGGATTAATGCTGTCAGATCATCGTTTGGTTCTAAAAGTCAGTGTAAAAGCTGGCCAGTATTGAGACTGCTTCTCAAGTTTCCCCTGTAAGCGGCTCTGACAGGAGCAGCATGGTAGAAAGGGGTATGTGTGTGGGTGTCTGTAAACTAAAGCCTATTGGCTATTTAAAAAAATGGAACAAGTTTTTTTTACATGTCCTGCCCCCATTTCCTGTTCAGAAGGAAATACGTCAAAACACCAAATCCAACCATGCTTGTCACAGTACTTAACGAGGACTTTAAATCTTTGAAAGATATCCAAGACTTATTTAAAGGCAGACAGTAGCAAGTAAACAAGATATCCTCAAGCATACTTGTATATTCCAGTTATTTCCGTAAAACAGTGTGTACCATTTTTGGCCTGATATAACTTGTGACCCTATTGTCTACTCATATTTCCTACTTATTTCTTCTTTGTTGTTTTTATGACCAGCAATTCTTGAAGACTTCCAGAATAATGGGTTTGGGTGTAGAGTTAATAAAATATGCATGAATATCCTGTTCACTGTTTTATCTCATATACAACTAAAAATACAATTAGCTTTTGGCACCACTCTGTGGACATTTCACCCGGAAACTGAAGCTCATGCATGCCCATTCGTTCACATGCCAAACACTTCCATCTTCGGCCAATGGGAGCAGTTTCTTCCTACTGTCACCAAATCTGATGTCACAGTGAGATCAGTCTGCTTTTAAACTGGTATCCCCATGCCCAATAACTTTTCAGTATAATTTCTGTTCATACTGGGTTGTTTGTAATTGAATAGATGTTTTTATTTTTTGATTTTTTTTACTCAAAGTTTCTTACAGAACATTTACACTTTTACATTTTTTGTCTTATATTTTCTGATTTTAACTTACAAGCTTTTCTAGACAGATCTTTAGCCTCATGTGACCCCGTGTCCACTCGCATGAACGTTGTATTTTGGCTTTGCTATACGCCATGAAAAATTTCATTTAATTTAAACTGACTGATCTCAGTTCAGGAGACTCTGTGCTGTCAGTAAAGGGTTAAACCGAACAATATGGTGTTGATCACAGTGGAGTTTGTGTTTGACTGTATGGCAAAAAATCTACATTTGGTAAGAAATTAAATGACATTTTTACATTGAAACCTGTTTGAGTCAAAAGATTAGTCTCTAATTTCATCTGATATGCAATATTTTTAAAATTTGAATGATTTATAACATCCAGTGAGAACTGGTTTGAGTATTTCTGTAACTGCTGATCTCCTTGGATTTTCACGCACAGCAGACTCTAGAATTTTCTCTGAATGGTGGCAAAAACATCCAGTGAGGGGCAGTTCTGTGGACGGAAATGCCTTGTTGATGAGAGAGGTCAACAGAGAATGGCCAGATCGGTTCGAACTGACAAAGTCTACGGTAACTCAGATAACCGCTCTGTACAATTGTGGTGAGAAGAATAACATCTCAGAATGCTATTCTGAGATGTGGGTTGGCGCTGTTTTGGCGGTACAAAGGGGACCTACACAATATTAGGCAGGTGGTTTTAATGTTGTGGTTGATCAGTGTATTTATATATATATATTTGCATGTTTCTTAGGGGATACTAGTTACAAATCAAAAAGGGTTATGGAAAATGCACACAGCAGTCAATGTGGTGTGATTAATGTACCTAAACAGGCAGTGCACATGGTGCTGTTTGGCTAGCTCCATTGATATAGTGGTAACCAACCAGTTATAGATGTGCCAACTTGTCTGTCTAGCCATGCTCTCAGGGTTAATTTTGGACCCCCCTCCCCACTCTTATTCTTTTTTTCTCCACAGCTCGAGAGGTCCAGCGCTCAGCTATCGTGTCCACACGCCCGCCCGCAGTCTGCCTGCCTGTACATCTGAAATCCCCCCCTGCCAGTCTGGCCGCATGCCAACGCTTTTATCGAGCGCTATCTGTCAAGGTATGAATAATACAACCCTGAAGCTGTCAGTAGAATCCAAATGAGGTATACATCAGTGGAAAGCACTCGACTTTTACTCCCCAACACACTTGCGTCAAGAAAAGGCAAATATTCAAGCCCAGCTGCAGCTATGGAGATGAAGAGGCTGGATCCAGTATCCCTGCTCTCTAAGAAAAAGAAAAAAAAAGAACTACAAGAAAAACAAACAAATTGGTAAATAAATAACAAAACATGACACCTAAAAATTAATAGCAGTAAAAAATAAATAAAACAATTGTCACTCATTAACAGCCTATAATTGTGATCTGTTCTTTACTAAATCAGTGTGTGCAATACTACAATAAATTATACAAAAAGGGGTAAACAAGATCCAGAAAGACACAAGCTAGACTTGATCTTAGGCATGCACAGCGCAAGCGGAAGACCTTACTTTTTTGTAATTTATGTGGCGTGAAAGGCACAGAGTGTCCAATTTTCTGAAACATTTGAGTAGTAATTACATAAGCATACTCCTAAACCTAACCTACAACCTAAACTTAATCCTTATCATAACAGTACCGAGACCAAAACACAGTTCTTTCACTAAGTTCTTTGAACTGTTGCGACATTAAAGGTACAACGTGTATGAAATTCTGAATCAGAATGAGCTTTATTGCCAAGTGTTCTCACATACACAAGGCATTTTCTTTGGTGATAGGAGAAACAAGTGCACACAGAACATTACAGTGAGACACAGAATATAGAACAATGTAAGAGTATAAAATAGACATACAAATAATAGGACATATAACAGAATGGCGTATGTACATTTGCAAGTGATAATGTATGTGCAAGGTAGGGGCATGTACAGTTATTGAATTAAATATGTGAATTTACATAAGAACATGAGATATGTATTTACATTATTGCACTATGGGGGAGTCCTGAGGCAGTTTAATTGTTCATATGAGAAAAATGGCCTGAGAGTAAAAACTGTTCTTGTGCATGGATGTCCTGGTGCTCAGTGCTCTGTAGTGCCGGTCAGAGGGCAACAGTTCAAAGACGGAGTGGGCAGGGTGTGTGGGGTCCAGAGTGATTCTACCTGCACGTTTCCTCACTCTGGAGACGTACAGGTCTTGGAGGGTGGGCAGGGGGGCACCAATAATCCTCTCAGCAGTCCTGACTGTCCATTGTAGTTTCCTTCTGTCTGATTTGATGGCTAAAGCAAACCAGACAGTTATAGATGTACACAGGACAGACTCAGTGATGGCTGAGTAGAACTGTGTCAGCAGCTCCTGTGGTAGGTTGAACTTCCTCAGCTTGCGAAGGAAGTACAACTTCTGCTGAGTCTTCTTTACAATGTCTATGTGGGTGTCCCACTTCAGGTCCTGAGAAATGGTAGAGCCCAGGAACCTGAATGACTCCACTGCTGCCACAGTGCTGTTCAGAATGGTGAGGTGGGGGTGTGGGGGGATTTCTCCTGAAGTCTACTATCATCTCCACTGTTTAGAGTGTGTTCAGCTCAAGGTTGTTGTGACCACACCAGACAGCCAGCTGATCAACCTTCCATCTGTATGCAGACTCGTCATATACTGTGTGTATATATATGTGTGTGTGTGTGTGTGTGTGTGTGTGCACAGTTGGCGAGTAACGGAATACATGTAACGGGATTACGTATTTAAAATACAAAATATAAGTAACTGTATTCCACTACAGTTACAGTTTAAATCATTGGTAAATAGAATACATTTACATTCAAATAGTATTTTGATTACTGAAGAGATTACTTTGCATTTTATTGTCATTTGTTTCATTTAATATTTAGTCCTTTCAGGTGGAAAACATTTATACATATAAATGATGCGATCCAAAGTGCATTTGAACAGCAATGAAACTTTCTTATGATGTGTTACATTCATACGAGCAGACAGAGAAGTAAGTTTGAAGTAAGTTTGGAGCAGAAGAAATAGAAATAAACCTTGTGTAACCTTGTCAGCTTTATGCTAAGCTAAAATGCTATATCTAGCCATTTTACATGCACGTTACCAGGCACGATCATATTTGTTTATCAAGAAAATTCACGTCGGATCATAATTTCTTTTTTTCTAGTAAGACCTTTGATATTAGGGCAAAAATCGTATTCTTGATAATAATTTTTGTATTGTTTTCCTGTAAAAATATCTAAAAATCCTTAAAACAAGATCAATTTGATTGATCTTGTTTAAGAAACAACACTGCATAAGATATTTAGGTTTTTCAGAGAATGTATTTTTAACATGTGTATTTTGTCTTACTGTATTGGCAGAGTTTTTATAGTCAAAACAAGTGAAAAAATCTACCAGTGCTGAAGAAGTAATCCAAAGTATTTAGATTATGTTACTTACCTTGAGTAATCTAATGGAATACGTTACAAATTACATTTTACAGCATGTATTCTGTAATCTGTAGTGGAATACATTTCAAAAGTAACCCTCACAACCCTGTATGTGTGTGTGTGTGTGTGTGTGTGTGTGTGTGTGTGTGTGTGTGTGTTTATTTTGTTGTTTTTAAATAATATTCTTTAAAGTTACAATGGCTGGTGTGGAGTAGCTCAGGGGCTGTACGATTGTGTCAAGTGATACTGTATTTGTCTTGCAAATCACGGGTTCGATTTACTTATCTTTTTGTCTGTTTGGACACATGTAGAAAGTAAACAACACCCAGCAGATTCACAAAAAGCCATTTTGCGCTGTGGCTGCTACTGACACTGTGTCCTGTAATATCATTGTTGGTCATTTGTTCATATTATACTGTATATATATTTTTTACATGGTAATTAACTTTTATTTGTCACTACGATTGTGTTTTAAAGGTAAAATCATTGCCGATACAGTAGCATAGGGCAGCAGCATTCATGACTACATGATAAAGTTTATTATTCAACTTAATTATATTATACAATAGCCTACAATAGCTGAGTGTAGTTTACAATAGTGTTGAACGGTATTCTACACTATTGTATTGTGCACGCTGCAGATAAATCGAGAACAACGAGCCCCGCGACGTGTGTAAGTAACGAACATGATGTCTGAGCAAGATTTGATCTCCTTGCTCCAGTTTATTTCCAAATGTTCTACAGTTGCTGGTGTGTTTGTTGTTTTATTTTCATCACGCCTGCCACGCTGTGATAGCGGGGGTTCCCTCTACATCATTCTCCGGTGTTACAGTTTAACTGGGGCTAAGTTCTGAATAAACTTACTACATAATGTTGGCATCCTTGTACAGATGAAAATAAGTGGTATACTTGGCTCGAACGGCAGAATGTCCCCACTGCACCTTTTTCAGCTCAAACAAAAGATTTAAACACCTCCTCCCCCCATCGAGTTAAGGTGTGAATCGCTGAAGCTCTGGATGTTTAAACATATGTCTGTTAAAAAAAAAGCTTCTAGAAAAATGTCTCGATAAAAAGTGTTAAAAGGTTTCAAAAGTCCTAAATAACGCACTAAACTGATTGGAAAACGGATCTGTTCTGACATCCTCTACAGATAAAATATCCATAGTATCACCATGGTATTTTGTAGTAAAATAATTTTAACCATAGAATTAAACATGGTTACTTTATTAACACCATATTGTAAAATCATTGTCAATATCATCAAATCTATGTTTTCCACCAAAAAATCATGATTACTACAATATTACTATAGTAAAACTACCTTTATATTATATTTTATTTATGCTAAATAGTTATAAAGAAAATATTAAGAGTGGAGTCAAGAGCAGAATGGGAAAAATAATACAGCAAATGCAGAACTGAACCCTGGTCATACCGACATCAGCAAAATGACGTTATGCTCAACACCATTGGAGCGACACTCACAATGCAGTTTGTTGTATATTTCTGTGTTGCCAGTAGACTATTGGGGTTACATCTGTAAGCAATTAGTCACAATCAATATTATCAAGCTTTGGGGCAACATTGTTTAATAGCAAATATGAAAATACTACGACAGATAATGAATAACAAAGCTTGTAACCTACAGGTTTGAACTGCATAGTGTTTCTGGTTATCACATGTGTAGCGTAAAACTCAAGCACATGTATTGAGACAAATATTATACAAATAATGTGGTCACAATATTAACTTCCACCCTAATTCATGTAATGGAAAATTGCAGTTCTTTTTCAAATGTTTTATAGTATTTCATTTGATAAGTATTCTGCTCCCTTAAATAATGATTCTGTTAACTTTTTTTCTTTTCGTTTTTATTGCCAGAAGAATACAGTATTACATAATATGACTGTCATGAATCCCGCCTTTGTTGTTCCTCCCGCTCACCACCAGAGGGCTCCATCACCTGGGGATTGACTTTAACTCTCTGGACTCCATTTCCCATAATCCCTGTACCTGTCACTGATTACCTGCTCAGCTGTTTCTCATTTACTCAGCTATTTAAGTCTCTATCTCACTCTCTATCATTGCGAAGTCTTGTTTTGCCCTGGCTGACATTTCTGAGCTTATTGGATTTCCTGTGTATGATCCTGGACTGTTTACCCTGTTTTGACCTGTTGCTGCCTGCCTAATATTACTGCCTAGTTTACCTGGATATAATCTGTGATTGTCTGCCACCTGCCCTGACCTCTTGCCTGTTTATTGACTACCTCTCTGGACTACCTTGGATAGTACTGTTGCTGGTGATTGACCCCTGCCTATCTGCAATACTACGTTTATTGTTATTAAAGCTGCACATGGATCTCAGCTCCGTTGATTCATCATTACAATGACACAATGGTATACATATAAATGAATTAATTCACATTTGATAATCCTGTTTAAAAATAGAAAATATGGGCTAGCCTATCAGCACATTAAAAGAAAGCACAGGTTAAGAGTCTTAACCGTTTTTGGAAGTCACAATTGTTTGAATATGCAGTCTAATGATGCTCACTCATAACATCTGAATGTATAAAAATACTCACAAATTATAATTCTCTTTCATGAAATGTGAATGAATAAATGCAAACAAATAACTCTACAATGCGTGGACATCCCCGTGAATGCTGAATGCTGCAGTAAAGTCTTTATCATGCGTCTCCATTGCAACATTTAACCAGAAAACAAATATTGTGGTGTTTTTAAATGTCTTCCTTCTCCTCTTTTTTTATTCTTTTTTATGGCAGTTGGCAAAACAAGCTTAACTTACATTGGGAAAAAGACTTCTGAGGCGTTCAGCTCTGGCCTGTTAAAATTTTATGGTTATAGCACCCCTTAGCAGTTTAAAGCAGCTAATGAGCTGCTAATGACCCATTCACGCGGTGATCCAGGCGGTAGAAAGCCTTTTCTGAATGGATACCCACTGTATTTAAATATTTGTAGAGAAAGCCCCTCAAATATAATAATTCAATATATAATGATTAAATAATTGTAAATAGCTATATTTAAATAATTACAATATATACTGTGTGTGTGTGTGTGTATATATATATATATACACAGTACTGTGCAAAAGAGGTCGTGAACATGGGCATAGTCTCGGGAACGACCTCTGTGGTCGTGGGCATGGACAGAGTCTCGGGAGCGACCTCTGTGGTCGAGAACACTGGCAGAGACTCGGAAACGACCTCTGTGGTCGTGTACATGGGCAGAGACTTGGAAACGACCTCTGTGGTCGTGTACATGGGCAGAGACTTGGAAACGACCTCTGTGGTCGTGTACATGGGCAGAGACTTGGAAACGACCTCTGTGGTCATGTACATGGGCAGAGACTCGGAAACGACCTCTGTGGTCGTGTACATGGGCAGAGACTTGGAAACGACCTCTGTGGTCGTGTACATGGGCAGAGACTGGGAAACGACCTCTGTGGTCGTGTACATGGGCAGAGACTCGAAGACGACCTCTGTGGTCGTGTACATGGGCAGAGACTTGGAAACGACCTCTGTGGTTGAGAACACTGGCAGAGACTTGGAAACAACCTCTGTGGTTGTGTACATGGGCAGAGACTTGCAAACATTTGTCTTAAGATGGTTATTTATATTTTCAGCATTAGTGTGTCAATAGGAAATATACATTTTAGACTCCCAAACATTTCTTTTGCAAATAGAATAGAATAGAACAGAATAGAAGAACAGGGAACCCTGCAACAGATGGCATGGCCCCACAGATCCCCCCACTGAATATTGAGTCAGTCTGGGATTACATGAAGAGACAGAAGCAATTGAGACAGCCTAAATAGATAGAAGAACTGTGGCAAAAAGAAGCTTAGAACATCCTATCTGCCAACAACCAAGAAAAACTGTGTCCAGGTGTATCTAGGAGAACTGGTGCTGTTTTGAAGGCAAAGGTGGTCACACCAAATATTGATTTAGCTTTTTTATGTTTACTGGACTTTGTATGACGTTAATTGATAAATGAAAACTATTTATGGCATTATATATATATATATATATATATATATATATATATATATATATAATACAAAATTATATTCAGATAATTAAAATACATTACATTTTTATGGCAGAGGTGTTAAGCATTAAGAAGACAACACAAAAAGTGGCTTTAGAATACAATATATTGTTTATTTGCATATTATTGAACATAAGCCTATCATTGGCCTACAGTTCACAGCAATCCATTTTGCAACTGAATTTGTCAATCAGTCTGAGATTTATTATGAGGGCTTGTCTAAGGACACCTACGTCAGACAGATGATTTTGGAGCATCTCACTTTGGTTGCGTCACATCATAAACATAAAATTTTTAGGTCGCTGTGTCAAGTTAAACATAGTTTAATACTTAGAAATCACATCTTGAGATCCCTGAGTTTGGAAATTGTGCTCCATCATGCTGTGTTTTGAACGCAAGAACATGTCCTGTTGTGCTGTCTGCTGAAGAGTTGGTTTGTTCTCTGTATGAGCTACGCATTGCCTATACAGCTGAAGTTTCGCTTAATGCCCCCTGGAGAAAACAGGTGGTACTTCAAGCTTTAATTGCTAAGGAATCATCCTTATTACAGTCCAGGGACATGATTAATTGCATACATTTTTTAATGCACTGTTTATTTATATAATTAATCAAAATGAATTAATGCGTTAAATCGACAGCCCTAATTTAAATGTTACAATAAGATACGTTATAGCATAACAAGTTATACCATGGTTCATGTTCAAAAAACTTGGAAAAACACCGTGGTACTTTTATGTTAGTGTAAATAACAAACAGTGCATTATCATAATTCATTATTCATTTCCATGAAAATCCTTTTTTGGAGATGATGGTTAAAGAAAAAAAGAATCCAGTCAAATAATTTGTCAATACAGTCACTGACCAATAAAATCATTGAAAGTTTCAGTGTGCATATGAAAATTGCTTTCACACATAAAGATATCTGCATTATCTATATTACATCAATATTGCAACAGCATATTTATGCAGTTATTCAGCTATGCACATTATTCATCTGTAATCTGGTTTTCATCTACTTATTTTTATTTTTTTTATTTTTTTACCAGCACTGTGCATGCACACACCATATAAGTAATATCAATAATCTATTTACTGTTCCCATAATCACTTTGCATTCAGGCAATGAGCTACTGTATCAATCCATCACTGGCTTGTATACATACGAGTTTATGCAACAACAGACAGACTGTAAATGATATAGTGAAATATTTGTAATAAGGGGTGACATTCATTTAATCAAACAGCCCTGCTGAATATGAAATGAGATGGGTTGCAGTATGGTATAACAGGAGATTATAGCTCTGTTCCAAAACCTTGTCTGCTGACTTGCTGTCTACTGTCTACATACCGTAGGCTGCATCCTACACAAAATGGACTGATCTGAAACATTCTTTATGAGCAGCAACTCCACTAAGCATACATGATGCGGATCGGAGACTCATAATATTTGAGTTGTAAAATATTGACAATTCCTATATTGATGTTAGCATACTCTAATAAGCATAAAAATATACATAGCACACATATATCTGTTGAAATAGTCCGACTGATCACAATCTGAATATGTCGAAAGTTTTGCTGCAGAAACTGGTCTGTGCTTACCGAAATTTGTACCACTGCCCCCAGTGACCAAATCTGGAAGTGTTGTTGAGGTGAAATGTCCACTGGGTGGTGCCAAAAGAATGTTGTATTTTTACTTGTAAATTATTTAATACAGTCAACAGGAATTCATATTTTATGAGTCAGTGAAGTAAAAATTTTATTTTAAAGTGAAAATGCATCCTCTGAGTCGTGCTTACCACTGTTTATGAGTATGTGATTACTTCCTGGTTTCAACAGGACCAGAACCAGTGTCTCAGAGATGGCTCACGCAACACACTATTAGTAGCGCCACAGGGAAAGGTGAACATGTTTGAACTGATGCAGAAATGCCTGATAGGGGATTGCACTTGTCAGTATTTCAGCAGAATGTAACATGTCAATTTTCTGTGTGATCATGTTGCTTTTATATTGAGCTACTGGGAAGGCTCGGAGAAAGGCCCAAACCTCGGATGTATAACCAATTCTTTTTAGACAGCATATCTATTAAACTGACTGTAAGTTATTAAAAAAGGTGTTAATTGCCTAATACGTAGGCACAAAAGTTTCAATGTTTAAATTAGTACTAATATTGGAATCCTATTTGACTCAACAAAGTGATAAAAAAGATTTAAAAAGTGGCTCATCTTACCCCGGTCTCCAATACACTATTCAAGTATGTGAACGCAGATGCTTCTAACCATGCAACTTCGATTATACTGTTTATGGCACAGACATTTGGTATCTCTATCTTGATTACTGAGGTTAGTTATTGCAAGATTTTTTTATGCATAAAACGTGTCTTAAGTATATGGTTGCCACCCGTCCCTTAAAATAAGGGATCGTCCTGTATTTAAAGATGAAATCATGCATCCCATATCAAATCAATATGGGATGAGATTTGACTGTATTTAAGCTGGTCCGATGGCATCACTGCTAAATTGTTGAAAATCAATAATTTGACCTTCGCTGGAAATTGTGCCGACGGTGGGTAAGGGACCATCTGAAAATGCACACATTGTGCTAAATGCTAAAACTTTGGAGGGTTCGTAAGGGACCATCTGAAACTGCCAGCCATCACAACCCCCTCCCCCCATCAACAGTTCTAGAGAGAGTGTCCCATATTTTACAACTTCCAAAGGGGCAACCCTAGTTATGTATAACGGAACAACATAGTTACAATGCTCTGGCCATGCATTCTCATCTGTGTTTGTGAACTTGCGTGGAGCATGTTTCTGGTCTTAAATTCCTGGATACTAGGTTTTGGAACAGTGCTAATATATAAAAAAAATGTATCCAGTAAACGGTGGCTTCCTGACAGAATGTTTAAAAAGAGCAAAGGCAGACTGTGAATAGTTTCTCCCTCATTAGCCATGGTCTCTTATCAACAAATAATAACAGCGGTGCTTTGTTTTACCTCACACCACATGAATTATTCAACTTTCACAGATTTACTCATGACTCTTTTATGGAGCATCTTATGTGACCCAGATACTAAATGCCACTCAAAACATTGATTTCACACAACACTGCAGTGGTTATTTGCATGTGTGTGCATGTGTATGTGTGTGCATAGAGTGTGTTTGCGTGTGAATAATGCGTGTCACACTTGCATGATATTGGTGCATTCACATATCTTCTCACCCTCTCTTGATGAGAAACTCCAGACGGGAGACATTATTGAGTTCTATCATTGAAAGGAAGATATTTATGCTTGAGTGCTGCTCAGTCCAAATCCCAAACCTAATTCCAATATTTCTCTCAATGAAAATTCATGAATGGAATCTTTCACAATCCTATGAACATAATGGGAATCATTATGTAAAGGGTATATAAAGGGTGGGAATCAAGAACTGGGGCTGTATTACAACTTCCTATCTTAAGTCTTAATTTACAATCTGATGAGTTCTAGTTAGAATGTTTCACAAATTCATATTACAGAAGCAAATCCTAACTTAATTATTAGGAGTCTTAATGTATCTTATCTTAAGAAATCTCTTTAATTTCACTAGTTTCACTAGTAAATGCTAAACCACTCCATCGAGTTCTATAATCAACTCTCATGTCTTTTTCCGAGCAACCAATGATGAAAACACAGCTGATGGTGAAGTAACTAGCTACCGTTAGTGTTATCATAACAGTCATATAATGTAATAACATTTTGGGGGAGACTGTAGCCTTGGTTTCCTGAAAGAAGGGAATGAGATGCTGCGTCAGTGGCTGGTGCTTTTGGAACTCCTCCCAGAAGTGACGATCTCTGAAGCCAGTGTGGAATCATGCCAGTCTCATTGGTAAATGATGCTTGGTGCTCCACCCTTTATGCACGCATCATTGGGAGCACATAAACCGGAGCACAGTGCCATTTCATCAGGATTTTTTTGACTGAATTGAGGAGGAGCCATCTCTCTGTCCCTTAAAAGTGAGAAATCGATAGTGCGTATGCAGTGTCTTGTTCCCTCCTTTTAGGGAACCAAGGTTACAGTTGTAACCGAGATGTTCCCTTTCAACCGAACATAGCTGTTCATTGTAACCGAGATGTTTCCTTGCGTATGCAGTGTCAGTAGCAGACACTATGGAAATCGTATACCATAACGGTGAGCTACTGATTCACATGCACCAGACCAATGCCCACTAGCCGATAGAGTAGTGAAAAAGCATTGAAAAAGACACCTCTTCATATTGATAAATAGGAAGGTAGAAGTAGAAACATAACTGTGTTGTGATGAACACAATACAACAATGCCACTAGCCAGTCTGGGTTGTGAAGCATTGATAAGAAACTGTAAGGGGGTTCAGTGGAAAGGAGGAGGCGAGAACCACCTTGACAACTTAAATAATAATTTAACAAACAACTTAAACACACAACCAAAAACACACAGTACAGCTGCCTGCAATTCTCTCTCTCTCGAACTGTCGTCCCCGGCCGCCTTTAACCCTCGAGTGCCCCATCAGGCTGATTGGGGACCGGGTGTGTCTCATTCCAGCCCGGCCCCGCCCTCCTCGGCTCTACAGAAACCCTTCTTCGCATCGCAATTGTAAGTGAGAGAAAACATGAAGACCTGAACATTTACAATGATACTAGTCAACAGTGTAGTGGAACATTGACACATCAGCACTCCTTTGCAGTCAAAATCTGGGAAATCTGGCAAAGGTATTAGGGGAAGCCCAGCCTGCTGTTAGGCAGATGTCCTCCAAGGACACACCCTTAGCCCAAGCCCACTCGTAAGCGGCTGCAATGGCATCAGCAACCCCATGAGGAAGTCTTTGATTGGAGTCTTTGACCAACAAGGCCTGATGGTCCCCAACAAGTTTGACTGAATCCAAAGCGAGTAGCATCACAGTCTTCAAGTCAGGTATGCGTAAGCTTGCCGCATCTAATGGCTCAAACGGGGAACCTGTAAGCACATCTAGCACCAGTGCTAAGTCCTTGAACTGGACAGTAGTGAGGCTAAAAGGCTTCAGTCATCAAGCTCGCAAAAACTTACGACCTAAAGGGTTTTGCCTGCCGGCAAACCACCCTGAGGTTCATGTACCATCGCTGTGGCAGCGACATACACTTTGAGCATGGATGGAGAGTGTCCTGCATCCAAACACTCTTGCAAAAAGCAGAGCACCGTCTGTACAGGGCAACGAACTAGATCCCCACCTTGTAAGGAACACCTGTCAGAAAAAAGGCACCACTTTAGGGCTTAGAGCTACCTAGTCAAGGGAGCACTAGCCTGAAATATGGTGTCGAGCACTGGCTGCGACAACCCCAGAGTCTCAGACAAGCCCCTTTTATGGGCCAGACATGATGTCTCCACAACTCCATCTGGGGATGCCAGATCGTGCCTCGAGCCTGCGAGAGCAGATCCCTCCTCAATGGAATTTCCCACAGCTCTGTCAGCTCCAAAAACCAAGGGTGGTTGGGCCAATCCAGCACAATCAACAGCACAGTTTCCTTGGATTCCAGAACCTTGCACAACACTTGGTATAGCAAGTGGACAGAAGGGAAAGCATACTTGCATTTCACTGCCCATTTGTGAGTTAGAGGATTGATTCCCAAATGGTTGTACTTAAGCAGGTTTCAGAGGGTATGCAAAAATAATTGGATTTTGCTATTAGAACCTAACAAAATCACATGTATGGCTTTGAATAATAAAATAAAATTATAGGGATGGGTAAAAATATAGATTTACAAATTAATTGTGATTTTTTACTCTAAGCAAAGTTTGGCACATGATCTTTTCACCGCGTTTTGAGAGCAAAAGTTTGGTTTGACTCGTCCCATGCTATGTGTATCCAAAGATGAGATCCACGCGATCCATTTGCCATAGAATAATGTCAGTTTTAATACCCTTTCTGTTCTTTACAGTTTTTTATAAAAAAAAAAAAATTAAAAAAACATTAATTGTAATCAAATATAGCAGGGATGCGCTAAAGAAACTGTGTGCGTTATCTCTTGTTAATATGCACTCACTTTCTGAACTGCCACTGGTAGTCATAAAAAGAGACAGTACTGTTTTAGCTCTTGTTCTACATATTAATGTAAATACTTGTAAATAGTACAAATTATGCATGTAAACAATAAACATGTAATAAAACTAGTGCTGTCAGTCAATTACAATTTGTATTCCGATTAATCACATTCTTTTTTTGTAGTAAATCATGAATAAATCGCAGATTTTGAAAGTGCTGAAATCTGACACTATCTATACTTCTTTTCCTTTCAAGAAGTATTTATTTCCATCTTAGGAAAGAAAACAAAACAAAATGTAACAAAATAATGCTTGATTAACTTTTTCCAAACAAAGCCTTCTACAGTATAAAGATAGAAATGCACTAAAATAGCACCAATTCAAGTAACAAATGTTTTCCAAAGTCAAACCGGGAGGTTGACTAATTGAAAGACATAGGTTGCATTTTTATTGCAATGGGCATTAAATCTTTTAAACTCAAATCCCCACAATCTGCCAGTAGACTGCGGCTATCCGCTTTCCTACAGCAATTGTGAAGCTGCATTTCTGATTCGTGTCAGGGCATCAACGCCAGCACCGCTTTGAACTCCACATGAATGACAAAAACTTTTGCACTTTACATAGGCTAAAAATACTTGATTTCTATCACAAGTCCCACCTGGGCTTGTTTTGTACATCAAATAGCATTAAGAGGTCCTTTCTCCATCATTTTATCACAGAAACGCTGTTGTGTGTGTGTGTGCAGAGATTATTTAAGTACTTATATAACAACCTCCGTGGCTCTATTATAGGAGAGAGTGTAACTTCAACTAGCTTGTTACGACAGTACCGCCCACAGAATGTCTATGGGACCGCTGCGTTATGCTATTTTATGCTAAGCTTGTTGGCTCCCCTTGGTAGAAGGGTTCTGGTGTGTGTGTGTGTGTGTGTGTGTTGTGAATTGTGCATCAGTGTAATGACTCCGGGTGGACACATTACAAAGGTTCTGCCCTTCCAACAAGTGTTTATGCTGCTTTATGTTGTATTAACGGTTAATGCGCTAATCACGATTAAGAAACATTAACGCGTTAAACTTTTTTACTTAATCGCATGTGTTAATGCATTAATTCTGACAGCTCTAAATAAAACATAAGTATGCTATATAATATATGCAGTTCCAAGACATCATATTTATTGATGGAATATATGGAATTTGTACATTTTTAAATAGCAAAATTGTGACCAATATAATGAAAAATGAATGATAAAATAACATTTGTAATATTAATATTTCATAATGTACCAAGTTAGAAGGTCCCCTGTATAATTAATAGCATTAGCTAAAAGACAACTTCTTACCTATGTAAGCAAAATGGACAAGAACTAATATATACCTGAAACAAGTTGGGCAAGCTACTCAAAAAATGTAGCTAGCTAAGCTACCAACTACTCAACAGAAAAAATAGTTAAGCTAAGCTAAAAGCTACACTTCAGAGAAAGTAGCAAGTTACACGACAAGTTACATGCCAAAAGTAGCACAGTAGTACAGTATAGTGCAATAGAGTATACAGTATGATGCAATATAAAATGTATGTGCATGTAAAAAATATGTAAATTCATATTTATACATGCTACCTATACAAACCCATGTGTTCAATATGAAATGGAAATGAAATAACTATTTTTACATTTTATTTTCATATTTATACTACTACCTCTACAAACCTATATCCATTTGAACATATTTTCCTTTGCACATTCCTGTATAAAAACACTGCGTACATACAGTATACTATTCATCTTATCCTGTAATTCTGTGTCTTGCTGTTGTATTTCTGTATGTACTGGAAGCTTTTGATCAGAGGCAAAATTCTTTGAGTGTGTGAGCCCATCTGGGCAATGACAATAAGATATCTGATAGTATCAGTTGGTAATAACATGGTACTATGATA
Source organism: Myxocyprinus asiaticus (assembly GCF_019703515.2). NCBI lineage: Eukaryota > Metazoa > Chordata > Actinopteri > Cypriniformes > Catostomidae > Myxocyprinus > Myxocyprinus asiaticus. The sequence continues at coordinate 4,087,699 of NC_059360.1, forward strand.
TACAATTATGCTACCATATTTATGTACCATTCTGTATTTACATGGGGCTTCAAAGTATAGTACTACCATAGTAATTTGCTATATGATTACCATATTCATATACTATTGTATTAACATGGTGGTCCCAGGTAAATTGAACATGTCCAAAAAACATGGTAATGCCATGGTAATTTTATGTATTTTTGTATAGGTTAAGTGTTATTCTGATACTTTGATGCTGCACACATGTTGCACTCCATAAAGACCTTCTTAATCACTGGCCACCAATAGGACGCATTTGTAGGTTTGGTTTCCAATGATTGTAGATCCACTGCAACCAGCGTTATCTTAATTGTCCGTGTTTTAAAATATTCTGTGAGCGTGTTGGCTAGGGGTTGTCACAATTATGAAATTTGGCTGACGATTAATTGTCAAACAAATAATTGCGATTATGATAATTATCTGTTTGAGGGCTATGATGATTAATTGTCTGTTTTAGGGCTTTCACGATTAATTGTCATATAAATTGTTATATTTCTTGAGGTGCGTGTGTGCTTCATACACCTTAAGAAGTCATTTTTACATATTTAACTTCAAATATATAAATAAAATAATAAAATAGTGATATATGATTTCTTTTAAGGCTTTAAAACTATATTAGTGACAATACTTGTCTCTCATTTTGGTCAACTTTAGTTCTGGTCAATTTTACATTTACATGTAATTTTAATGTTCTTTGATTAAGCCCATGAGCCCTTATTTCTCATGAAGCAAAACCTTTGAGATTTCATTTCATAATTTTATCACTCCACAGAAATAGATTAAGCGTTTGTCTTCTCCTGTATGAACCCACTTTGACCAGGAACATTTGCCATTGCACGATCGTTAAAGTGAAACCGGAGCTCTTTGCGTTCTCTATCAAAGTTTATCTTTGTTTGTATATATTTTCACGGGAGTTTGGCGTGAGCCTCTGCTGACGGCGCACGCATCAGAGCGCTTGAGAAGCGCTTCACGAGCTCTTCCGGGCAGGAGCTGCTCTGTTTGACATCTGCGGTCTGGCTCAGTGATGCATGGAGTTTAACTGAATTTAGATATATTTGATTAAAATTCCCTTGTTTGGGCATTAAAATGTGATTGGAATTTAAAGTGCACAATAATCGCGGTTACTCATATAACCATGGTTAGATCAAATAAGGCCTAGTGAGCGTGCACCAAATGATTCAGCAGCGCGTGCGTGAGTTTTCTGAGTCATTCAGATTGAATCGTACATTTTTAGTTCTGATTCAAAACTGGCAATAGTAAACACCGGTTACATGGCATGATGTAGCGGTGTAGCTTTTGTTAAAACTATATCTTCGCTACTGAAAAGCTACTTGATTTAAAAACAAGAGAAGCTACCACCTCGCTACTGAAAAATTTTGTTAAGCTAATATCTTCACACTTTGTAGCAAGGCCACAGCCCATCACTGCCTGAAACTTAACTGATTATCATTAATAAAAAATCCATATTAATGACAAATGTTAAATGATATAATTGCTGGTTTTGTGTCAATGAAGGGGTATTTTTGTACCCCATTGTTTTATATGCTTGCGATGACGTGCAAAAGAGGCGCAGAGCGCCAAGCTCCATCTGCCAATGTGATTGGTGTAATTTTTATACAGGCTTTAGAGATCGTCACTCCTGGGAGGAGTTCCTATAGCCTCGAAGTGACCAACTTGAAAGGGAACACAGGAACATAGCTGTTCATAGGTAAAGAGAGATGGCAGATCTGCTCTACTGTACAGATATATCTCTTATATGTCTTTCCTTTTATTTGTTGTAACTAGGGCTGTCAATCATTTTTTTAAAAATATCGAATTTGGGCTGGGCGATGTGATGATATATATTGTGGCGACAATATAAAATGTCAACCGATAGAGATTTTGCCATATCGTGTATATCTCGATATGTAAATGTCCATGTGCGCAGTGTGGGCTTATCTATCAGTGGGCATGGCTTCACGTCAGACTGAGAGAATTTAAGAAACATGGACAGGGTTTTTCCAGCACTGAAATTTGTTCTACAACCACTCAAGCAAATTCAATGACCTTCACCGTACATTTGGCGCTTTAAAAGTGCAAAATATTCTTCTCATCTGACAAGCGAATGTTTCACGTGACTGTGGCGCGTGCTGTCTCTGGAGCTCCGAAGTGCGCACAAATCTAGCAGACTTTCCGATATTTGTGCTCTACTGACAGGAGGGCTCAGAACGGGATCAGTCTCCCAAACAGGTCAAGAAAATGAAGAGGAGCTTGTTTTTAAAACAGGTGCGACATCTGTGGTCCGCACAATGGTAATCACTCGTAATACAGGCAATCTGTTTCACCACCTCACAATTAAGCACGCAAAAGAATAATATGAAAGCCAAAAGATGAACTCCATATTAATTTGGTAATTTTATTTATTTAGCAAGAAGTGATATTTATTTTCTTCAAGAAGTGTTTATTTTCATTGGATTCTTCTTTTTACTTATGTTTTATTTTCTTTGTCGCATAGCTTTGAGAAGATCTTAAGTTTCATGAGCAAAGTTTATAATAATAATAATAATAATGGTCAACAACATTTTAAACTGAAATTTGGTATACAGTTATATTTAGCATTTTGGTAATGTTGATTTTTATTTATTTATTTATTTACTTTGACATTGTTTGTCTTGTTCCAAATAAAGAGGAAGTAGTTTTAATTTATAAAGTATTTAATTCACTGACTAGAGCTCCAGAAATAGGCATTGCAATATGGTTATTTTATATATAAACCAATTTGTATTGGTTTTCCAGAAAACTTTTACTATATCATGATATATAACATTATCGTGATATAAAATAACTCAAATCGTGATATAAGATTTTGGTCACATCGCCCTCCCCTATATTGAATTACACGATGTGTCAACCCTTACAAAAATCGATAGTTCTGGTAAACTTGCCGAAAATTTGCCTCAGATTTGCCATTCGTTATTTTCACATGCAAATGAGCTTTGTGGCAAAGTTGTCACCAAAGGTTTGCTGCAGGTTCACCACTTTCAGTGAAGAGCTGAAAACATCTGTCAACCATTTGTGGTGAATCATAAGCTCATTTGCATGTGAAAATAACGAGTGGGAAATTTGCGGCAAGTTTGTCAGAACTCTGACAAACCTTTTTGTAAGGGAATTTATTTATGGCAATTAAACGCATAAATCAACGTTTACACAAAGGCCCCCGGATAAAGATAATTTAGTACATATTATTGAAATAATTATAAATCTATTATATAAAAATGTATATGATGATACATATGAGTCAAATACATTACATCATATAATATATTGTGAGAGCAGACAAGTAAAACATTTAGAAATTATAAAAAGTTGCTTTAAAAGTCAAAATATTGTCTTCCATCTACACCTTTTTAAATTGTTGGTCTATGTACTCATGCGTCAGATGGATGCTTTTGGAGTATCATTTTGATTATGTCATGTCATGCTTGTTTTCAGAATCATTAGTCATTAGCGCTGTGTTTTTAGAATGCGGTATCAAGTTAAACGTAATGTGAAATGCTAAAAAATGCATCTCGAGATCCCAGCATTCTATTATGCTCAGTCAAGCTGTCTTTGAGCATATTTATCTTTACCTGTAGCGCGACAGGAAAGACTGTTGTATCAGCAGCGTGGGAGACCCGGGTTCAGATCCTGCATTGAAACCAGGATGTAATTGCATTCACATAAACAGTGACAAGTGTGATTCGGTGGTTGCATTTTTCCCCCAACAAAACATTGTTACTCCACTGATGGTTAGGTTTAGGTTTGGGTTGGTGGGTACAGTTTATAAATTATGTATTTCTCTTCATTGTATTGTACAGCTGAAAACAACTCACTTCACAACTCGCTTTTGGCGCCCTTCTGTGGACATTACACACAAAAAAATGTGTTTACACGTGCCCATACGCCCAACAACACTTATCGCTTTGGCCATTGGGGCAATGTTTCGAATTTCAGTAAACACAGAACATTTTTAGCTAAAGAAAATTCAACCTACTGTTTCCGATTTCACTGTGAGATCAATCTGCTGAACTGCAGGTCATTTATTTATTTATTTTATGTCTAACTTTAAATTAAGCAAGAAATGTTACTATGTTCTATGTTGTAATGATGGTACTTTAAAATAATGGTTTGTTATAAAATGGTACTTTAAAAAGCATTAAAATGTGTTTTCAAAAATAGTATTGTTTTTGGAAAATCTTTTTGTAACAGAATCGTCACAATCTATTCCCATTGCTAGAACACTGGCAAGCTTCATACAGTATATACAGTATGTGGTATTTTTTCTTCAGCATCTATCTAAATTTGCATATATTTTTGAACCAGGAAACCCAATCACTTTGCACACGATAACTTGAGATGATGTATTGCCATGGTTACACACGCATGGGGTACATGAGGTGAATTTTTGGGACAGTGCAGTCAGGAGGTGTAACTAATCTACCTGCTGATCACTACCTGCTCTCTTCACCTCCTCCTCCTCTCAGTTTAGATAGTTTTTTCATTCATCATCTCAATATTCTTTTGTATCAGAGAAAGAGGTCTGCCAGAGGTCTCATTTCTCTGCAGAGCTACTGTAATTCCACAACCGCTTCAAATGGCTGCGCTGATTACCTGCTACAAGAACAAACCGTGTCAGTCATTCAAACAGGAGTACACTAAACGTGGGGAACAGTAACAAGTAATCTAGTATCGGAGTAGGCGAGCTGTGAAAGACCTCAGAGTGTAGATGATTCAAAGTTTTTGGTTCCCATTAAATGTCATGTGTTGCTAATAGCTAATTTTATAACATTTGACCATTTTTTTCATACTAAGATATTTACACTGCAATGATATAAAGAACCTTTCAACTAAAGTTGGGAGTCACTTGAATGAAGAAAAAAAAAAGAAAAGAAAAAGACACTTAAGGCATATACTTCCAGAGAAGTTCTTCTTCGTTCTTCGTTCAGGGGTAAAAAGAAGTTCTAAACAGCCGAGCAACGGCACTGTTTGCGAACATTCAGACACCCGCCACAACGCCGTGGGAGGCATTTAGAGGAGCATTTAAATATGAGGATGCTACATGTAAAACCTTGAAAATGTGACTTCATGCCTCATTCTGAGTAGAATTCACATGAGGTCAGTAAAAGAAGTTGTTTTAACCCTTCAATGATGATTTAAAGTAATATCTATGCAGTAGAAGTAGTAATTTGTCTTGTTTAGGTTCTGAATTCATGACGCTAATGTGCTAACATGCTATACGCATCATGCTTATGATGACACTGATATTACTGCAAAGATGGGTGTATAAAAGAGTAATAATGGGCAAAATACGGACAAAAGAATGATGATAAGAGAGGCATATCTTACTTTGGGCAAATGTGTGAATGGCTTTCGATGCAGATGGCACATGAGTGAATGAGGACATGAGAGTATTAGAATAGATCTGATTCCTTTTGTAGACTAATTAAAAAAAACAAAATATTGCATGACATGGTCTTGCACGCCAATGTGTTCACGTAGAATACTGAAAAACGTAAACAAAGTAGTGGGTGGAGCTTCAGGTCACACCTACCGATGACATGGACCAATAGCAGCAAGGGGTTTAGCAGACGGTTAGAAGTTTTATTAAAAGTTCCCCCAGACGAGCTATTCCGAACCACCGAACTGAACGCAAAAACACCTTCTTTTTGGCCAGATTTGGATGTAAATGACGTCATACGCGTCCGTTCTTCGATTTCGTGTATGGAGTATATCTGGGCCTTTATAAGGAATAGTTAATCCAAAAAACAAAATTCTCACATAATTTACTCTGCTTCATGTTGTTCTAAATACATTTGCAAAAAAAAAAAATTGTGGAACATAAAATTAAAATATTGAAGATTTGACATCAATGATGTTTGGTTATGAGACATGTGAGAACAAATGACGTCTTATGTTATTGACGTTCATGCTGTAATGCGAGTGAAAATAAGATTTTGTAAAAATTTGACAAAAAAAATAAAAAATACATAAAAATGAAAACAATCTTTTTGCTACAAATTAACATTCTGGAGAGAAAAGTGTTTGTATTTAAACTACATCAGTGTATAATGCATAATATCATGAACAAGATGAATAATCAATGTATAAATCACAAGCATAGACAAATTTCAGCAGCAGAACTTTCAATCTTCTGTCACAGAATTTACAGTGTAATCAGCCTGGTCATAAAGACTCATGAATCAATCTCACACTCATGAGTCATGGATTTCAATCAGTCTAACAATCAAACATTCACTGAATTGGTCAGAGTGGTTCTTGAATTACTCACTGAACCCATCATGATCACACAGAAAGTCTGCATGTTGTTTCCAAGAATACCTGTACCCTAGGATCACCCATATTATGTCGACTTAGTGTCAAGCACCATCTTCTATCATGCATTTTTGCATCAGCTCCAGCATGTTTATGTGTTTAAGTGTTTGTATTTAAACTACATCAGTTTTTTAATGCATGATATCATGAACAAGATGAACAATCAATGTATAAATCAAATTCACTTAGAATGATGACAATTTTGTGCCTTGTTCCCTATCTGTCACTCACTCGACGTTGTGTCGATGTAGTGACACTAGGGGTCACTCTTGGGAGCCCGAGACACCTCTGGTCTTTGATAAAAGGCCAATGAAAATTGGCGAGTGGTATTTGCATGCCACTCCCCGAACATACGGGTATAAAAGGAGCTGGTATGCAACCACTCATTCAGATTTTCTCTTCGGAGCCAAACGGTCATGCTGACTGAGCTGAATACTACTGTTCATTCACCTCTGCTGGATCTGATGGCGCATTTCAGCGGCTTCTCCATCCTCTGCACTGGTGCACTGCAGAGAATGCCCCTGGGCGCTTCGGCAGAAAAACTAGATAGTATATTTTCTGAAAGAGCATTTTTCCCCTCTAAAAGAGTATATATTTCTCTAAAAGAGCGCACACACGGAACGTCTTTTTAAAGACGCGTCTTTTTAAAGATGCTTTTCCGATTGTGTGTTATTCCTGTTTGTGCTCGTTATCTCTTGCCTTCTAACGGTCACTATCACTGCCTTCTGGGCACTGCTCACGCGGAGACAGCGTTCGTGGATGGTCATGTTCTCATTGCGAGAATATGTCCATGGCAACGTTGCGGTCGCGGCTCGCCTTCGTAAGAAAGCGAGCCACCCCAGAGGCTCCCACCTCTGTCCTTTTACCCACGGGTTTGAGGTCAGCGCGGCTAGCACTGGGGGCGATTTGGGGACCCCAATGGGACCGCCTCTGCCAGGTATCCCCCCGCGGACCTCCCATTCCCCAGCACGCTCGTCTGCCCCGATCGGGTTTCCGGGTGAGTCCGCCGGCTCGTCTCATGGCGAGTTCGACCTCTTATTCGGAGCCCGCGAAAGTGATGAGCTCTCGAGCGCAGCATCAGAGAGCGGGCTCGTCCAGTCGGAAGCCTCAGCTGGGCTCCTCCCTTCGGGGTCGATCGCCCAGTCACAGGCTGATGCGGAGATGATGACATGCTTTCCTGGGCAGCCGCGAGCGTCGGTTAAAGTGGATTTCACCGCTGTTCCCTGAACCCTCGCGGCGCCGCTCAAAGCCACGCCCCGCCCCGTTCCTTTCTTCCCAGAAGTGCATGAAGAGCTGACAAGGTCGCGGGAGGCACTTTTTACTGCCCGGTCCCGATCTATTCAGCTTCCCTGCTCTCACTACCCTCGATGGTGGGGCGGCCAAGGGTTATTCGGCAATCCCCCGGTGGATAAAGGTGCTCGCGGTGCACCTATGCCCACAGAGCGCCACCACCTGGCGCGGGTGCCCAAAGCCCCAGTCCAAGGCCTGTAAATTTATGTCGTCTCTGACGGCCAAGGCCTACGGTGCCGCTGGACAAGCCGCCTCCGCCCTGCACGCTATGGCTCTCCTGCAAGTCCGCCAAGGCGCTAAAGGAATAGCACGAGGGTAGTTCCGCCCCGGGATTGATGTAGGAACTGTGCTCAGCGACCATCCTCGCTCTCCGAGTGACGGCGGTCACGGCGCGGTCTCTCGGGCGGACGATGGCCACACTAGTGGTCCAGGAGACACGGTTCCTTGCTGCTCCCATTTCCCAGGTGGGCCTATTCGGCGACATCATCGAGGACTTTGCCCAGCAGTTCTCGATGGTAGAGCAGTAGATGGATGCTAGCCGGCATATCCTGCCCTGGCACGGCTCAAGATCCAGCACCCCATCTACTCATCGCCAAGGGCGTCCCCCTGCGGTGACTGCACCGGCTCCGCCGCAGCCCACCCCTTCGGCCTGGCCCCGGCGTGGAGCCCACCGCAGGAAGCAGACGCCACCTGTCTCGCAGCCGCCCAGAACCCGTGAAAGGCTTCAAAGCGCCCTTGAGACGGGCAACCCAGGGACAACGAAACCCGCTGCTCTGGAGCTGGTAAGCAGATCTTCATCTTTTTGTTACCTTTTGCATTTAATTGCGCTGCATGCCCAAGTGGCTGCAGTACTCAAGAGCTCAGCAAGAGTGGTTTCCTTGTTCCCTGGGTCACGTATCCGGTGTGTACGGCTGGCATCACGACCACCGTCCACCACTCCATTTGGCAGGTTGGCGCTCCAGCGGCGGTCACCCGCCCTGAGCGCCCAGCTGTGGCACAAATCCACCCCCGATGTGACAGTCTCCACGGGTCATGAGGACAGGCCTCTTCCTCCCCCGTCCCAGGCTGTTCCGGGGGTGGTCACAAGGAGCCAGGTAAGTGCTTCAATGTCCTCGGACTCAGCACGGCCACAACGTGGTGTGGCACCTCGAGCTCCACCCCGCCGCGAGGCCCCACCTGCCGGTACATCCGATGACGTTGTCCCTTTGGTCCCCCTTGCGCGGAACTTGGACGCATGGCTTGCGCCTTCCAGTCCGTCACGAGGTCTGGTCCGGACCGTCCGAAATCGGCTGCACGATTCACTTCACCGGGCATCCGCCCTGGTTCAGCGGTGTCCACTTCACCTTGGTGAAAGACGAAAACGCTGCTACCTTGTGCAGAGATCGCTACCCTCCTACGGAAGGAAGCAATAGAACCTGTCCCTCCAGCCAAGATGAAGAAAGGGTTTTACAGCCCCTACTTCATTGTACCGAAAAAAGGCGGTGGGTTGCGGCCAATCTTGGACCTGCGAGTACTGAACCGGGCTTTACACAGACTCCCGTTCAAGATGCTGACGTAAGGACGCATTCTAGCGAGCGTCCGGCATCAAGATTGGCTCGCGGCGGTAGACCCGAAGGATGCGTACTTTCACGTCTCGATCCTTCCTCAACACAGACCCTTCCTGCGGTTTGCGTTCGAGGGTCAGGCATATCAGTACAAGTCCTCCCTTTCGGCCTGTCCCTGTCTCCTCGCGTCTTTATGAAGATCGCAGAGGCTGCCCTTGCCCCGTTAAGGGAGGTGGGCATTCGCATTCTCAACTATCTCGACGACTGGCTAATCTTAGCTCACTCTTGAGATGTGTTATGCGCACACAGGGACCTGGTGCTCTCACACCTCAGCCGACTAGGGCTTCGGGTCAACTGGGAAAAGAGCAAGCTCCTCCCGGTTCAGAGCATCTCTTTTCTCGGTTTGGAGTTGGACTCAGTCTCCTTGACGGCGCACCTTGCGAACGAGTGTGCCCAGTCAGTGCTGGCCCGTTTGAAGGCGTTCAAACAGAAAACACCGGTTCCACTGAAACTTTTTCAGAGGCTCCTGGGGCATATGGCATCCTCGGCGGTGGCCACCCCGCTCGGGTTGATGCATATGAGGCCGCTTCAGCACTGGCTCCAGACTCGAGTCCCGAGACGGGCATGGCACCACGGGACACACCGCGTGGCCATTACGTCGGTCTGTCACTGTCTTTTCAGCCCTTGGACCGACCTCTCCTTTCTATGAGCTCTGGTCTCCAGGCGCGTCGTGGTCACGACAGATGCCTCCAAAACGGGCTGGGGCACTGTTGGCAACAGGCACGCAGCCGCCGGCCTCTGGACGGGTCCGCGGCTGCGTTGGCACATCAACTGCCTCGAGTTACTGGCAATTCTGCTCACCCTGTGGAGGTTCCGGCCGTTGATCCAGGGCAAGCACATGCTAGTTCGGACAGACAGCATGGCAGCGGTAGCATATGTCAACCGCCAAGGCGGTCTGCGCTCTCGCTGTATGTCACAACTCGCCCGCCATCTCCTCCAACGGAGTCAGCAGCACCTCAAGTCGCTGCAAGCCACTCACATCCCGGGCAACCACAACAGGTTACCCTCAAGGGAGAGTGGAGACTCCACCTTCAGGTGGTCCAGCTGATTTGGAGTCGATTCGACAGGCACAGGTGCACCTGTTCGCCTCCCAAGAATCCTCCCCACTGCCCGCTCTGGTACGCCCTGACCGAGGCCTTCCTTGGCATAGACGCGCTGGCACACAGCTGGTCCCCTGGCATTCGCAAATATGCGTTTTTCCCCCAGTGAGCCTGCTTGCACAGACCCTGTGCAAGGTCAGGGAGGACGAGGAGAAGGTCATCCTGGTAAGCACCCTACTGGCCCGCCCACACGTGGTGCTCGGACGTCGCACTCCTCGCGACAGCTCCCCCCAGGCAAATTCCGCTGAGGAATGACCTTCTTTCTCAGGGAAGGGGCACCATCCGGCACCCGCGCCCAGACCTCTGGAATCTCCATGTCTGGCCCCTGGACGGGACGCGGAAGACCTAAGCTGTCTCCCACCTGCGATGGCAGACACGTTCACTCAGGCTAGGGCTCCCTCTACGAGGCGCCTGTATGCCTTTTAAGTGGCGTCTGTTCGCTAAGTGGTGTTCTTCCCATCGGGAAGACCCCCAGAGATGCGCAGTCAGATCAGTGCTTTCCTTCCTGCAAGAGAGGTTGGAAGGGAGGCTGTCCCCTTCCACCTTGAAGGTGTACGTTGCTGCCATAGCAGCACACCATGACGCAGTCGATGGTAAGTCCTTAGGGAAGCATGATCTGATCATCAGGTTCCTAAGAGGCGCCAGGAGGCTGAATCCCTCCAGGCCGTGCCTCGTTCCCTCATCAGACCTCTGTAGTTTTTCAGGGTCTACAGAGAGCCCCCTTTGAGCCTTGCAGTCAGCCGAGCTTAAGGCACTCTCCTTGAAGACTGCCCTCCTGACTGTGCTCACTCCCATCAAGAGGGTAGGTGACCTGCAAGCATTCTCTGTCAGCAAAACGTGCCTGGAGTTCGGTCCGGGCTATTCTCACATGATCCTGAGACCCCGACCGGGCTATGTGCCCAAGGTTCCCACCACTCCTTTTAGGGACCAGGTGGTGAACCTGCAAGTGCTGCCCCAGGAGGAGGCAGACCCAGCCTTGTCATTGCTGTGTCCGGTGCACGCTTTACGCATCTATTTGGATCGCATGCAGAGCTTTAGAATCTCTGAGCAGCTCTTTGTCTGCTTTGGTGCACAGCGGAAAGGAAGCGCTCCAAGCAGAGGATCGCCCACTGGCTCACTTACGCCATAACTATGGCATATCTCGCCCAAAACATACCGCCCCCGGTAGGGCTATGAGCCCATTCTACCCGTGGTGTAGCGGCTTCTTGGGCCCTGGGCAGAGGTGCCTCTCTAACAGACATTTGCAGAGCAGCGGGCTGGGCAACACCCAACACCTTTGCAAGGTTCTACAACCTCCGGGTGGAACCGGTTTCGTCCCAGGTAGTGGCACGCAACACAAGCGGATAAGCCCGGGATAGCCGGCCGGGTGTATCGCTTGCACATAGCGCCTTCCACCTCCTTTTGAGCTGAAGACGTGCGCTGTTAATTCCCAGTAGTGTTCACAAAAGTTGTTCCCTGGTTGACTTCCTCCGAGCTCTGTGGCATTCAAGTTTTCGGAGAGACTCGCTGCCGGCCCAGTACACGTGCTAACTAAGAGCCCGGTTCTGGGGTAGGTGCTCCACATGTGGCGGTTCCCTGTAAGGCTAACCCCATGCGATCTATATCTTCCGCTAATTTGTTTCCCTGCTGGCAAACTGCGTCTTCCTTGGGCAGAGCCCCTCTGCCCCTGTCTCCTTGTTGTAGTAACTCCTCCCCCATTGGGCAGGATCTACTTTGAAGGCTCTCCACATGGTTGGAAAGACCATGTGATGTATTCTTCCACTTAAATACCCCCCCCCTTGGGGCGAGGTGTGGTCTCCGCGGTGTCTTCCCCTTGGGAGGGACACCCCCCGACTAGACCTGGCGGCCCTGTCAGATAATCCCCCTTCTTTTTTAGGGAGTGGAAAAAGAGAAGGGGAAAGAGGCCACGACTGGGTTAAGCCTGTCTCTAACTCTGGGTAGTCGACTTGTCCCCAAAAAGGGCCGTTCAACACTCATAACTGTGTTGGGGGAGGTTACATGTCGACCTGGTGTGCTGGCTATGAGGCACACAGCAAGTCTGCCCACCACACACTGCCAGTTCACGTAACACAGTTCAGCCTTGTGGCGTTTTGTATAGGGACCCCTAGTGTCACTACATCGACACCAATGTCGAGTGAGTGACAGATAGGGAACGTCATGGTTACTGGTGTAACCTCCGTTCCCTGATGGAGGGAACGAGACGTTGGTCCCTCCTGCCACAACGCTGAACTACCCGCTGAAATGGCCGGACCTTATATCGGCTCCTCAGCGTAAAACCTGAATGAGTGGTTGCATACCAGCTCCTTTTATACCCGTATGTTCGGGGGAGTGGCATGCAAATACCACTCGCCAATTTTCATTGGCCTTTTATCAAAGACCAGAGGTGTCTCGGGCTCCCAAGAGTGACCCCTAGTGTCACTACATCGACACCAACGTCTCGTTCCCTCCATCAGGGAATGGAGGTTACACCAGTAACCATGACGTTTTTCATGCATCATTGTTTTAAATTATATCCCTGTCTGTGGGCAGAGAAAAATCATATAGATTGGTGAATTCGCTCACAATACCTGGGTTTCAATCTAAATGTTTTGCATTTTTTATGCAAAGTTCTAAGAATTCGATTAAAGAAAATACAGTTGAAGTCAGAAGTTTCATACACCTTAGCCAAATACATTTAAACTCAGTTTTTCACAATTCCTGACATTTAATCATGGAAAACATTCCCTGTCTTAGGTCAGTTAGGATCACTATTTTATTTTAAGAATGTGAAATGTCAGAATAATAATAGAGATAATTATTTATTTCTGCTTTTATTTCTTTCATCACATTCCCCGTGGGTCAGAGGTTTACATACACTTTGTTAGTATCTGGTAGCATTGCCTTTAAATTGTTTATCTTGGGTCAAACATTTTGGGTAGCCTTCCACAAGCTTCTCACATTTAGTTGCTGGAATTTTGGCCCATTCCTCCAGATAGAACTGGTGTAATTGAGTCAGGTTTGTAGGCCTCCTTGCTCGCACACGCTTTTTCAGTTATACCCAAAATTTCCAATCAGATTGAGGTCAGGGCTTTGTGATGGCCACTCCAATACCTTGACTTTGTTGTCCTTAAGCCATTTTGCCACAACTTTGGAGGTATGCTTGGGGTCATTGTCCATTTGGAAGACCCATTTGTAACTGAGGTTTAACTTCCTGGCTGATGTCTTATGATTTTGCTTCAGTATATCCACAAAATTTTCCTTCGTTATGATTTCACCTATTTTGTGAAGTGCACCAGTCCCTCCTGCAGCAAAACACCCCCACAACATGATGCTGCCACCCCCATGCTTCACTGTTGGGATGGTGTTCTTCGGTTTGCAAGCCTCACCCTTTTTCCTCCAAACATAACAATGGTCATTATGGCCAAACAGTTCAATTTTTGTTTCATCAGACCAGAGGAGATTTTTCCAAAAAGTAAGATCTTTGTCCACATGTGCACTTGCAAACTGTAGTCTGACTTTTTTATGGCGGTTTTGGAGTAGTGGCTTCTTCCTTGCTGAGCAGCCTTTCAGGTTATGTCGATATAGGACTCATTTTACTGTGGATATAGATACTTGTTTACCCGTTTCCTCCAGCATCTTTACAAGGTCCTTTGCTGTTGTTCTGGGATTGTTTTGCACTTTTCACACCAAACTACGTTCATCTCTAGGAGACAGAATGTGTCTCCTTCCTGAGCGGTATGATGGCTGCATGGTCCCATGGTGTTTATACTTGTGTGCTATTGTTTGTACAGATGAACGTAGTACCTTCAGGCGTTTGGAAATTGCTCCCAAGGATGAACCAGATTTGTGGAGGTCCAAAAAATGTTTTCTAAGGTCTTAGAAAATCTATTTTGGTTTTCACATGATGTCACTCAGAGGCACTGAGTTTGAAACTAGGCCTTAAAATACATCCACAGGTACATCTTCAATTCAGTACACCTATCAGAACCTAATTGTCTAAAGGCTTGACATCATTTTATGGAATTTTCCAAGCTGCTTAAAGGCACAGTTAACTTAGTGTATGTAAACTCTGACCCACTGGATTTGCGATATAGTCAAATAAAAGTGAAACAATCTGTCTATAAACAATTGTTGGAAAAATTACTCATGTCATGCACAAAGTAGATGTCCTAATGACTTGCCAAAACTATAGTTTGCTAATATTAAATCTGTGAAGTGGTTAAAAATTAGTTTTAGTGGGGCCTGGGTAGCTCAGCGAGTATTGATGCTGACTACCACCCCTGGAGTCACGAGTTCGAATCCAGGGCGTCCTGAGTGACTCCAGCCAGGTCTTCTAAGCAACCAAATTGGCCTGGTTGCTAGAAAGGGTAGAGTCACATGGGGTAACCTCCTCATGGTCGCTATAATGTGTGGTTCTCGCTTTCGGTGGGGCATCTGGTGAGTTGTGTGTGGATGCCACAGAGAATAGCGTGGGCCTCCACATGTGCTATGTCTCCGTGGTAACGCACTCAACAAGCCACGTGATAAGATCTGCGGACTGATGGTCTCAGACGCGGAGGCAACTGAGATTCGTCCACTGCCACCTGGATTGAGGCGAGTCACTACGCCACCACGAGGATTTAAAGCGTATTGGGAACTGGGCATTCCAGATTGGGGAGAAAAGGGGAGAAAAACAAAAACAAAAAAACAAACTGAGTTTTAATGACTTCATCCTAAGTGTATGTAAACTTCTGACTTCAACTGTACGAATCGTGCGTTTCCATTCACTACGTCATGCGCGTTATCTTGAGGGAGCCTGCCTTAATGGAGCAGCTGAATGACCTCCTTGCTTCGTGGAGAGTTTTATTTGCAGGATTTGAGAAATTGTACCTCATTTTATTAAATGCTGCCAGGAGATCCTGCAGAATAAGTGTAATAAGTGTAATATCTGATATAATTAGGGCTGAAATGGGGTGTGATTACGTATGTAACGACACACAAATTTCACAATACGATACGATGCAGAAGCCTCACGATATTATAAGTTATGTAAAAAAAATGCCGCCCACAAATTTTTTTATAAAGTAACTTAAAAAACAACACTGCATTTATCAGCAGATTGTTATGAGAAAAATTCTTCAAGAAAATGTTCATGTTTTTCTTGAGAAAAATGTGTTTGTCTACATTCAAATCATTTTAATTTGAATAGCACTTTTCACAATGCACATCGTTTCAAAGCAGTTTTGTAGAAAATCATGCCTTAAAGTCTTAAAGCCCCCAGTGAGCAAGCTAAAGGTCACCGTGGCAAAGAAATAAAAAAAACTCCTTTTAATAGTTAGTGGAGAAAAAATAAAACCTTGAGAGGAACCTGACCTCTGACTTTACATTATGTACATAATACAATATTATTAAGCGGTTTAAGCAAAAAATGATCGGCACTTATAATTTTTTTGCCCTCTTCCCTGGTTTCACTTTGCATGTAATAAACAGTCTTACCGGCTTATCAAATGCACGCAAGTGTTGTGCTTATTGATGTTTACATTTCTACGTCAAAAGCACACAATAATAAGTCTCATGTAATCACGGATTTCTTACGTTGTTGGTTTTTTGAATAAGCTGGTTTTTGATAGTTATGAGCGTTTTGCTGTGCGTGATCACATTCCGTGTTGGCTGGGAGTAGCTGGATGTTAATTGCCACTTGTTGCTGCACTTTTCACAATGCACATCGTTTCAAAGCAGAAGACTAGTTGCTCTGTTGTCCTGTGAGCACTCAGCGTTGCCTCTCCGGGGAGGAGACTGTTTCGCAGCTCTCAATGTTGCGTTGTGTTGCTTGGTTTTAATCACACTTGTGTATTTATTTATGTATCATATGATACATACGATATTGAATCGAGAGTGTCGTATTGCATTGCCAATGTGCTGCCAGCCTCCGCATACCTGGGAGCGCCCATGCTCAAAACTGTGGCAAATTGTGAGGACCCACTTTAAAGACTAGCTGTGTTAAACACTTTCGAATGTCAAGGGCTATGTTCGAAGAATTATGTGACAGTGTCTGACCTTTCTTTGGGCCAGTTACATCAAGCTATACTGCACACTCATAACACGTGCATGAAAGGTCAAAACACGCCATCGTTTTGTGAATAATCTGTTTCCAACACCTTAATGGCCATTTGAACTAATGCAAAACTCTAGTAAATCCACCTCATCGCAGCACAATATATTTTAAGCAAATTTTGAGAGTTTTTATTCGCATATCAAGCATTAACATTCAGCATTTCTTCAGGATTCCTCCATCTTGCCTGCGGAGACTACAGTGTCTCACAAGAAATGGATCACATGAGCTCCACTTCTGTTTTTAGTTGCCACATCACATCGTGCTTTTTTGCATACATTTTTACTTTTTCCTTTAACTTTGCTGTATTGCTCGACACGTCAATGATCACCATCCTTCATGTTTCCAGAAATCTCCAACTCTCGACTTCTGTTCCTTTTTTATTGCAAATCCCCGTATGTGTGAACAACCAGAGACCGTTTAGCCTGAGTCGGGCCACTTGTATTAAAATGTACAGGAGGAATTGAAACACCCAGTATAGCAGATATAGAAAAGGAAGCCGATCACAGAGTAACAGAGCCGATCACTTTTTAGATACAGACATTGCCTGTTAGCACATGAGCATTAGCTGGACCAGCCTGATAAAAAGTTTCTTTTTTTTTTCGTAATCTGAGCTAAATAAGATTGGGTGACCATACGTCCTCTTTTTCCCAAACATGTCCTCTTTTTCAGACCTGATAAAGCATCCAGCCGGGATTTAAAAACTGGCTAAAACTGTCTGGGATTTGGCTTTGTCTTCATATTGATGTGCTTTCTACAGTTAGGACTATCAAACATTTTGTGTATTTTATACTGTATATCGGTTTTGTTTAGAGTCCTTATGTGATTATTCTGGCTGAGAGCGGTGCACTCTTTCAAAAATGTTTTACACTCTTTCACTCGCCCGACCACTTGCTCACTCTGCGTGCGCACGCTGTCTGTGTGTGCGTGAGAGAGAACGCCAGAGAGTGCTCTGCTTTTCTCAGCCAGAAAAATCAATAACGCAAGTACACTTTTGAAAGTACGTTCCCCAACTCTGGCAGTTATTAAATAGAACACCTGTTTCATCAGACTCACGCTTACTATGCATTATCATTTTTAACTGAAAATACTGAGACAACATCAAATATATTTCATATTTTGACAGAAATGTAAATTAATATGATGGATAAAAATAAGGTGCATCCCAAAACACACACTTCTGCGTCATTTTGTAGTGTAAGAAGTGCGAGTAGTAAGCGATTTATTTTATTGAAAGGAATGCAAAAAAAAAAAAAAAAAAATGACAACTCCTTGAAAGATATTAATGAAATAAGTGTCTCTGTGACAGCTCTAGACTCTGTAAACAGCAAACAATAATGTGTCTGCAGGGCCGTTCATCTCATCCAATAATTTTGCGTATTTTCATTGTATTGTAGTTGCAGCATATTATTGAGGCTTAACACCATTTTTATGCCATCTTGTTCATTACAGTTGGGGCGGAGTTACCTGGCTGCGTTGCTGGTCTGACAATGTAAATAATGAAGAATGTAGCTACTAGCAAAACTTGAATACAGCACTCTATAAATGTGAGTTGAATGATTTACCATCACCCCATGCTGTGTGTATATGTATGTTGTTTGAACTGTGGTTGGCTAATGCGCTAAAGCTAGCGACAACACGTCGCATGTGTTTGAAACGTAACTTCTGTCAGCTGTTAAACAGAAGATGCGTCAGTGTAGGAAAATTGTTTTCAATTTGGGACGATACAACACTTAAACACTTATACGCTACATGGTTGAGTGCATAGTGTATATTGTAAGTGCATAATGTAAAGTGCATCATTTGGGACACAGCTGTCCACTAGTGATGGGTCTTCGCGAATGAGTCGGCTGTAAGAGCCGGCTCTTGTAGGTGAACGCTGGGAGCTGGCTCGCATATCAGAAGAGCCTAATCTATTTATAAAAATAAAAAAAAATTAAGATATGAATAATCAAAAGATTTAAATGAATAGAATTAACTAATTCAAAGAACGAAAAAAGAAATAAAATAATATAGGCCTAAATGTTCAAGCGCACACATTCGTTCTGACTGTCTGCTCAGACTAACAGCCTAACCTGTTGTTCCTGTCAATCAGACACGCAGTGTCAACCAATGAACCAAAGATGTGTGAGGGAGGGCGAAGCCAACTCACTCACAGACAAGTGAGGATGCTGCAGTTTTGCAAATTGTTATTTATTTTTCTTTGATATGGTGCAATATTATATTATGCTGTTCAGATTGTATTTGTTTTGAATGGTTAGATTTATATGCACTTTGAAAAGTTATACTTCAAATGCAAATGCAAACCAATGCATTTTTAAATACATTGTGGTTAAGGTAGATTATGATTTCATTTAATAATTTAATTAGAATTGTTTTAACACCAATCATAGTCAAACTATCACAGATCTATTTGATTTGGAAAAAAATACAAACCATTTTTTTTTTTTTTTAAAGAGCCATTTGGGAGCCAAAAGAGCCGGCTCAGTGAAAAAAGCCAGAATGGCCATCACTACTATCCACCTTATTTTGCAACACGAAAGCAAGCAAGCGGCTGCATTTCTAGCAAGTGTGACAAAATTCTGCTGTAATTAACCACAATGTAAATAACTAGAAGGATAATAAGACCAAAATTGAGTGATATAGGCTTATAAACTATCAGACAACCACAGGATGTACAGTAGAATAATGTGCCAATTGTGTATTTTAGCACAGCTGGAATGGTGTATTGAACAATCAGCATCCAGGACTGAAACTATCTATTTTATAATGCACATTTTGGCAAAAATAGGTCATCCAGGTATTCCATGCGTTCAGAAAATATGTGTACTGTACAAATAAATAATGCATACTGTATGCATAGTGAATTGTAGTTTGGTAATATTCTATTCCAAACATAGTGCCACCTTTATCAAAAAGCTTGGCTGCCCATGCCAAATTAGAAGTTGTATCGATATAAATAATCTGATAATGAGAAATTAGTCCAAATAGAACTCTTAATAAGATAAAAAAAAAACTGTTGTCTTTTGCTTGTTGCTGTAGTAAATATTTATATTGGCCATAAAAGAGAAACTAATGGAATTTGGGAGAGTGCGAGTATGTGACTGAAGTCAAGGTTGAGGAGGATATTGTACAGAGGCTCAAGCAAAGTGTCAAAAGTACTAATTAACATATTAATGATCCCACCTTAACACTGCAGCTCCCCGTTGGATTCTCCAAACACTTGATAAGCATGCAAATGAGCTAAAGAAGAAATTATCTGAAGCGTGAAAGAGAAAGATAGAGGGACAGAGTGAGAGAGGCTGATAGTTCTGAATTGAAACGTTGTTTTGTTTATCTTTAATTACTTGCTTAAAGCTGATGATGGAGATACACCAAAGAAAGAGAGCAGGTGCACTGTAATGAAATCTTGACCCTCTGTCTTTTTACCTCCTTTCATTTTTAGTCTTCTCAGAGATGGCAATCAATCACTCTCAGAAAAAAAGGCTCTGTTTAAGGTACATGGGCTGTCACTGGGCTGGTACCCTAAAGGGAACCTTTTTAAAATGTATAACTTGTTTTGGGTACATAGTTGTATCCTAAGGCCTATTGAGTACTTTTAAATGCACTTTTATATTCCTCTGTAAACAAATATGTAACCAAAACAAGGGTACCACCCCAGTGACGTTTTTTTTATAAGCTATAGCATGCACAGAAAATGAATTATTCATCTGAAATGTTGATTGCTTACATTTAAATTTAAAGGGGTCATGTCATGAGGAATCAAATATTCCTTGATATTTTTACATATAAGAGGTCATTCTACTATAAAAGCATACTGTAAATTTCAGAACTCAAAATTTAATCCCTACTGCAATAAAACCATTAATTGAAATCAAGCTGCAAAAACGCCTCATTCCCTACTTCCATGACTACCCTACATCACTAGGGATACATTAATTCATGACCACCTCTACAACGAAAAACAACAACGGCTACTTAAAATCATTGCACTCTTGGCCCCGCCCACTGGTGCTCAGTTTGTACTCAGAGAGAGAGAGAGAGAGAGTGAGAGAGAGAAAGAGAGCAGGACAAATAGGCCTACTGTGGCCTCACTATTCCTGAACAAAGGGGACCCATCTGGATTATTTTGGATTATTTTTGTATATATTCATGCACTAGAGAGACATCTTTGACCGCCTAATACATATCTCGGGCCGCTTTAAAAAGATGTAGTGTTAAGTTACAACTCTGAAAAGGAGAAGCAATTCGATTTCATTCAGCTGCTGTGTCTCTTGTTGTTATGAGCACTAACGCATCATGGATGTCTTTTTTCACCCATATGTGCTATTTTTAATTGTCGGTGTATGAAAACATGCTCTAGATGGACATCTTTGACCATTTTGATAAGTTTCCGGTGATGTGATGCTGGATGTGTGTGCGTCTAGTTCACACCGTACATTGGACTATGTGTGTGCTTCATGTGGATATGTCTTCAACGTATTACAGCGTGGATTGCATGTTTTTTGTCTCATATCAGCGTGGATTGCTTGTGAACCAGTCATATTATGATTCAAGCTTTGCAAAGCAACTATTATTAAAAGATGGGGCAGTTAAAAACACCTGGACCTGATGCAAAACAATAAGTAGGTAGTTTCATTCTTGAATACAGTTGTGCTCAAAAGTTTGCATACCCTGGCAGAAATTGTGAAATTGTGGCATGATTTTGAAAATATGATCATGCAAAAAAAAAAAAAAAAACTGTCTTTTCTTTAAGGATAGTGATCATATGAAGCCATTTATTATCACATAGTTGTTTGGCTCCTTTTTAAATCATAATGGTAACAGAAATCACTCAAATGGCCCTGATCAAAAGTTTACATACCCTTGAATGTTTGGCCTTGTTACAGACACACAAGGTGACACACACAGGTTTAAATGGCAATTAAAGGTTTATTTGGCTTTTTAAATTGCAATTAGTGTCTGTGTATAAATAGTCAATGAGTTTGTTAGCTCTCACGTGGATGCACTGAGCAGGCTAGATACTGAGCCATCGAGAGCAGAAAAGAACTGTCAAAAGACCTGCGTAACAAGGTAATGGAACTTTATAAAGATGGAAAAGGATATAAAAATATATCCAAAGCCTTGAAAATGCCAGTCAGTACTGTTCAATCACTTATTAAGAAGTGGAAAATTCGGGGATCTCTTGATACCAAGCCAAGGTCAGGTAGACCAAGAAAGATTTCAGCCACAGCTGCCAGAAGAATTGTTCGGGATACAAAGAAAAACCCACAGGTAACCTCAGGAGAAATACAGGCTGCTCTGGAAAAAGACGGTGTGGTTGTTTCAAGGAGTGAAAGACCAAAATAAAGCTTTATGGTCACAACCATAAGCGCTATGTTTGGAGAGGGGTCAACAAGTATTGTGCTCCTTGAAACAACCACACCGTCTTTTTCCAGAGCAGCCTGTATTTCTCCTGAGGTTACCTGTGGGTTTTTCTTTGTATCCCGAACAATTCTTCTGGCAGCTGTGGCTGAAATCTTTCTTGGTCTACCTGACCTTTACTTGGTATCAAGAGATCCCCGAATTTTCCACTTCTTAATAAGTGATTGAACAGTACTGACTGGCATTTTCAAGGCTTTGGATATCTTTTTATATCCTTTTCCATCTTTATAAAGTTCCATTACCTTGTTACGCAGGTCTTTTGACAGTTCTTTTCTGCTCCCCATGGCTCAGTATCTAGCCTGCTCAGTGCATCCACGTGAGAGCTAACAAACTCATTGACTATTTATACACAGACACTAATTGCAATTTTAAAAGCCACAGGTGTGGGAAATTAACCTTTAATTGCCATTTAAACCTGTGCATGTCACCTTGTGTGTCTGTAACAAGGCCAAACATTCAAGGGTATGTAAACTTTTCATAAGGGCCATTTGGGTGATTTCTGTTATCATTATGATTTAAAAAGGAGCCAAACAACTATGTGATAATAAATGGCTTCATATGATCACTATCCTTAAATAAAAGTTTTTTTTTGCATGATCAGTCATATTTTCAAAATCAATGCCGAAATTTCACAATTTCTGCCAGGGTATGCAAACTTTTGAGCACAACTGTATTTCAAATGTCATGAATGTTTGATAGTTTATGCTGCTGAGTGTTAACAGTTGTGTTTGAAATGAACAGTTTAATATATTCGGTTTAATATATGCAATGTGTTGGATGTGCATTATGTGTAAACCCTTAATTATAGTTTTATATTATTGTGGGGTTGTTCATTCTCTTTCAATTAAGTTTCAAATATGTCTGATTTCAACGGGCTGCAAAATGTTAACCAGTCATAACAATGGGCATTTATACTGAAGCTTTAAGGAGGCGCTTATGACAAAACAGAGCGTTTCAGTCAGAGGGCCAGAGACAGGGTGGAAAATTATCATATATTACTAAGTACAACTGTTTTGGTGCAAAAAATACCTTATTAACATTATCAATGGACCTCAGAGAAGATAATAAAACTATTAAAAATAAAGAGCTTTTCATGACACCTTTAAGATTTTTGGCTTTAAATTTTTAGGCTAAAAAATGTTAGCTATTAAACAAAAATGTCCCTGGAGATGGAGGTTGTTTTCTGGTCATTTATATTTTTTGCACTAAGATACAAATATGAATCACTGCAAATGTCAGACAAGCATACAGTATCATCCTTCCATCTGGTAGCATTGAAATACCATTAATAAATTCTGGCTAGAGACTTCCTGGGAAATGCATTTGCTATCACTAAGCAAGCTATTTTTCATGGAGAAACACTCATACTGTTTATGCAAACATAAATGCCACAATTTTGAAATTATAACCTATAAAATATACTAAGTGTATATATCAGAGGGCACTGTCACTGGACATTTATGACCATAACATGAAAACTGTTGTGCACCATGTCATTATGTTCTCTTTGTATATTCTTGATTGTTATGATTTTCTTCTCATGTTGCCACCAAGCCCATATTTCGCTCTGAACATTTTTGAAATATAGATTATGGATCATGGTAAACTTGTCTGTGTATATTTAGCCCATTTGCTGTTGTGTTTTGAATTGCAATTAAAATTACTGCCCCCAATGGCCAAAGCTGGATGTGTTGTTGAATGGATGGGCATGTGTGAAATGTCCAAAGAGTGGTGTTAAAAGCGAGTTGTATTTTTAGTGGTAAATGATGTAATACAGTCAAGAATGGAATGAATATTTTATAAACTATACCCCCTAACCCAAACCTCAACCTTAAGCATAACCATCAACACACTCACCATTGTTTGTGTACATGATTATTTCCTGGTTTCCATGGGACCAGAACCCATGTGTTGGAGGTTACTTGGAGGTAGTAGCGCTAGAGGGAAATGTGTTCATATTTGAAATGATGCACAGATGTCTGATGGGGATGGCACTTGTCAGTAATTCGGCTGAATGGGGTTGATTTTAGGGTACATGAACTTTCGAAATCATGTTGTAGTATTCAAGCATCAATTTCATCCCAGTGAATCCAGAAAATTTAGCTAAGCTACTCTAGCTCTAGCAGCCCAAATACTCCAGCAGCGCCAGTCCCAACTATAATCAGTGTACCAGTCAGTCACACTGAGCTCATCTGGCATGTTTAGCATAATCAGATATGTATAATGGGAGCATGGATTGGTAAGGGATTTCTGTTGCAGTACATGCCTGTTTGCCTTCAGTCTTCCCAAATGACCATTCCAGAATTGCATTTTAAATGACTCTGCTAAAACACTGAAATGTGAAAACACAGTGCGGGAATAGGATTCCAGCATAACATGGTTCATTGAGCACTCTGAATATCAGCTTTATGAAAACTTCGATCATCTCACATTGAGGAGGGAAGCTAGAGAACAAATCCAGTCTCCAATTATAGTCTGGAAAAGAGTTTACAAGCCATGCTTTTGCACTATTTCCTATTTTGACTTGTCAAACAAAACGGCCATTTTTTATAGAGATAGATCACTCCAAAACAAACATGTTATGGTAAACAACTTGAAGATTAGTGGCAAGGCAATGTGACAGAAAAGATTCTGGTATACCTGTTGGGATTCTGCTACCTGTTGGGACACGGGGAGGGTCACTGAACAGCCTGTAAATAGATCATTCCTCTGTAATCTTACAAGCAAACTCTTGAAAACGAGTCTCTACTATAATGTCTTGGAGCAATGATTTTACCTAGTATATCTTTGCCAAAGTTTGCTAGGAAGTGTCCGGGAATTGTATAGATTAGAAGCTTGTCCGGAAGCAAAACATTTCTGCTCATCATCACTGCATATTAAAGTCATAGGCAACATCCCTAGACAATTTTCTAATAGATTACAGGTTGGAATATTCCACACTGAATCTATTAATTCCCCCTTCACTCCTGTGGTGTTGTGTTATTGGTGGCTCCCCATGACCTGTAATGTCAGAAATGTTTCGAAAGATTTACAAGAAGAGAACTCTTTTTGGCATTACTAACTACACAAACAGAGGTTAAAGCAAAAGATTCCTCTTCTGTTTTAGAATTAAAGTGGGAACCTGAAGGAAAAATCCTTTTCACAGTTCCTACAGGTTCCACCACTGAATTACTACCTTAAGCAAGGTGCACACTCTAAGATTTCTGCCACAATTTTGCAGTCTGAGACCAAATATGGGGATCCTTAAAATTGTATCTTTTTGTAGGGAAACATTGACAGTCTTTGATTGCTTAGGGTGACATGTTCATCAATAGCTGATTAGTTGCCTTTGCAATTAATCATAGCCTCCAACAAAGTTCTGGCAGTGTGGCAGAAACTGTATGCCACAGTCGTGCATTGTGACTGCTCCTATAACATCCAGATGAGATACAACACCCAGTCAATGCTGTCAGTTGGGACCAAAGTCTTGTCTTCGATGTGTATCATACAGTGTGGCATAATGCTGTGCAGTCTGCCATGGCTTTTACCCAAGATCTCATTGGGAGCATATTGTACAGTCTGATGAGCAACAAAAATAAAGGACTGTAAAAATCTGATTTATCTCCTTGGAGCAAAGTACACCAGCTGTCAGTCCTGGAGTAAAACTAGGGAGAAGTATATTCCAGAAGCTTTGGAAGAATAACACAACTGATATACAACCCCAAGAAAATTGAGTACATTGATGTTCAAGACCAAATCAGAGGACTATATTTTCAATTACTTCACTTTAACCAATAGACTAGGATTAATGGATAGAAAGTCTGATGATTTGTCTAAACAATTTGAGGGAGAATACTGTGAGCGGAAGCCCTTTACACATGGGTACCTTAGGTCCAGTACTTTGTAGTGTCATAGAGATGAATCAAAGACACTTTCTGGAGGCCCTACCCTATCAGACGGTCTTCAGACCTTGGCTTATGTTCATGATTATGTTCAACATCAGACCTTTCTTTAAATACCAGCCAGGTCCAGGCTCGGTAATGGTCCAGCAAGCCGTGCTGTTCACCATAACAACTTTTTCTACAGTCATTTTTCTCGATTAACCAACATCTTATGGAGTTTTGTGTTCCTTCCCACAGTCGCCTTCAGCTTGCTCATTGGGGTTCTGAATACAATTATTATTTAATTATTTAATTATTTATTTTTATACACAATTTACAGTCATTTTTAATCAAACTACACAATGATGACTATAACTTTATAGATATTACAGTTTCAATTTCTGTCAATGCATGATTTTCTGTAAAGCTGCTTTGAAACAATGTGTGTTGTGAAAAGCGCTATACAAATAAAAATGACTTGAAATGACTTGAAGTCTTGCTGGTTAAGCTATAAGAAGCTTAGTGGGGACACCAGCAGACCAGCAACCCATGCATTTACACATATACTGATTGGCAGCATATATGCTGGTCTCCCTACAGGATTACTGAAACAAATGGACTGCTTGAAAAGCTAAAGCAAGAAATAATTAGGTTTTTCTTATTGGAGTCAGGTTCAACACGGCTGGTGTCAGTTTATTTCTTAGAACTCCTTAACATATGTACATTAACCAATGTTCCATGTCTTTAAGCAAAGCCAACTGAAGAAGCATTCATCTAGTCTGCTCAGATTGAGATCACTGAGTGAAGAAACCCGAGCCAAATTGTTTTGGGCTAAAACATTACCCCAGTACATACTGTAACAAGTCAGTAAAGCAGTAACTATAGGTTATCGCTACCATCCTACCTAGAAGACCCACACATTGATTTCTTGCAAAAATGTACATCTTTTTCAGCTCAATAAGCAAAAACAGTATTGCAAAATGCACACAGTATATAGTATGTTCATGTTCACCATTGCTGTAGAGTTTAGAGTCTCACATCAGTTCAGAACACCCTGAAGTTCCAAAGCCAAAAAGTGTTTCTTTTTGGAAATTGCCTTAAATTGTCTCCAAAAGAAATTGGCCATATACCATATGTTGTTATAAAGAGAAAAAGTTGCATGTTCCTCTGAGATACACCATTTTATCATTATCCACAAGAAAATTGCAGATGGAAAAAGGAAGAAACGGAAATAGTAATCACAGAACTTTGCATTGGCAGCCATTATTTACTCCATGTAAAAACCTCTTTGCCAGGCAATGGGTTTGTGACTGTTTGTTGTGAGACAGAGATAGAGATACAATCTTTAAAAACACTGACCTGAATAACTCTTGAATCGCTGGCTCCAGAGGTACTGTGAAACGACAAAGAAAAGACAAAAGACAAGAGAGGTGATAGGTCATTTGAAAGGGGAAAAGAACATTAGATTATCACTCAAACCAAAGGCCAGTTTGACCATATCTCTACATTACTGTACATCTCAGTGTTATTTGTAAGTGACAGAAAGCAAAATACCTTTCGAGCATGTGCAATGATGATTCTCATCTGCTACATCCACCTCCATCTAAACAGAGAAATACTAATGAACACAGACAAAAAAAACAAAACAAAATAATTTCACTCTTTCATACTGTTGTGCAAATTAATGTTTAAGGTGTTCAACTTGCAATCCATGAGAGTAATACTATCTTTAGAGATAAAAGAGTTCATTGTAAAATGAAAACTGTAACTTTCAGATCTCACAACTTCCTCCCTAATGAAGAACATTAATTTAAATTTAGCTGCAAAAAATTGCTAACTTATGACATTGCATGACTTGTAAGGGAATACATTTTAACGTTAGCATTACGTAACCATCTACATTTACATGCTTATTTGAGCACAAAAGTTGCGCAGTAGCTCAACTGATAGAGCGTTGCACTTGCAATGCAAAGAACAGGGCTACGAGTCCTGAAGAGCATGTGAGTTGACACGTTAGCCGAACGTGTCATAGAAGTAGGGCTGGGTATTAATTAGGCATGTCATAAAATATCAATATATCGATTATTGATTGGTACAATATTTTATTGCATCAATATATTAACATTAGCCCACATTTAAATTAGAAGTCTAATTTGCATGCTTTCCAATTCATTCAGTTGTGCTTCTGTTGAATGTCTTGCATAATAGCGTTGGGAGACCACAAGGGGGTGATATAACATTTACTGAAGCAGGTTGCAAGGCACAAGTGTCACAACATAGGACAGGTATTTGAGAGCTTCTTGCACAGGACGCATAGACACAAAAGTTATGAAGGTTTTTCTGCTTCAAGAATGAAAGTGATGTTGATGAGTTTGCAGGTCAGTGTATGAAACTGGTTTATCTGCACAATTATGAAATGATTAGTAATTATTATGCGATTTCTCTGTATGTATCTTTGAAGAGGTCTCATTCAAGCTGTCAAACCACAATAAGACTTGTAACTGTTTTGTGCAGGCTATATGAAAGATACATATACACAATATATAAAATAGAGTTTCATAACAAAGTTCAGGAGGAGCATGTTCATTTAATCCGACCAATCTCATCGCTGTCACAGTCTGTCTCCCTCATTCTCTTCAAGGACTCTTATTTTGAAGTTTCCCCCGGACTCCATTTCCCAGGATTCACTGCCCTAATCACTCCTATCAGTTCATCATCATCTGCACCTGCCTTCTATTCCCTTGTTTGTTTCTCAGTGTATAAATACCCTGTAGTTTTGTTAAGTCTTTGTCAGTCCTTGAAGTGTTTCGTTATGAGGTGTTATGTTGAGCTTAGTTTGAATGTTAAAGATTTATTGTTTGTTCCAGTGTTTGTTCCATTCCAGCGTTTACTATTGTTGAGCCTTTCTTCTGTTTACACTCCTGCGATTGTCCTACTCCAGCATTTATAATTAAAATATTAAAAGGAATCTACTCCTGCGTCTCCTCTCTTCCTCTCCAAGACACCCACATTACAATCGCCAGAGTAAGCATATATAAACAGCTGCTTACCTCAATGGTGGCGACGACTCTTCCGGCATTTGGCCCCGCCCTAACCCGAAAATGTCCCTCGAACTCAAACTCTTCACCTCCGATGAGGAATTCTCAACTGTCCCTGACATTCTTTCCCCCTAACACTCCTCTTCCAGCTCGTCCTCCCACATTTACACTTTAAACAGCTATACCTCTCGCTATTCCCTCAAATGCTTCTGCTACAGAGCCTCCACCAATCTCCAATCACCTTTGCACTCAAATCCTAATAGGTGCAGACATAAATCTCTCTTCTCTCCTTTCAGCAGTCCCTCACAGTAATGCAGTCCAATCCAATAGACTGCAGCGAGTCTTACTCCTCGCCCAGCTCTTTTCACACGCTCACTCTCGCTGGATTCTGCATTGCATTCGGACGCTACACCAAAGCCATTTGCTCAATGTTTCCACACGGACGCCACGAGCTGAATGACTACCTGTTAATAATCACCGAACTCTCACTATCTTTCAGTGGTAGCCATTTATTTTTATTTTTTTTCAATTACCATAGGCTCTTCTCAGTAAAATACGCTGCGAAAGTAGCGCAGTGGAATCAGTGTCAGTACTGGGGAGCACTAGATCTAGATTTACACAACAGGGTGTTCCTGGGATGCAGGAGCATCTCGTGCGCAGTCTGCAGGTCTATCAAACACCAAACCGAGTCCTTCCCCAAGATTACACCCCCTCGCTCCGACATCCCAGTTATAAGCAAACCAACAAATTATGTCCCTCAACCCAGCAGTGGCCATTCGGCTTTTTCCTTAAAAGATTTCAAAGGTAGAACAGTAAACCACTCAGCAGGTAAACAAATCAGTAACAATTTTAATGACTACGTCTGTGTCAAAGTTCAGTGCCATTTCCTACACATCTGCAATTTCTGTGGAGGTGCTCACACTCGCTCCATATGCCCTGCTCAAAAACTACCTCAGCACACCCATCATTATTTCTGTCCTAGCCAAAGAACTGTCTAACTACCCTGAAACATATTTCTCCCAATTTTTATTGACTAGGCTAAAGGCATTTCCTCCCCCGACGACATCCATTTGTACATGGACGCAGCCCCGTCCATCGGATTCTGAGGATTCTACCGGGGCCGCCGGCTAGATCTAATTAACTTATCTCCACACTCTGCTTTGTGGTAGCGGCCTCCCTTTGGGGGTCAGAATGGACCGCTAAAAGCATTTTAGTCATTAACATGCATTAACAAAGGCAGATCCGAATCTCTAAAATTGACATCTTTTCTTAGATGCATAATATGGATCTCCATCCGCAACCAATTCATAATCAAGGCTGAGCACGTGCCAAACTAAAAAAAAATCTGATCGCTGACTCTCTCTCTCTCTCGCTTTCTCTTCCAGAGATTCAGAACCTTGGCTCCAGAGGCAAACCTGACTCCAACCCCAGTTCCTCCCTGTTTAGAGCTGAAATTCCACTAAACCACCCACTCAAACTCCTCCATCAAGCATCTCTGGACTCCATTCCCCAAGCCATATCTCCGCAAACCCTCCAAACATACTGGACAGCCTGGAAAAGTTTTAAAAATGTTCACAAAACCTACAAACTACCCTTCCCAGTTTTCTCTCTACTTTCCATCTCATCGTTCATCTCATATCTCAACCAATCCAAAAATCTTTATGCCGGGACTACCAAAGGGTATCTGAGCGGCATTAATTTTTCCATAAAATAATATACTGCAAAAAACTCTTTAATAAACCACTGTTGGGCCTCATGTATTCAGGTATAAGACAAAGACAGGCCTGCACACAGTCATAAAGCCTGACTGAGGCCTACACACACAGTCATAAAATCCTACTAATAACAACCGCACCAAAACAGACTACAAATCCGATGAAGCCTTGCTCACTTTACACCTATGTGTAAAATTCCAAAGGATCGAACTCTCAACTCCTATTGGATGAGGTGCACGACAGAACGCCCCTCAACCATGATATCATCGGGAGTAGAAATACCTCTGAGATCCTTCTGGGCATTGCTTCCAGCAACTTTGCGTGCTGTGCATAGACGTAGCTCATCGCTGCTCTCAGGTGTAGCCTCGTTGCAAAAGGAAGTAACGTACGACTTGAAACTGTGGCCATACAATCTCCATCTCGCTGGACGAGTTGAGATTACTCTGTGTTCCACCGAACACTTTAATGGATCCGAAGGAGACCGCTGAGCAATCCGCATCTTCATCCAATTGCCTGCAGAATTGAAGAAGATTTCTCTTCTCTCTTCAACCGAGTCGACGTTGCTGATTTCTCCACCAGCCCACCAAGAATCAGCAGCCATACCGCCCACCGACAGAGCGAGGAAACGACCTCCCGTCATCACCTGAGCCTCGAGGAACCGAGTCGGAGTTAAAGGACGGATGAACACACATTCTACCTGCGTCCTCGTGCGATTCAAGTAAGAGGTTTACGTCTGGGCAGAGATAGAATATTATAGTGTGTTATTCTTGTGTATCAAGGTTATTGCTTGTACAGTTTACGGACCGCCGAGTCCACTCATTGCTGCTAATAATACTTAAGGTATTACAGTAATGTACTGTTATCACGAATGAGATTTTCTGTGTTGTAGTCCAACCATGTTGGACTGTTGTGTATTTCCATCATCGCGGGTGAGACCGGTATACTGAGTTTATCCATTAAAGAACCAAAGACCGTGGGACAGTTTATGAGCTGTTCAGTGTGTCTCTGAGTGATAAACTCACAGCTGCTTTCTCTCGTACAAGTGGAAACACGCGGTAAACAGACAGATGCCATTAACCGGCTTCTTTCCGCCCACATTCGTGGCCATATTTTCTGGCCGGAAATCTCGTGTGACGTACTCTCCACGAGAGTCATGTCCGCCATTTTGTGTGCATCACTTCTTTCACACACACACAATCACACACCCACACACACACATTCACACACACACATACCTTCCTATCATGTGTTACAGGCTTATTTTGGTTACCATATCTAATCATGTCACTGTTTAGTTTGTAGTTGTGAGTCGGAAGTTTATTGACTGCATTGTATTAATTATTAATTGATATTACTGTATCAATAAACTTTGTTGTATTTCAAAGAGAAGTGTTTTGGTTTGTTTTGCATACACCTGTGTCAAAGGCTGGCAGGGGATGTCAGTGCTCTGATTCAAGCCTTCATTGTTTCCTTTTGAATGTCAATGTTCTCCGGATGTCGATTTTCCTAAGAGAACAATCTAATATACTGTCTGGTTATTAGTCCCTGATTCCAGGGTGGTGCCCCAGTGATATTAATACTTATTAATATTCTATTGATTTTGATCATTGAAATGTATTTTTGATGATTGCTGAATTTGAAGGATCAATAAGCTAGTGTTAATTCTAATCAATGTTCCATTGATTTTAATAATTAATTATTATCTTTGATAATAATTCATATTCTATTGAATTTGATAATTGATGGTTGTCTTTGATGATTGTTGATTTAAAGGATTAAAAAGCTAACATTGATTCTAATCAATGTTCAATTGATTTTGGTAATTGATGATTGTCTTTGATGTTGTTAATTATTGCTAATAACCAAACCCGCTCCTGAACGTAGCACACAACACCACCCTCAAATCTCACTGGGCATCCAAAAAGCCCAGCCCACCAGAATCGACATCAGACAGCTTCTAACCATTGATCTCTTAACCAGATGCCTAACCACACTCCGTCTGGGTTACAGTTCAGAAAACACCACAAAAACCCTCAATGCCATGATCATTCTCACTATTTTTGGTCTCCTCTGCTGCTCTGAATTCACCACTATAGCAAAATTCGATCCCAGTATTCATCCCATTATCTCCGATTTGCACATCCTCGACAACGATACCATCAGATACCACATTAAACAAAGCAAAATATATCAAACCAGATAAAGGGCATTCAACTTATATTTTCAACCTACCAACCCCCATCCAGCCCTTTTAATCACTCGCCCACTACCTGCATTTTAGAGGTTCCCAAGTCAAAACTCCAAACTGCCTCACCCATACACATGGAGGGCCCTCCCATTCGGCTGCTGCGAAGCCCTCCCGTTCATACCGCTGTGAAGGCCCTGCCACTTACATACATTCAAGGGCTCTCCCATTCGAATCACAGTGAGGGTTCTCCCGTGCAAATGCTGTGTGAGCTAACTCATGTTTATTTGTATTGTGGGCTCTCCTGTTCATACCACTGTGAGGACTCCCCCGTTTGAATGCAGTGAGGGCTCGTCTAGCAGGATGGGCTCGTCTGCTCGACTGGCAGCCGAGCCCCACACCTGTGGGGTTAGCCCGTTCGCAGCACGGGCCCCTCCCATCGAATGACTTGCATCTGGAGGTGGCATAAGGTCGAGCCAGGGCCCACTATCGCCACAGGCAGATCTGCCCAGGTGGTGGGATGTTTGCCCCCTTTCCTCCAGAGGGAGTGGGGGCGGCCTCCAAGCCATAGGCATTGCTAGTCCTCCCGCGCAACAGCAGCTCCTGTGAGAGCTCATTTCCATGCGGCAGCAACCACCACTGTTTCTTCAGTGTTTCTGCCTATTTTCACTCTACCCATTCTCTACCAATCCTGCAGCTCCCAGCTTCCTATCCCCCAAGCAGATCCTAGTGTGAGGCTGCCTCCGCAAGCGGCAACTGCTTGTTCTTTCATCTGTGGCACTTCTGCCCCTCTTACACACAGGCTCAGCAGTTGAAAAAATCCTGATATATACGTACGTATATATATATATATATATATATATATATATATATATAATCTTCTGATTATTGCCTCACTTTTCCAAGCAGCAGTCGCTTCATGTTGGATTAATACTCACCGTGATGTTCGTACTCCTCAGCACAACTTGGTGTCCATCAGGAAAAAACACTAAGTTCTCAGTCTATTCTTCTTTTAGGGGAACAATTGATAGTGCAAATAGCTGGTGGTTGATGGGGTTTCAAGCTTTCTGCTATCAATATTGTTCTCAGTTATCTGTTCTTCAGTTATCCCTTTAATGCATTAATACCACTTTTCAAGTGGCAATATTTCATTTTAATAGAGTCTCGGTTCTCACCGATTTCTAACCATGTTGGCTGCGTCATGTGGGCAACTGAGTTCAAGTTCACAAATGTTGATCTTTTTCAGGTCCCTTTTTGTCCCCAATTTGGTGTTCCCAATGCACTCTAAGTCCTCGTGGTGGCATAGTGACTCGCCTCAACCCGGGTGGCGGAGGACGAATCTCAGTTGCCTCCGCGTCTGAGACCGTCAACCCACACATCTTATCACGTGGCTTGTTGAGCACGTTACTGCGGAGACATAGTGCATGTGGAGGCTTCACACTATTCTCTGCGGCATCCATGCACAACTCACTACGTGCCCCACCGAGAGTGAGAACCACATTATAGCGACCACGAGGAGGTTACCCCACTCTACCCTCCCTAGCAACCGGGCCAATTTGGTTGCTTAGGAGACTTGGCTGGAGTCACTCAGCACTCCCTGGATTTGAACTTGTGACTCCAGGGGTGGTAGTCAGCATCTTTACTCTCTGAGCTACCCAGGCCCCAAGTTAAGATGATTCTTAACATGTTCTGCCGATCTCTCCTATCACACATTAAATCACAAAGTGTTTTCTTGACTTCACATATCTATATCTGCATTCTCCTTAAAGGGGAAGTATCACCTGTTCTGCGTGCCCACTGACACCAAGCAGTATGCATTGCTCATTACACTCATTATTTCATTAACGGCACATGCATTTGGCTGCTCTCATTCAAGTAATCATATCAAACCGAAGGTACAAATTTTTCTATCACAGTTATGTGATATAATATCTTTTTGGCATCATTACACTGTAGAGATTTTATTATCATGGGTTAATGTAAAATATTAATTCTTTATTAGTGATAGGCTTTCTAAAGAATTGGGCTTTATCAAAATGTTTGAAATTCCATGCTTCATCACTCAAGTTTCTGCATACAGTTCATTTTCTGCATCTGTTGTCAAACATATGCTCCCCATTAATGCACTCTACATTAACATTTATTTTAAGTTATCTATGCAATTTGGTTATTTTGCCCCTTACACTGTATATGTTCTCATGGCTGAAGCAGAACATTTAGTAGCAGGTAAGTAAGGTATTTTATTAATTTACGGGGATAACAACAGTGCTGGATTAGCAATTATTTAGAAGCAGATACCAAATATCAGTCGACAAACTTCACACGTAATGGACCACGTATACGTGTTGTTGGTTTGGCATGGACTTCATCAAAGCTTCTGCATCAAACATCACATCATTATTCGCATTTACATGTTTTTCCTTTGATCTGCATCTTGTGGTATTTGCAGTCCCTTACCCTTCAGTCGCCTAAGATTTCAAATTGTTATATTGCCATTTAAGATTTTTTAAATCCTAGACTTTCTTTAACAATTGATGTCAATGCTCTCTGCAGCCGAATGGAGCCGTGACTTTGCAACTGCAAGTCTCCCTGTCATTCAACACATTCATACTTCCTGGCTCTCACTGCTCTATTCTCTCCTTAGGCAGTGTTTGCAACACCGCAACCACAGTGCTCCTGCTAGTTGCTCAAATAATCTCCCGAGCAGCGCAAATGTTCTGTATAGGCGCTGCAATTGCGCTTGTTTTTTTTGTCTTTCTTGCCATGCAACTAAGCGTCTCACAACACCGCAACTGTGGTGTGTTATCTGCTTTGGCTCAGTACATCTCCTAGGCAGTGCAAATGTGCTGTCTAGGTGCTGCAACTGCGGCATGTCTTTTGAGCCACACTTCTAAGCGTCCCACAGCACCACAAATGCGGTTTATAAAGAAAGGATTAATTTCCCTTTACATGACAAATCTTTGTTTATCTTTGCAGGGCTTTGCACAAACAATGCTCGCCCCCATCTTAGGGCTCAAACACAAAGTGTTGTTCAAACGCAAAATGTGTTATTCTTTTGTAAAGGTATTACATAAACAATGTCGTCCTTATCAGGGCTTAAACGCTAACTTCTTTTGTCCTCCTGCAGGGGTATTGCACAAACCACATCACCCCTATCGTGGGGCTCAAACGTAAAACGTTGTTTTGTACATTTGCAGGGGCACTGCACAACTATGCCTGCCTTTTCGCAAGGGTTCAATCACAAGCATCATTTACCACTGCAAAGATATTGCACAACAAGGCTCACCCATTCGCAGGGGCTCTATAATTCTAATAAGCTTGCCTACCCTTCTGCAAGATCTGGCACAATAGTAGCATGTCATACAGTCTTATACAGGCTTATTTTTGCATCATTCACTGGTATTTGCTCTTCTTTCAGATTTGACCCTCACCTTCTGAAGACCTTGGTGTTGTCCTGAGTCTAATTATTTGGTTTTATATTTTCTTTTGGGGGCATAGGTTAAATTAGGTTCTTATTCCTTTTGGGGTAAGCTCTGCTCCCCTGCCGTCATTACGTCTGGCAGGATCTGACGGTTCAAGCAAGTATCTGAGCGCTGAACCGTAGGATGGGGCTTACACCAAATATTATACATTTCTCTACATTCGTAATGATTCCAGTCATCTAGAGTCTTTTCCGATAGAAATGCTTTTAACTAGATACATTACAAGAATATAAATGTTTTATTTTTTATTTGTTTTTAATCATTTTGGTATTTTATAGCTTTGTAAAATTTACAAGTCCATGTATCCCATCAATAAATATGATATTATATTGCATATATTATATTTTGTTATATGTTTATTGCATATTTATACTACAAGTATTTACATTAATTTGTATAACATGCTGAAAATGTGTAAATGCATCTGTAAATGAGCACATACAAACAAGAGAGAACTAGAATGACTCCAATCCTCATTCCTGCTATTCGAGATTAGAATCAAATTTTTATGTTTTTGATCAACAACTGACTGTAAAGAACAGAAAGGGTATTAAAAGAGACATTATTTAATGACAAATGGATTGCGTGGATCTTGTCTTTGGACACACATTACACGGAACAAGTCAAACCAAACTTTCACTCGCAACACGCAGTGAAAGGTTGCTGAACATCCAATATACTACTCAATCACTGCTGAGTAAAATCTGAACATTTACCACCCAGTGGCTAATCACAGACATGTTTTAGTTGCATAGCTTGAAATTTCACATTGTACAGAGTTGCGCATAGAGTAAAAGGTTGATTTTGGTATTTAATAATAGATATCGAGATCAAATGTTCAAATGAAGAATGTGGTGCATCGGAAAATAGATGTTTTTACCCAGTCTTACATGGAGGCACCACAAAATGACATGGTTGCTTCAGTAATTGCATTTTTAATCTAACATTTGCTTTTTATGACACTATCGATTAGGTTTAAGGTTTAGGGTAGGGAGGTATCTTTTGTTGAATGAAAACTAAATAGCGCATCACTTAAAAAAACTAATTTGTTTGGGAGAACATTTAACTCACTTTTAGCACCACACAGTGAACATTTCACCCCCGGATCTAATACAATAAGTGCAAAGTAAAACTACCTGTATTTACTTACATTTGTAGTTACACTGTTAACCTTACCTCTAACCCTAAACCTAACCGTACCCCAACCTTTGCCCTAAACCTTAACCCTAACCCTACTCCTAAACCTACCCGTACCTCAACCTCAGTAGTGGCAAATGTGAATCTTCTGAGAATTTTGCAGAACAACATATAGTTTTAATTTATTTTAATGTCAGTATATAGTAGTTAAAGACACCTAATATAAAGTGGGACTGGAACATTCCTTGACAAACATATAGACAGAGAGATAGATAAGTAGATTGTACCTGATGTAATTGCAGGTTTTATTGCTCTTTGGTTCTGACCTCTGTCCCAGGGCCCTCTATGGTAGATGACTGATGAGAGGTTGCTACACCTCCTCCAGTTTCATTTTCTGCAACATGAAAAAAATGTAAACATGTATAATTATAGACTCGAATCAGCATACAGGTAACATTTACACTAATACGCATGCAGCGGTGCAGAAGAGGAGCTTTCTTTTCCTTCCCATATACAGTACATTTCCTCTTTAAACTTGAAAAAAAAAAAAACAGTTCCAATAAATACTGTACATTCAAACCAACGATACATAATGGAGGTTTGTATGGCTCATTAGACATATTTGTCCCCACTTCCTATAGAATGTGACAAATAAGGCTATTTGATCTATAGCTCTATTAAAAAAAGAAATCAATTCAAATATGATGGACGAACTGTCTTTATTTAATAAACTTAAAAGCATAACTGCTGTATTCGTGCAGCTTTTCAAATGATGATTATTTACAATGTTTAAATAGGATTTATGTTTATATTTATGGGAACACAGTCCTTCAGTATATATAGTATATATTTAACAAGATTTTCCAGATGTTTCATGTTTATTCAATCAGTTGAAATAATGATAAACCACACATGGTCTACCTCAAGATTACATTAGAGAACATCAAAATCAAACACAATATTACTAATACCAAGTACCCACAGGATCATGCACAATACATACAGTATAAGGATATGTAATAATGCTTCATAATGTTTTCTGCAAAACATGCCATTTTCTTTGTTGTGTAGCAAAACTTATTTCGAAAATATTTTGAAAGCGAGGTCGAGGAATTCAAATAGCTCTTATTTGTTTGTTTGTTTGTGTGTATAAGTGGAGGATCTTTATGGGATCAAAATCCTGTCAAAAGTATTGCTGTCACGGATCCAAAAATAATAAGCGTGAATCAACATAATAAGTGTGATTCAAAAAATAATAAGCACAGATAAAAATAATAGTAAGTGCAAAAATAAATAAAAAGCGCAGATCAAAATAATAAGCGCAGATCAAAAAATAAATGAATCAAAAATATATAAGCATGAATCACAAATATATAAACACATTTAAAATATGCTGCCAAAAAACTACAGAAAAATTTAAGCAAAGTCTTCAAAATGGCAAACAAAATCCTGTTTTCCTTGGTTATATTACTGGTTTTTGAGCTCTCTGTCAATTTTGCTCATATTTTAATTTTTTTGAACGCTTATGCTGTATTTTTCTGTGCTTTTGTTGGAGTGACGTCACAACCCCTCTTCCAGTGATTGGCTAGAGGAGAAGCTGTCGATCAAGAACTAGTGGACCAATGGGGACGCAAAATGCCCCCTGATTTACATGAAACTCTACTCACAAGTTTTGGAAAACCAAGCACAGAACTTGGAAACAAAAGCAAAGAAAAATACAGCATAAGTGTACAAAAAAAAAAATAATTGTCAGAGAACACCAAAAACAGTAATATAACCAAGGAAAACATGATTTTCAAATCAAATCAAATCAAATCAAATCAAATCACTTTATTGTCACACAGCCATATACACAAGTGCAATGGTGTGTGAAATTCTTGGGTGCAGTTCCGATCAACATAGCAGTCGTGACAGTGATGAGACACATACCAATTTACAATAACATCAAATTAACACAACGCAATTTAAACATCTGTTATACATAATTAAACTCGACTTAAAACATCAAATTAACACAACACAATTTAAACATCTGTTATACATAATTACACAACTTAAAACATCAAATTAACACAACACAATTTAAACATCTGTTATACACAATTACACTCAACAATATACAATAATAACATACATTGCACAGTATACAATATGCTGTTTTTGTTTTTTTTTGTTTTTTTTGTTTTTTACTATATAGATACTATATAGATACACATTATTCAATAAAAATTAAAATATATATGAAAAAAGTATATATATAGAATGTACAGTATTGTACTGTATTGACATTCAGGCTGTCGGTTGATAGTCAGATGTTAAGAGAGACATAATATAATGACAGTAATATAATTTATGACAGTCCGGTGTGAGATAAAAGAGTAATAAAGTGCAGGGCTGATGTATTTTGATCGTGGGAGATCAAGAGTTCAGAAGTCTGATTGCTTGGGGGAAGAAGCTATCATGGAGTCGGCTGGTGCGGGTCCTGATGCTGCGATACCACCTACCTGATGGTAGCAGTGAGAACAGCCCATGGC
Source organism: Myxocyprinus asiaticus (assembly GCF_019703515.2). Classification (NCBI taxonomy): domain Eukaryota; kingdom Metazoa; phylum Chordata; class Actinopteri; order Cypriniformes; family Catostomidae; genus Myxocyprinus; species Myxocyprinus asiaticus. Next base: position 4,127,510 of record NC_059360.1, read on the forward strand.
TCGGGTGGCTGGAGTCTCTGATGATCCTCCGAGCTTTTTTCACACACCGCCTTGTATATATTTCCTGGAGGGAGGGAAGCTCACCTCCGATGATGTGTTTGGCAGTTCGCACCACCCTTTGCAGTGCTTTGCGGTTGTGGGCAGTGCTATTGCCGTACCAGGCGGAGATACAGCCAGTCAGGATGCTCTCCACAGTGCAGGTGTAGAACCGTGTGAGGATGTGGCGGTTCATTCCAAACTTCCTCAGCCGTCTCAGGAAGAAAAGGCGCTGATGAGCCTTCTTCACAACGACTTCAGTGTGGACGGACCATGTGAGTTCCTCAGTGATGTGGACACCCAGGAACTTGAAGCTGCTGACTCTCTCCACTGGTGCTCCATTGATGGTGATTGGACTGTGTTCTCTGTCTTTTCTCCTGAAGTCCACCACAAGCTCCTTTGTCTTACTGACGTTGAGGGAGAGGTTGTGCTCCTGACACCAGTGTGTCAGAGTGTGCACCTCCTCTCTGTAGGCTGTTTCATCATTGTCAGTGATCAGACCTACCACCGTCGTGTCATCAGCAAACTTAATGATGGCATTGGAGTTATGTGTTGCCACACAGTCATGTGTGTACAGGGAATACAGTAGTGGGCTGAGAACACAGCCCTGCGGGGCTCCAGTGTTGAGGGTCAGTGATGAGGAGATGTTGCTGCCTATTCTAACCACCTGGCGTCTGCTTGACAGGAAGTCCAGGATCCAGCTGCACAGCGAGCTGTTTAAGCCCAGAGCCCGGAGTTTCTCATCTAGCTTGGAGGGCACTATGGTGTTGAATGCTGAGCTGTAGTCTACAAACAGCATTCTCACATAAGTGTTCTTTTTTTCCAGGTGGGAGAGAGCAGTGTGTATTGTAGATGCAATGGCATCATCAGTGGAGCGGTTGTTACGGTAAGCAAACTGCAGCGGGTCAAGATTGAGTGGTAATACAGAGCAGATGTAATCTTTGATTAGTCTCTCAAAACATTTGCTGATGATGGGGGTCAGAGCAACAGGACGCCAGTCATTTAAACAAGTTATTTTCGATTGTTTTGGAACAGGCACAATGGTGGATGTTTTAAAGCATGTGGGGACTACAGACAAAGAGAGGGAAAGGTTGAAAATGTCCGTAAAAACACCAGCCAGCTGGTTCGCGCACGCTCTGATGACGCGGCCCGGAATGCCGTCTGGACCCGCGGCTTTGCGGATATTCACCCGTCGGAAGGATCGGGTTACATCCGCTACAGAGACGGAGAGTGAACTAACCTCTGTAGCTTCGGCCGTGAGAGCTCTCTCCGCGAGGGCGGTGTTATTTCCCTCAAAACGAGCATAAAAAGTATTTAGCTCATCCGGTAGAGAGGCAGCGGTGTTCATGGCGGAGTTTTTATTCCCTTTAAAGTCCGTGATGATGTTAATTCCCTGCCACATGCTTCTAGAGTTGGTGGTGTTAAACTGTCCTTCAATCTTACTCCTGTACTGGCGTTTTGCGGTTTTGATAGTTTTTCGGAGGGCATAACTGGCTTGTTTATGCTCCTCCGCGTTCCCGGAATTAAAAGCGGAGGTCCGCACATTAAGTGCTGCGCGAACATCGCTGTTGATCCACGGCTTCTGATTCGGATAGATTCGCACAGTTCTGGTCGGAATCACTTCCTCTACACACGTTCTGATGAAGCACATTACGCTATCAGCGTAAAGCTCGATGTCGTCATCAGAGGCGGACCGGAACATCTCCCAGTCCGTGCGATCAAAACAGTCTTGTAGCGTAGAGTCTGATTGGTCCGACCAGCACTGGATCGTTCTGAGGGTGGGTGCTTCCTGTTTCAGTTTCTGCCTGTAAGCGGGCAGAAGCAGAATGGAAGAGTGGTCCGATTTGACAAATGGTGGGCGGGGGAGGGATTTGTAGCCATCCCGGAAGGGAGAGTAGCAATGGTCCAAAACCCGGTCCCCTCGTGTGTTGAAACTAATGTGCTGGTGATATTTTGGTGCGACTGATTTTAAACTGGCTTTATTAAAGTCCCCGGTCACAATGAACGCGGCCTCAGGGTGCGCGGTTTCCTGCTCACTTATACTCCCATACAGTTCCTTGAGTGCCCGGTCTGTGTCGGCTTGTGGGGGGATGTACACAGCAGTGATAATGACCGCTGTGAATTCCCTCGGTAGCCAGAATGGTCGACACAGAAGCATAAGAAATTCCAGATCAGGAGAACAGAAAGACTTGATAGAATGTATGTTCCTCTGATCACACCAGGATTTGTTGATCATAAAACATACACCACCTCCTCTAGTTTTACCTGAGAGGTCTTTCGCTCTGTCCGCTCGGAGCATGGAGAACCCCGCGGGTTCAATGGCTGAGTCTGGAATCTCCGCAGACATCCAAGTTTCCGTAAGGCAGATAACGCAGCAGTCCCTCGTCTCTCGTTGGAAAGAGATCCGCGCTTTCAGCTCGCAGAGCTTGTTATCCAGAGACTGAACATTTGCCAGTAGAATAGTGGGTAGCGGGGGTCGATTTGCGCGGCGTCTTACTCTGATGAGAACGCCGGCTCTGTTTCCCCTTTTCCTCCTGCGTTTCCGCGGCCGTGCTGCCCAGACAAAGGGCTCCGCTTACGTGTTTGTAAACAGCGGGTCGGCATTGAGGAATGTGAAGTCCGGTTTACGGTGTGAGATCGCTGAGCCAATGTCCAAAAGTGTTTGTCTGTCGTAGACAATAAGGCAGACAACATCCAAGACAAAAAACATAAGAATTGTAAACAAAACAAACAAACCATTGCTAAGTTGTGTCGGAGCTCGCAACGCAGCAGCCATACTCGGCGCCATCTTGAGTCCATCTTGTTATTTTGTTTGCAATTTTGAAGACTTTGCTTTAATTTTTCTTTTTTCTCTCTTTTTTTTTTTTTTTTTTGTGCAGCATATTTTAAATGTTAAATATTTTTGATTCATGCTTGTTACTTTTTGATCTGTTCTAATTATTTTGATCTGCACTTATTATTTTGATCTGCACTTTTTATTTATTTTTGCGCTTATTATTTTTTTTATCTGTGCTTATTATGTTTTGATTCATGCTTATTATTTTGATTCATGCATATTATTTTTGGATCCATGACCGCCATACTTTTGACGGGATTTTGATCCCATAGATCTTGTGTGGTGAAACTGGAGCAGATACAAATGAATTTGGAGCAGTGGCATTTGATTTTTGAGCCTGTGTTGTGCAGCTGCATTCAGAGACACTAATTAAAACCAGTGAAGTGGGAGCTAACAAATGATGAGTTAGTGGTGCTGCAGTGGAGTGTGGTGGGACAATGAAGAGCCCCTCCGGGAGCCCCATATCATGCTTAATATCAGAGCTGCACAGCTCCCTCCAAACTGACTTCAATTCAGATACAGACAGCAATTCCTTTTTGCCATACAACATACAATGCAACAATCAGTAAAAAGGAGGTACATGGGTGTGAATCTCACAAAACCTGTCAAGAACATGTCCAGGTCATATTTCACACCGTATACGAATATTATCTTTATTGTTTTGTAAAAAAATAAAAAATAAACATAAAAACTGTTGATATATTTATATTGTAAAGAATTTTTACATAATGGTCAAATTTGTTGTACTGCCTTTCATTATGCTGATTAAAAAACATTGTTTTACAGTTGTTTTAACTGTAAAACCAAAAATTACCATTGAGAATTAATTACAAACAAACCAAAGCAAAAAAAAAAAAAAAAAAAAAAAACAATAAAATGTCTAGACACATAACAGTTCCTAAACATAAGATAATTTTCTTTATCCAAAATTATTTCTTTATTAAAGGAATAGTTCACCCCAAAATTAAATTCCTGTCAATTTATTCACCTTTAATAACAGTCATTTCAGTACAATGGCAGTTGATAGTGGCTTACTTTAAAGATTAAAAAGTAAATTATGAGTAGACTATTAAATAATTTGTATTTTTGGGTGATCTATTCCATTAAAAACACTTGTTGTTCCTAGGCTTTACAATCATATTTACACTTTTTTTTAAATTAACGAGCAATTAACTATTCCATAAATGTAGTAGTAGTAGTAATAATAATAATAATAATAATAATAATTACATCCTTTCTGGAAGTGAACTCTTTAAGCACAAGTAAATGTTTCTTCTTTTTCATCACTTTAACTAATGTATTGTTATTATTGTCAGTACAACATAGTTCATTCCTTTTAAAGTAATGGACTAATAAACCATAAATAAAAATAATAATTAAGTTGTCATAATGACATTATCAAGCTTTCAAGAAAACTTTTGTTTGTAATTGTATGCGTAATTGATTTGATTTGGACAGAACGTCAAGTGTTGTCTAATGAGGAAGCTCTACAGAATATTGAGAAGTCATAGACATGCTGTCTAATTGTCTGGGGTGTTGTGCTTTACAGCATTAAGGCTACATAAAAATACATGTCTATATCAAAGGGAATGAAAACATATTCAAATTCATGTTACAATCATTTAGGCCTTGTAATCCGTTTCACAGGCGACGTCAACCTTGCAGCGAATGAACCGAGAGAAAAAATTCACAAACGTTATGTGTCATAACTAAACAATTGCCTGTAGGGCTCCCAATTAGAATTTGGCTTAAAATATAAGAATGAGTTAATGAGCCAAATGTCATTTGTTGCAGTGAGGTGTGCACTCCACAAACTAATAAATTCATGAGAAAACATCCAACTGAGACCCACTGCATGGAGAATTCAGTAAAAGTAAACAGGAATGTCACAAATAATGCAGGAAAAACAGAAATAGAGTAATATCTATTAAATTATAAACATGGTATATGTTACACCAACCAGCCAGGCTGACTCATTCGAGCGCCACCAGAGGGCTCCCTCGCCCGAGTACTGACTGTTTATTCACCTGAAGCTAGTTAGCAATCACTGCTAGCTATATAAGCGGCAAGCACACAGTGCTCGGACGCAAAGTATTGTTTTGCCATGTTTATCTATTCTGAGCGTTCTAGTATTCTACCTGCTTCACCGTGTATTGTCCTTTTGCCTGTTCCCCGATTAGGATTATTCTCTGTTCTGTTACTCTGTATCTACCTTTGTGTGGACTGATTTACAGTGCACTGACCTCTGCATGTTCTTTGGATTACAAGATTGTGCTTTACCCCTTTACGCTGTCGCACATAAACTTTATAATAAAAACGCATAAGGATCCAAACACAGGTCCCTCAACTTCCTCATTACAGAATACTTCGCCTGCTGTGGATCCAGTGAAAATTCACAAACTCTAAACAGTGGTTCAATCTCAAGCTGCTGCAATATCATGTCACCATGAACAACTGTGCAAGTTAATGTCATTTACCGAGGAACTGGTGCAGTATCTTCGGCCCATGCAAACCTCTTCACCCGCAATGCCACCCGTGTCGACCGGTCCCACTGTCATGCCTGCTTACACTTCTGGGGTGAGTTCATGGTTACCTTTTCCAGAATAATATGATGTGTCTCCCGATAAATGCAGAGGATTTCTAATGCAGTGCAAGTTGTTCCTCGTACAACAACCACATTTGTACCCCACCGAAGAAACCAAAGTTGCCTTCGTCACTACTTTTGCATACAGGGCGTGCACTCAATTGGGCTACGGCTATCTGGGAGAATGATAACAATCTACAACAATCATTTGAACAGTTTTCGAGAAGTGTTCGAATATTCAGCAGGCGGCCAAACTCCTGGGGAACTACTACTCACACTCAAACAACATATTCACACCACTGCTGATCACACTTTAGATTTCTGCACTTTAACTGCTCAAACAACCTGGACAGATGATCTGCTGAAGTTGACGTTTCGTAAGGGACTAAATGCTAAGCTGCAAAACGAACTTGCCTGTCATGATGAAAATGTAACTTTAGATCAGTATATCAATCTTGCCATCCTCATGAACAACTTGTTACGTGCTCGCAGACCTCTCAGTGCAAGAGCAGCCATGTCGCCCCAATGCCTGAAACTTGCTACGTGGAGTACATGCAAATAGGACATGCTAAACTCTCCTCTAAGGAAAGAAATCATTGAATTCAAGCCCAGCTGTGTCTCTACTGTGGGGGTTCCGGTCATCATCTTGCTTCTTGTCCAGTCCATTCAACGTCCTCCAGCAAAATGACGGTGAGTGTGAATGCTTCTCATTTGCTCACAAATAATCAAATGCTCATTCCCATTTCATTCATTTGTGATCATTTGGAATTGAAACTCCATGCGTTAGCAGCAGGTAATTTTATTGACCTGAGTTTGGTAGAAAAGTATAACTTACCAGTATCTGACTGTAACTCTCTGCATGTCACAGCCCTAGATCGATGTCCGCTGGGCACTTGGTCCATACACCAGGTCACTCAAGCCATGTACTTACAAGTTGGTATATTGCACACTGAAGATATTCAGTTTTTACTCATTCCTGTACCTGGAAATCCCATTATCCTTGGGTTGCCATGGCCGAGAAAACACAATCCCACTGTGTCATGGAGAGAGGATCAAATTACTTGAGTTGGAGCTCACTTTGTTTTGAAACTTGCTTATCTCCTGTTGTCCCATTATCCGTGTGCACAACTAACATCTCTCCTCTCGGTGCTGAGGAATCAGAATCAGAATCAGAAGGAGCTTTATTGCCAAGTATGCTTACACAATCAAGGAATTTGTCTTGGTGACTGAAGCTTCCAGTGTACAAACAATACAGCAACAAGACAGAGATAATAATACGTATGTACAATATACAAATCCAAATCTGTTATATACAGAATCAAGGGAATGTAATGGCAGAGGAGGTGTGGTATGTTGGATAAATATAAATAGACTAAGCTGTGTATAGCACATTAATTATTGATCAATGGGGCAGTTTTAACTGTTCATGAGATGGATAGCCTGAGGGAAAAAACTGTTCCTGATGGTTCTGGTGCTCAGTGCTCTGTAGCGCCTGCCAGAAGTCAACAGTTCAAAAAGGTAGCGGGCTGGATGAGTGGGGTTCATAGTGATTTTTCCAGCCTTTTTCCTCACTCCGGAGGTGTACAGTTCTTGAAAGGAGGGCAGGGGGCAACCAATAATCCTCTCAGCAGTCTGAACTGTCCTTTGTAGTCTTCTGATATCCGATTTTGTAGCTGCACCAAACCAGACAGTTACTGAAGTGCAGAGACTCAATGACTGCTGAGTAGAACTGTATCAGCAGCGCCTGTGGCAGGTTGAACTTCCTTAACTGGCGAAGGAAGTACAACCTCTGCTGGGCCTTTTTCCCAGTGGTGTCAATGTGGGTCTCCCAATTCAGGTCCAGTGAGATGGTTGTGCCCAGGAACCTGAATGACTCCACTGCTGCCACAGTGCTGTTTAGAATGGTGAGGGGGGTCAATGTTGGGGTGTTCCTCCTAAAGTCCACCGTTTTGAGCGTGTTCAGCTTCAGGTTGTTTTGAATACACCAGTGAGCCAGCCGTTCAACCTCCCTTCTGTATACATGGAAGGAAGTACCTGGCCTTCCACAAGAATATGCCGATCTCGCAGAGGCATTTAGTAAGTCCAAAGCCACACAATTACCACCACATCGCCCTTGTGACTGTGCTATCGAATTGCTACCAGGCACATCTCCACCCCAGGGATGCATCTACCCAATTTCCAAACTCGAATTTAAAGCCATGGAACAATATGTTGAAGAGGCCTTGGTCAAGTGGTTTATCCATCTACATCACCCGCAGCTGCTGTGTTCTTCTTCATAGGGTAAAAGGATGGAGGTCTTGGTCCATGCATTGATTACCGAGGTCTCAACGATGTCACCGTTATATTCCATTACTCATTGCCTTTAGTACCTGCCACTTTGGAACAACTTTGATCAGGCAAGATATTCACCAAGCTGGATTTACGGAATGCCTACAACCTGATTCGCATCTGGGAGGGCGATGAATGGAAAACCGCCTTCTCCACTAGCACGGGGCACTATGAGTACCTCATTATCCCTGTCCAACTGTCCCTAGGTGTTCCAGTCCTTCGTAAACTAAGTCTTTTGAGACATGCTCAACAAAGGGGTCATTGTCTACATCGATGATATTTTGATTTACACCCGAAGAACACATTCAACAAGTTCGTCAAGTACTCAAACGTCTTATCCAACACCAACTCTATGGCAGAAAAGTGCAAGTTCCATAAAACACCATTTCTTTCCTTGGTTACATCATTGGTCCAGATGGAGTGGCTATGGATAATTCTACAGTCAATGATGTACTCAACTGGCCTCACCCAAAGACTGTTAAAGATGTTCAACGGTTCATCGGCTTTGCCAATTTTTACAGATGATTCATTCATAATTTCAGCTTTGTGACCAAACCTCTTACATCTCTTCTCTGGGGAACAATCAACCATCTACAGTGGAATACAGCAGTCCACTCGGCGTTCGAAGACCTCAAGAGACATCTCACGAGTGCGCCCATTCTCTGTCATCCTGACCCATCTTTGCCTTTCATCCTCAAAGTAGATGCCTCAGATTCTGGAATCAGGGCAGTACTCTCACAAAGACATGACAATCCTTCCAAGATGTGCCCTTGTGCTTTCTTCTCCTGCAAACTACTGTCTGCAGAAAGAAATTACGATGTAGGCAACAGGGAATTACTAGCTATGAAGGATGCCATGGAGGAGTGGCGGCACTGGCTGGAGGGAGCACGTCATCCATTCCAGGTGATTACAGACCACCGCAACCTCGAATATATATGCTAAGCCAAGAGACTGTGCGAAGAACACAAAAGCCGATGCTCTGTCTCTGAAGTAACCATCATACATCCTTCTCTGTTGGTAGCACCAGTGCAGTGGGACATTATGGAAGAATATACTCAAATCAGTACTCAAGACCCTCCACCTAGTAAGTGTAAATAAGGTCTTCTCCAGCCTTTACCACTGCCTCAACGCCCTTGGTCTCACATTGCACTTGACTTTATCACGGACCTCCCAGAATCACAAGGGAATACCGTAATAATGACCAAAGTTGATCGATTCTCTGAGGCCTGTCGCTTAATTCCATTGCTCAAATTTCTCACTGCATTAGAGACTGCCGAAACTCTGTTCCACTATGTGTTCCGACTGTATGGACTGCCTTAGGTTATAGTGTCCGATCAAGACCCTCAGTTTACTTCCAGAGTCTGGTCAGCATTCCTCGAGCAACTCAATATCAATGTCAGTCTGACATCAGGGTATCATCCCCAGTCTAATGGACAAAAAGAATGTCTAAATCAGGAATTGGAAATTTTTTTACACACATATTGCCAGACCAATCAAGTCGACTGGAACCGTTATTTGCAATGGGCAGATTATGCTCAGAACTCTTTAATCAAACCTTCCACTGGCATTACACTCTTCAAATGTGTCCTGGGTTTCCAACTCCCATTATTCCCCTGGTTGGTTGAGCCTTCGGATGTCCCTGCTGTCGACAATTGGAATGCGGAGGAGTGAGCAAGTGTGGGAACAAGCCCATGTACATCTCCAAAGAGCTATTCATAGACAAAAGGAATAAGCTGATCATCATCGCCATCCAGCACCCTCATAACATCCCGGACAGTGGGTTTGTTTGTCCACAAGGGGGGGTTCTGTTACACCAACTAGCCAGGCTGACTCCCTCGAGTATCACCAGAGGGCTCCCTCGCCCAAGTACTGACTGTTTATTCACCTGAAGCTAGTTAGTAATCACTGCTAACTATATAAGCAGCAAGCACACAGTGCTTGGACATGAAGTATTGTTTTGCCGTGTTTATCAATTCTGAGCGTTCTAGTATTCTACCTGCTTCCCTGTGTTTTGACCTTTTGCCTGTTCCTCAATTAGGATTATTCTCTGTTCCGTTACTCTGTATCTACCTTTGTGTGGACTACTGTTGGGACTGATTTACAGTGCACTGACCTCTGCACGGTCTTTTTATTATGAGATCGTGCTTTACCCCTTTACACTGTTGCACATCAACTTTATAATAAAGTTGGATCCAAACACAACTCCCTCAAATTCCTCATTACAGTATAAACAAAAAATGGTTGCGCCAAGCAAAACAAAATGCATAAAATATCAGTCTTCAACAGTGTTGGGTAAGTTATTCGAAAAGTAAATTACTTCTCTAATATTGTAATCAGATAACTTTACTGATTACTTCATGTAAATTAATTACATTACTATTTATTTTACCTTTAAGTTACTTTCTAAAACAATGTTTCGCTCAATGATTTCAAAATGATGTCTATATTTCCTTCTTGTTCATTGTTGCACACACATACAATCAGCACATAATCCATGTTTTAAATGTATTCTACATAAATAATATTATTTTAGAAATATGTGTAGCCCTAGCAATGTACTTAAAAGTAATTAAATTAATAAAAAGTCACCCTTCCAAAAATATATATTTTGCAGCATATTTGCCTCTCGTTATTTTCAAATGCAAATGAGCTTGTGATACGCCGCAGATGTTTGCCCAAAGTTTTCAGCTATTTGCCGGTAGTGGTGAACCTCTGGCAAACCTTTGTCAACATTGGACAATTTGCCTCAAGTTTGCCATGAACTCTCAATTTTCATCAGGGCAGTAACTGTAATCTTATTACAAGAATTGTAGATGTAATATCACACTACTTTTGACTAAAAAGTAATTAGATTACAGTAACTAATTGCTTTTATACATCAGATTACACCCAACACTCTTCAACAAATGCTAAAACACTCTGACCAACAAGACTGAACACAACTACTGCAGTATACTAACAGCTAATATGCTACTGCACTGTTTCATTTAATGGTGGTAAAAATGTGTTACAAAAAAAAACAGCATAGTTAAACTGAAAACTGAGAGAGTGAGATATGCAGAGTGAGAGAATATGCCGAAGCCAGTAAACATTGGCCCTCTTCTCCTGCTTTTCTGGAATCACTCAGTTCTGTGTAGTTCAAAGCCTTTGTGAAAGCAGCCTGTATAAACATACACAGATATTAGCCATGCAGCAATCCCCTGTTTGCAAAGTTACAATGTTCCAATATATTTTTTTTATTTATTTTATTTATTCTTTTTTCAGGATCTCTAAAGATGAGCTTTACCTAGCCATATGCGGTATTAGCAAACATGCTAAACCGCTAGCATGTTACATCAGCATGTTTGTTTACACCTTCAGGCTCATATCTCATGTTTTGCTTCAGCATTTTTCCTTTTTTCTCTGATTCTTGTGTGTATGTCACACTATATTCTGTTGATCTCAGCCCAAACAACCCAATGAAAGCACACACACATACACAAACCCTAAAGCTTGTAGCTGAACATTTGAACCTGGAGTTCAAATGGTTTTATAAAAAAGCCTGTGAGTGGTCCTGAACATGAATTTGAAGCATCTGAGTCAGATTCACAGGAGCTTTATTATGAGGGGTCTTGTCTATCTAAAAGGGGTTGCACACCAGAAACAGCAGGCAGATATCATACAGTGTTCTAAATTTCTAAACCATTGTTTTGTATGATTGTACACACACCACTGCAACCATTTGGCGCCAAGCACGACTGGGAGCTGTTCAAAATTTTCCTGCACTACTGAGCGCCAACTCACATAGTTTCCAATTAAATTCGACCCAAAACTTTCAAGAATCGTTATCAAGGGACACACACTGACTTTAGCCATAGACAATTTAGCAAAGACAGGCCACTTCTATTAACATAAATGGGATAAATTGGAACTCCCAACGGTCAACGGATGAAGAAAGGAAGTCCCACCTTACAGATAAAAGAGCCAATCACCTTTTAGATACAGACATCACCTATCAATCAACTAGAGAAAGTGCATGCACATTAGCTATAAAAGCCAGGAAAATTGCAGGGTTTTTTGTGTGTAATCTGAGGTAAAGAAGCACAATTTTGTGTTGTCAGATTTTACTACTGATTTGAAATATGTTCTTTGATTGTAATCTTGACCAACCGTTTTGGAGATTTCTGTGTTCTCCCATTCAAGCAGATAGAAGTTGCACTTTCAAGACTGGAAATACACTGCCTGGCCAAAAAAGAAAAAAGTTGCCATTTGGATTTAAATAAGCAGATACTTAAGAGACTATGATTGGATCATTATTGCAGTGATGAATGTGTTTCAGCTGGCAACAATTCTTTTAACCCTAACTTATGCAGTATGTAGCTTCACATTTCTAAAACAACCATGTCAAAAGAAGTATCCTGTGGTCGCGGAAAAGATGTTACTGTTTCAAAAGGGGCAAATTATTGGCCTACATCAAGCAAAGAAAACAACTAAGGAGATTGTTGAAATCACTGGAACTGTCCAACACATTATTAACACCTGGAACGAAGGATAGTGGTAAACCATCAGCTTCGAAAAATAAATATGGTCATAAAAAATCTTGAATGATCGTTATCGGAGATCACTAAAACACTTGAAGTCACACTGTAAAAAATCAACAGTAGAACTCACGGCTATGTATAATAGTGTAAGTAAGAGCATTTCCACATGCACAATGCAACAAGAAGTTACAGGATTGGGACTAAACAGCTGTGTGGCAACAAGAAAGCCACTTGTTAGTGAGGTTAATCGGAAAAAACAACTTCGATTTGCTGGGGAGCATAAAGATTGAACTGTGGAGCAAAGGAAAAAGGTCATGTGGTCTGATGAGTCCAGATTTGCCCTATTCCAAAGTGATGGGCATGTCAGGGTAAGAAGGGAAGCGCATGAATCTATGCACCTGTCATGCATAGTGCCCACTGTACAAGCCTCTGGAGGCAGTGTTATGATCTGGGGTTGCTTCAGTTGGTCAGGTCTAGGCTCAGCAACATTATGTGGCAATAAAATGAAGTCAGCTTACTACCTGACTGTACTAAAAGACCAGGTTATCCCATCAATGGATTTTTTTCTTCCCTGACGGCATGGGCATATTCCAGGATGACAATGCCAAGATTCATCATGCTCAAATTGTGAAAGAGTGGTTCAGGGAGCATGAGGAATCATTTTCACACATGAATTGGCCACCAGAGTATCCTGAACTTAACCCCATTGAAAGTCTTTGGGATGTACTGGAGAAGACTTTACGGAGTGGTTCGACTCTCCAGTCATCAATACAAGATCTTTGCCAAAAATTAATGCAACTCTGGATGGAAATAAATGTTGTGACATTGCATAAGGTTGTTGAAACAATGCCACAAATGACGAATGCGCACCATAATCATAGCTAAAGGCGGTCCAAAGAAATCTTAGAATATGCAATTTTCTTTCTTTCTTTTTTTTTTTTTGGCTAGGCAGTTTAGCTTCCCAAGAGCTACCAAATATGGCCGCCAGCGGACTGACATGCTAAACAAGACTTTGCTTTAGCCTAGGCTAGAAGATACACTGTGTATAGTTTTTTCTCCTCTGTGGAAAATCTTCTACTTCCGAAACCAGAGTGCTGCATTCTATATTTAATGCCAGATCCAAAGTAATTTTGCATTCTTAAAGCCTAGTGTAGAGCCGAGGAGGGCAGGGCCGGGCTGGAATGAGACACACCCGGTCCACAATCAGCCTAATGGGGCGCACGAGGGATAAAGGCGGCCGGGGACGACAGCTCGAGGGAGAGAGAATTGCAGGCAGCTGTACTGTGTGGTTTTTGGTTGTGTGTTTGTTTAAGTTGTTTATTAAATTATTATTTAAGTTGTCAAGCCGGTTCCCGTCGCAGAGTCCTCGATACTGCCGTCCACCCAGGGGAGTGCCGCTGCTGTCCGACGGGGGACGGAGTTGCCCGACCACCCGGACGCGGGGAACGGCCACCGTCCGCGAGGCGAGTAGGGACGGGACTCCCCGACCCCACTCACCTGGAGCGAGGGAGCCGCTGCCGGGGGCGGAGGAGTGCCCTGCCATCCCCCGGGAACGCGGAGGGGTCGAGAGAAGACCGCTGTCCGAGGGGGGAGGAGGGAGGAGGGAAGCGACTCCATGACCGCCTGGAGTGGTAGGGCCGCTGCCAGGGGCGGAGGAGTGTCCCCACGGGATGCCGGGAACGCGGAGGGGCATTCTGTCCGCTGGGGGTCGGAGGTCTGACTCCGGTCCGCCCGGGGAGGAGCGGCTGCAGTCCGCCTGAGGGGGTGGAGTAGTGATCGAGGACCACGCGACGGCGCATCAGAGAACCGGTGAGTTTCTTTTTCTCTCTCTCCTCTCTCTCCTCTGTCGCTCCGTGTTGGCCTTTCCCTCGCCATTTTGTTTTGTTGTTTTTCCCCTCCTGTCTCCTGCCAGGTCAAGGAAGGCGGGGATGACCCGCTGGCAGTCGGGGCGTAAGGCACCCCCCCCCCCGGAGAGGAAGGGTGGGGGATGTATGTCGTGCCGGGGGCTCCCCGGCCTGAGGCAACGCCGGGAGGAGTGTAGAGCCGAGGAGAGCGGGGCCGGGCTGGAATGAGACACACTCGGCCCCCAATCAGCCTGATGGGGCGCACGAGGGATAAAGGCTGCCGGGGACGACAGTTCGAGAGAGAGAGAATTGCAGGCAGCTGTACTGTCAAGCCGGTTCTCGCCTCCTCCTTTCCACTGAACCCCCTTACACCTAGTTTGACCACTCCTTTTGAACACTATTTCCAACTGGAAATGGACATATAGTTATTTTTACACTTCTGTTTAATGCTGCTAGTGGCATAGAAATGACACACTTCACCTTTTAAGATATTGGCTTATGTGCACATATACACAGGGGCTCAGGGAGGTGGGAATTGATCTGGGGGCAACAGAAATCCACACTCTCTCTTGACTCTCTAAAATAATGCTTACTGGAGCAGATATGATCAGAAAAACAGAGTGTTTAAATAGAGTGTTAATGCATGAACTTATATTGGTAAATGCTGATCTGATAGAACACCTCATATTCATGTCTGAGACCCCGTTTACACCTGTGATTAGACCTCTTTACAAGAACTGAGTTATTGTTCCTTTCCATTCAGTTATTTGTTTTTAAATCCTATACCTTTAGAATGTTGTTATTCATAATAATATAACATTTTATTCTTCGTCGTATTACTATTATTATTATTAATATTAAAATATATTAAGCGCACAGACATGTATGTCGATACGTTTGCATTACATAACCAACCAAATTTAGAAGCTCGAGTCTGAGTGTGATCAAACTGCGCTGTTGCTTAACTAATAGGGCATTGCACTTGCAATGCAAAGGACAAGGATACGAGTTCTGAAGAGCTTGTGAGTTGACACGAGAGCTGAACGTTTTGTAGAAGCTTCACAAAATGAAGTGATTGCATTTTTCATCTTATATTTGCTTTCTGTGACACTATCGGTTAGGTTCAGGTTCAAGGTTTATGGAAGGGAGGTTGGTTTTGTTCATTTAAAACTCAATAGAGCATTAACCTTGAAAACCTCATCTCTTTGGGAGAACATTTAACTTGCTTTTTGTGCCACACAGTGGACATTTCACTTCAGGACTGCAGCGATACATGTCCTGTAATGAACCATTTTATTTCCTTGCACAAAAATGTTGCCACAGTAATTTCCATGCAATCAAGCTGGAAAACACCCTAAAATAACATTATTACATACTATTCATGCAAAATCTTCCTAAATTACATTAAAATCCCACCCTCTTAACATTGATTTTGTAAAAACAGCTGACCTAAACTTATTTCAACTCTGCAGGTGAAGTAAAGTTGCAAACTATCACGGTGGCTGTATGGACTACAGTACTTTTCACAAGCAATCGCGATGCCACACAGTCCACATGAGCAGTCATTCACTTGTGGTGCAATTACCCACATGCTCACAATCGGCTGCGGGATGGCCGGAAAATTCAGGTGAAAGATGCCAGGCAGCAATCAGCGGGAGAGAGCGAGGCCATTTTCTTTCATTTGACATCAAACGGTGGCACCAGGCTTTTATTTACATGCCAAGTGTCAGACGGCCAGCTGAAAGCCTTATTATTCCACTGAGCAGTGCTCAAATCAGTTCTGTACTGATAATCCTCAGAGAATAGGGGGAAATGGAGGCTTGAACCATAACAAAGAGAGAGACAAAACAGAGAGAGAGAGGGATAGAAAGAAAGAGAGGGGAGAAGGAGAAGGAGAGGCAAGGCAAGATCAGCAGCCATATCACCCTGTAGCGCTAAACTGGTTGCCCACTGAAGCTAAGCAGGGTTGAGCATGGTCAGTACCTGGATGGGAGACCTCCTGGGGAAAACTAAGTTTGCTACTGGAAGAGGTGTTAGTGAGGCCAGCAGGGGGTACTCACCCTGCAGTCTGTATGGGTCCTATTGCCCCAGTATAGTAATGGGGACAATATACTGTAAAAAGGCACCATCCTTTGGATGAGATGTTAAACCGAGGTCCTGGCTCTCTGTGGTCATTAAATATCCCATAGCACTTCTTGTAAAGAGTAGGGGTGTAACCCTGGTGTCCTGGACAAATTCCTCCCATGGGCCCATATCAGTCATGGTCTCTTAATAATCCCCTTCCAAGAATTGGCTCTATCACCCTACCCTCTCCTCTCCACCAATAGCTGGTGAGTGGTGAGCATACTGGTGCACTATGGCTGCCGTTGCATCATCCAGGTGGATGCTGCACACTGGTGGTGGATGTGGAGAGTCCCCCTATACTATGTAAAGCACTTTGAGTGTCCTCCTCCTCCTCTAAACAATGCAAGTGAATGTCCTCCATTTTTTGATGGTCCAGGAGTCAGGAGGATGTGTCAGGAAGCGTGTCATTGTTTACAAGAGTAACTTGTGCCGTTCATAAACCAAAACAGTCCAAAACAATTTCAAAACAATATAAAATAAAATAAAAAATCATTTCCAAATAATAATAATAATAAAAAAAATTTTTTAACAATGACGTGCTTCCTGATTCCTCCACGTGATGCGTGACCTTACCAACGAGCTTACGTCATCCCTCTACGTCACAGAGATATACGGAAGCGGACATTTGTAGTTAAAAAGTATATATAAGTATATATATATATATATATATATATATATTTTTTTTTTTTGTTTTGTTTTTTGTTTTGTTTCTAAAAAAATAATCAATCGTTTGGGTTCAGAAGACCTTTATTTGTTGACTGGACTCATTATTATTTTGGTGCACCCTAAATGTGCATTTTGGACCGTCAAAAAATGGAGGACATTCACTTGCATTGTTTAGAGGAGGAGGCCTGAAATGAAATCCTAAATGTCTTAAATTCTGTTTTGATGAAGAAAGAAACTCAGACACATCTTGGATGGCCTGAGGGTGAGTAAATTATCAGTTAATTTTCATTTTTGGGTGAACTATTCCTTTAATTCACGACCGCCTCTACAGCAAAAAAAACAAAAAAAACATCATCGCCTACTTTTACATCAATGCATCCTTACCCCCGCCCACTGGTGCTTCAGTTCGTAAACAGAGAGAGACAGCAGTACAAAAAGGCATACTGTGGTCTCACTATTCCTGAACACCAAAAGGGACCCATCTGGACTATTTTAAATTATTTCTGTATTTAAACATTCACTGACAGACATCTTTGACCTCTTGATGCATATCTCGAGCCGCTTTTAAAAGACGTCAATTTGCAACTCTGAAGAGGAGAAACAATTTGATGTCATGCAGCTGCTGCCTCTTGCTGTTTTGAGCACAAAACTCGTTCTCGTGCCCATCTGCTCTATTTTTAATTGTTGGTCTATGAAAACATGCACCGGATGGACATCTTTGACTGTTTAGATGCATTTCCAGCTTTGTGCATTTCAGTGCAGGATGATACTGGATGTGGATGTGTCTTCAGCGTATTTCAGCTTGGATTGAATTTTTTTTAGGCTCATATCAATGTTTATTGCTTGTGAACCAGTCATAAAACGATTAAAGCCTTGCAAATGAACTGTTATTGAAGGATGGGGCAGTTAAAAACACTTGGAACCAATTTAAAACACTAAATATAATTAGTTCCATTAATGAATATTACAAATTTCATGACTGTTTGATAGTTTATGGTGCTGACACCCTGTTTACACCGGGCGCATCCGTTGACGCAACATAACGGTTGAGGTGATCTACCCCGGGTGCATTAACACAAACTTTCAAAACCATTTATTTGTGCTGTTGGTAGTAGTAGTGCCAGCGCGTGCAGTGCAAAAAGTAACGGGACATCTGTTTACTGTCAGCGCAACGCGACACGTTGCACGGATGCTTCCATTGGTAGACAGCATCACTGATTATAATGGGTTCTATTGCTTTTAACATGACGCAACTCTCGCGTCCAGTGTAGACAGGGTGTTATTGTTAACAGTTTTACTATATTCAGATGCAGTGTTGGATGTGCATTATGTGTAACCCCTTAAATTTAGTTTTATAATGTTGTGGAACTGGTTCATTTTCTTCCGATTGAGTTTCAAAACTGGCTGATTTCGAGGGGCTGCATGCTGTTAGCCAATCAGAACAGTGAAAAAAAAAATGTTTCTAACATTATCATTGGACCTCCGGGAAGATAATAAAACTATAAAAAAGAGCATTTCATGACCCCTTTAAAGCCATTCCTGAAGAGTGTAAACACTGTGGCGCTTTCAAAACATTCATATGTATGTTTTTGCATCCTAACCTGCCTGAAAAAACATTGGCACAACTTATAGCATGAGTTTGTGGTGAGGCTATCTGTTTGTCCTGCCAATTGCAGATGAGGGACCTAAAATTCTTTAGAACAAATAAAAATTGATGAGAAATGTTTGAATTCATATTGAGGTCTCTGACTTTTGATTGCAGACTTTGGTATTTTTCCTAGCAAATCTGAGCACAGTTTGTTGACATCTCTTCTGACACCCCTGTTCTTCAGTTCACTGACTGCTGCTGTACCTGCAACTCCTCTGGAAGTACTGTCACACAGTCACAGTCTTTATATGAAAACATTCACTAAACTGTCAAAAATGTCCGTAATTTTAACTGTAAAACAATATAAAAATGATACAGTAAAAAAAACAATAATGTTAATTTGTTAAGGGGTAGTTACTGTAACACAGTATACGGTAAAAAATAATAATATATTTAACAAGAAAATACATGTAATTTTACAGTAGAATATTGTAAAAATGAATTTACTTTAACAAGAGAATACTTGTACTTTGTACAGTGTGCTATTGTTAAACTTACGGTAAAAACAATAATCGGGCGTTCCCAGAAGTCCTTGCATGACCAAACACATTTTATTGTATTTTATGGGAATAGTTTTGTTTCTTCTTATTTTTTAAATCTGTTTTTTACTTTGGGGTGTTCTGTATTATATTTTATGTAGTTAATGTTAATTGCATTATTTTCTTTTACTTGTTTGATTATTAATCAGACCTATAATATAATAGAATATTAAATGCATTTAGGTTTAAAAACAATTATGGAAAATAAATAATTACATAGACTTGCACCACATATTAGAAAAAACAAATCAATATGAGTGTAATGATGAGTCAACAGAGCTGAGATCCAAGTGCAGCTTTTAATAACAATAAACGTAGTAATTCAGATAGGCAGGGGTTAATCACCAGCAGCAGTATTATCAAAGGCAGTCCAGAGGGGTATTCAATAAACAGGCAAGAGATCGGGGCAGGCGGCAGACAATTGCAGGTTATATCCAGGTAAAACAAGGCAGTAATAGTAGGCAGGAAGCAATGGATCAAAGACAGGGTAAACAGTCCAGGATAACACACAAGTAATTCAACAAACTAAGAAAATGCTCAGAAATGTCAGCCTGGGCAAAATAAGACTTCACAATGATAGGGAGTGAGAGTGAGACTTAAATTGCTAAGTAAATGAGAAACAGCTGAGCAGGTAATCAGTGACAGGTATGGGGATTATGGGAAATGGAGTCCTGAGAGTTAAAGTCAAACCCCAGGTGATGAAGCCCTCTGGTGGTGAGTGGGAGGAACAAAAAAGGTGGGATTCATGACAGAGCCGTGGCAGGCTCGAGGCTAAGAGTCCAGGATGACTGGGAAATTACCTCAGTGGTCGTGAACATGAACAGAGTCTTAGGAGCGACCTCTGTGGTCATGGGCATGAACAGAGACTCGGGTATGACCTCTGTGGTCATGGGCATGGACTGAGACTTGGGAATGACCTCTGTGGTCTTGGGCATAGACAGAGACTCGGGAACGACCTCTGTGGTCGTGGGCATAGACAGAGACTCAGGAACGACCTCTGTGGTCGTGTACATGGGCAGAGCCTCGGAGACGACCTCTGTGGTCGTGAACATGGGCAGAGAATTTGAAATGACTTCTGTGTTCATGAACATAGGCTGAGACTCTGAGACAATCTCTGTGGTTGTGAACACTGGCAGAGACTTGGAAACGGAAGACTTTCCTCTCCTCCTCCTCTGGATGGCCGAAGTAGGCAATGCAGGCTCTGGGGCGGACGAGGCTAGCAACGCTGGCTCTGGGATGGATGAGGTTGGCAACGCAGGCTCTGGGACGGACGAGGCTGGTAATGCTGGCTGTGGGACGGACGAGGCTTCCAGCTCCTTGACCGTGGCAGGCATGGGCATCGGCTCATTGGCCGTGGAAGGCGTGGGCATCGGCTCTGACATGGCATGGAGCAGGCTGAAGCATGGCTGTGATATGGCATGGAGCAGACTCAGGCTTGGCTGTGACATGGCATGGAGCAGACTCAGACGTGGATGTGACATGGTGCAGAGCGGACTCAGATCTGACTGTGACATGGTGTGGAACAGAGTCAGACGTGGCTGTGACATGGTGTGGAGCAGACTCAGATGTGGCTGTGACATGGCGTGGGAAGGCTTCAGACATAGAAGACTTAGAATCCGGGATCGGGAATGAGAGAGGAGGCTCTCCCGAAGCGAGTGTTTCGAGTACTAGCCTCACATATACCTCCCACGTGTAGTCTCCGGAGTCTGGCAATTCCCTCCACTGGTGTGCTGTGAGTCAGATCCGGTATATGGATTTCAAAGCGGCATCATCAAAACCAGTCTGCCTGGCTTAATAGAACGAAGAATGCTGCTATATCCATGGTGCGGTGAATTGTTCAAGCTGAGGCTGGGTGTGCCGCTGGGTTTGATGAAGGAGCTGAGACCTCGGTGGTTAGTTGAAAAAAGCTGTAATGATGAGTCAACAGAGTTGAGATCCAAGTGCAGCTTTTAATAACAATAAATGTAGTAATTCAGATAGGAAGGGGTTAATCACCAGCAGCAGTAATATCAAAGGCAGTCCAGAGGAGTATTCAATAAACAGGCAAGAGATCGGGGCAAGCAGCAGACAATCGCAGGTTATATCCAGGTAAAACTAGGCAGTAATAGTAGGCAGGCAGCAACGGATCAAAGACAGGATAAACAGTCCAGTTTAATACACAAGTAATTCAACAAACTAAGAAAATGCTCAGAAATGTCAGCCTGGGCAAAACAAGATAGAGAGTGAGAGTGAGACTTTGCAATGATAGAGAGTGAGAGTGAGACTTAAATAGCTGAGTAATTGAGAAACAGCTGAGCAGGTAATCAGTGACAGGTACGGGGATTATGGGAAATGGAGTCCAGAGAGTTAAAGTCAAACCCCAGGTGATGGAGCCCTCTGGTGGTGAGCGGGAGGAACAACAAAGGCGGGATTCATGACAATGAGCCATATAAAAATTTTAAAAAGAAAAACCCAGACCCCCAGAGGTTTTCCACCGCTCAAATAGGTAGGTTGTGAATGCGTCTGCCAAAATGTAACTGTAAATGAAGGTGCTAAACATGATCATGCATTTAAATGGCTGATGGTATGTTATTGCATCAATTTGGGCATTTTAAACAGACAGAGCTCCTCCCAGCTAGCATCTTGCCATCCGTATAACTGAATTAAACAGGCACCTCACTGACTAGTCACACCCCTAGTGACTGAGCCAACCATGGTCAGTTACAAAAATGCGGCTCTGTCTGTATCTGTTGAATTTTAGTTATGTAGAAATGGGTAGATTTGTTATTAAACCTACAATGCATGAACCAAAAAACCTGCACAAACGCATGGTCAAAATGACACCTATTGATATATAATGGTTCCCTTCTAAGAAAAGGGATCCTGTTTTCATCTTTATCTTCAGGAATTTAAGAATTAGATCATTCACAACATTTTAAGTGTTTATTTCATGTTTATTTGTTCACTTTAAATTAACATACCCAGTAAAAAATGATAAAAAGATAATAAAAAGCTTTTCCTGAACGGACTCCTATACCTTGATCACAAACACATTTAAAATATCTGCAGAGCTTTCTCGACAGGAATGTTCTGAACCTGATCTGCTTCTCATTATAACACAAAAAAAAAAAACACAATAATGTTAATGTTAATGTTAATAATGTTCTGTAGTCTGGAACAAATTGATGCCCTACGCAGAGCTCCGCAATTGTCGTAGTGGGTGTGGTGTTATGATGCATGGTGCGAGCACGAGGTGTGAGTGTGAGGCAATCGACTGTGTTCAGCGACTGCTTACGGGTCCTTGAATAACATATAATGTGCGAGTAAGGGCAGACTGTGGAGCTTCTGGTGCCACCTAGGGAGTTGGTGCCCTTAGCACACTTGTAATATGCGTATATAGCGCGGTACTGGAGACTCGTAAAAACTCAGTTGCTCAGATGGTAGAAAAAAAAATCTTTATTACGATCCGTGGGCATGATTAATTGCATTATTTTTAATTACATGTATTTTATTAATTATTATTAATTTATATTAATAATTAATTTCACTGAATTAATGCATTAAATCGACAGCTCTAAGAATAATAAATGAAAGTTGCTGTAAGATAATTTTTGGAATACCACACATAAAATGTCCCTAATTCCTGATAGATATAACTGAAATAGGTTTGCTGAGAAATCACATCTCTATGAAAGCCCTAGAATCTGTAAATAGCAAACAAAAGTTTGAGGCGAGACTACATGTTTGTTCATAAAATTAAAGACAGAGGAGTGTTTGGGTTACGGCCACACACATGTAAAACACACGGGTCCCAGTATTTACCTGAACTGACCCTCTGTAAGATACAGTCTGCACGCAGATGTATAATAGGAAAACTGAATCATGATTATGGAATGTTTTGACTAATGCAGAAAACATTGAAATGGCATTTACAACCTATTTTACTTCCATAATGTGACTGTGACAAGGAGGAAGGCGGGGCTGGGCCGTGACTACGCACGCCCTGCCCCCAATTGGGCTAATCAGCCGAGGAGAGGGATAAGTGCAATGAGATACGGGAGTTCGGGAAAGAGAGCTACAGGCAGCTGCCCTGTATGCGTTTATGTTTGTGTGTCTTTGTGTTTAAATTTATTAAAAACATTACTTTGATGCTTCGTCCGGTTCCCGCCTCCTCCTTTCCATTGAACCCTGTTACAGTGACATACTTCTGAGTGAAACAGATTCAATGAGAAGACATGGAAAATAGACATGTTGCTTCCGAATGTTAATGTACCCTGAAATCAACCCTATTCTGCGGAAATACCATTTAGCGGCATCAGACATCAGACGCATCAGTTACAAAGTGTTTACCTCTCCCTGTGGCGCTACTGATAGCATGTTGCATGAGCAGCCTCAGACACATGGGTTCTGGTCCCATGTAAACTAGGAAGTAATTGCATTCACAAAAACAATGATGAGCATGGTTTGGAGTTTGCTTTTTTGCTTTAAAATTTGTACTCCATTTTACTCCAAAATTTTTACGATTAGTTTTAGGGTCGGGGTTTGGGATAGAGGGTAGATTTTTATAAAATATGCATTTCTGTTGAATGTATTACATATTTAACAACTAAACATACAACTTGCTTTTGGCGCTACTCTGTGGACACTGGACCTCACACGTGGAGAAGGGTATAGCTGCAAATCTCCATTGAAGATATAGGGAGCCCCAAAACTAACCCTTTCCCTAACCTTAACAGTGAGTGGAAGGTACATCCCCTTTTGTAGTTGGCACAACCCCTTTTTAGAGTAACCACGCCCACTTTTGGAGTAACTCCACCCTCTTTTGGAGATCCCGCCCCCATTTGGAGGTCTCTGGCAGCTATATCTACTTGCACACATGCCCATACATTCAACAACACTTCCAGCTTTGGCCAATGGGGGCAGTGATTTAAATTTCAGTAAGCACAGACCGATTTCAGCCTGGACATGGAAGCTGAAGGTCAAGTTCACCCTCGAGAGAATCTTCACATATCCCAATGGTAACACTTCTTTTTCAAATCTATTGTTATGATGTTAAATATTATAAAGGCTGCATTACCTACAACAGTAGCAATGTAATTTCAGAGAAAGTGCAAGTTTTTTTTATTTTGATGAATGTGCACCAATGAATTGTTCACAATGAGACCAAGTCCTAATATGACCATTATTACTAATGATTATTATTATTATTACGAATATCTCCATATTGTAGAGAGTCTGACAGAATTCTTTCCTTGTTTAACATTATATTTGTGTATAATTTTCTCCATGGTTTTCAGCTATGGAGTTATATATGTGCCAAAATTCTGTCCGGGCAAAATAAAAAAGATTATATTTTGAGTGCACAAAAATGTTTTGCGTGCACAAGATGATATTTTGAGTGCACAAAATGTTATTTTAGATGCGCTTGAACTTAGTTTTGTAAAGCAATGTATCTTCTTGCAAAGATTAGTACATTTTTTGAGTAAGATCTCACTCGTTCTCTCTCCTTGTATGCCCTCTGCGTGCCCTTGGAACTTCAGACTGCTCGTTTGCTTTTCCAACTGTCCCTCCAACAAATCCCTCCTCCTACATCAGGACTGGTTATTAGATGCTGCTTACAAGCGTGCTGTGATTGGACAGTTGAGGTAGCTACAGCATCCATGCACATCTCAGTGTAAATGTAGCAGAAGAGCCAACAGGCACAATGCTCCATGTTCAGTGCACACATTATATACTTTATGCAGTTATCATTACAAAAGATATTTACCCCATGGATTATAGACATACCAGGAATACTGCAAGGCTTAATTTACTGTAATGTAAGTTTTTCAAAATATAGTAGCCTGGGATCATGCAATGCTAAGTATTTCTTTCTATTTATTTATTTATTTATTTATTTATTATTTGTATGTTTTTTTTTTTTTTCAAACTTTTTGCAGTCTCAAACAATTGAGGTTCAATATATTGTACATTTAATTTACCCCAAACTATGACAGGAGATATAATTAGCCTCTTTTCCTTTTCTTCCATTTCTTCTCATTAATCAATTTTGCCAGAAGGGTTGTGGTAGAATGCATAAACATCATAAAAACAGCATACTGAACATTTCAAGATTACCCACAGCTTTGAAATGCAAACATAAAAAGCTTTTCTAATTTATTATCAAGAATAGAATGCTAATTTAGACAATATTTATAATATTCATAATATTTATAATATACAAGGTGTTGAAAAAATAGGAGAGGACACACTAAAGAGGGTGGACTAAATAACATGTTTATTAAAGAAAATAACGTATTATATAATAATAACAAAAAGAAGAAGGTTCAGTGGTTGCTGATCCATAGTAGACTGTAATCTGGTCACTTTTATATTAATAAACTGCTCAGAATATCCTGTGGCATAGATAGAAGTCAAATTAAATTCCCCCAAAACTACACTATTACGTTAGTCTAAACATGGGAGAGATTAAATTAATATAATTTCAGATGAAAGTAGTAGTTAGCATGGCAAGCTAGTAGCTACATAAGTGTAACTTAGTAACCTAGATAACCAAATATTAGCCAAGAGAACCAGATTGTCATCTAGCTAACAGGCCTATTGGCAGTGTACAGACTAAAAATATATATTACATAAAGGTTAAATAAAAACAGTTAAGTCAGCAAAAGAGCTGGTTTCATGTGGTCATAGTGTGTTACACATTTCCTTTCTTGAAAACAAACTGTCCCCATCTCCTCTTCCTCTTGTTTTTACTAGCAATATGATCTGTAGTCTAGCCAGCCAAACAAAATCTACCACCTCATCACTGATTGGCTGAAATTCTGGCACATTATAATGCTGTGACCTTGTTGAGCAAACAAGCAGTCAAAGCTACGAGTGCACGCGCAGTGGGTAGGAGGAGAGTGTGAGTGAGATCATGCACATGCAAAAAACAGTGGAGTTACATAAATGTCAGAATTATGTGCAAATTCACATTCAAATAAACTTTATTCAAGTGCAAAATGGATTTTTGTTTGCTCAAAGTGAATTAATATTTGCTATAATATATATTGCTTTACAAAACGTGCATGCAAAATACCCTTTTGTGCACTCAAAATATCATCTTCCATGCGCAGAACATTTTTGTGTACTCAAAATAAAATCTTGCATGCTCAAAATCTCTCTCTCTCTCTCTCTCTCTCTCTCTCTCTCTCTCTCTCTCTCTGTGCGCATGTGTGAGCATTAGCTGAGCGAGTGAGTGGAGTGTGTGGTGAGTCTGAGTGTGAGTTTCTTTTTTCTAACTTGTTTTGTCTTTGTATATGTTTTTCTGTGTAATTTTTGAAAGATATTTGGTCTGTTTAGTTTTTTTTTTTTTTTTTTTTTTAGAGGAAAATTAGAGAAACGCTTCTAGCGTTTTTCTGCTGGGAAGCATGACTGCTCCGTGTGCAATCAATTGTGAGAACTTAACTTGGTGTCATGCAATAATTTTGTCTAAAGTCAGTGTTGAGGAGTGTAGTCTAGCAGTGGGAAATGTGGTGGGTCATAACAACATTGTTTTGGCCTCTAGGATGTTCAGTTGTTCGGATGTTAATGTAATCTTGTATAGAAGAGGTACATTTATTTGGCTTGCTGTTCGTATACAGGAGGGCTCGGAGCTCGAGACTCGACTCGAGTCCGGGGAAGATGAGAATGCTGCGTTCGAAAGGGAAGGCTCACACTGCAATTCGAACGGGAGACTACTATATAGAGAGATAGAGAGAGCTCACAGCATTCAAACGGGTAAGCCCAGCAAGCAATCGAACGGGGAAAGTGAGAACGAGAATTGGTTCACATTGCGTTCGAAAGGGAGGACTCACACTGCGATTTGAATGGGAGACTGCTCTAAAGAGAGAGAGTGAGCTCACGGCATTCAAACGGGTAAGCCCAACAAGCAAATCGAACAGAGGAGGTGAGAACGAGAAATTGGCTCACGCTGCATTTGAAAGGGAGGGCTCACACTGTGATTCGAACAGGAGACTGTTTTAAAGAGAGAGCGAGAGCTCACGGCATTTGAACGGGTAAGCCCAACAAGCAAATTGAACAGAGGAGGTGAGAACGAGAAATTGGCGTGCGCTGCATTCGAAAGGGAGACTGCTCTATAGAGCAAGAGAGCTCATGGCATTCGCATGGGTAAGCCCAGCATGCAATCGAATGGGGAAGGTGAGAATGAGTGTTGGCTCGCGCTGCGTTCGGAAGGGAGGGTTCACACTGCGATTCGAACGGGAGACTACTCTAAAGAAAGAGTTTAGCTCACAGCATTTGAATGGGTAAGCCCAGCATGCATCCAAATGCGGGTACATTCTGCATCCAAATGGAAAAGCCCACTCAATGCTTTGAAAGGGGGAGCCCGCTATACATGTGAATTTGGGTGGGCTCAATGCCGCATTTGAGCGGAATGGCTCTTAATGTGATTCGATTTTTTTTAAATCAATTTTAAATATATATATAGAGAATATATATTATATGAAAATAATGACTGGAATAAAATTTGGCTGGGATGCCAGAATGGAGGACTGATTTAAAGTGCTTTTGGAACCAGCATCTTGAAGTTGCATGGTTATTATCATCGGTAAATAGCGGATCAAGAGGGGACTTAACGTGTGAATATCTGTAAGCGAGAAATGATGGAAGAGATTGGTAAGGTTGGATGGGGAGTGGGCAGGTTGAAAATGTAAATCGAATGCCCCTTTTTAACTTGATCTGTTTTGCTTTGTTTAATGAAGTATCTGATTGATTCGTTGTCTATGATTTGCAGGTCTGAGAAGGTGGGATGGATGTTGGGATTGAATTGTGTATTGACAGTGATTTCTGAGCAAAGCAGAAAGCTGAAAAAGGATAAACATAGCATCAAGAGTGCGGGCTGTGTTTATAGAATGGTAACCAAGGCGGAGGGTGGTTAGTCATTTTGTTAAGATGTCGATAGTTAAAGGCATTCTGGTGTCTGGGCAAGCGGGTTGGGATTTTTTGATTCCTTTAATGAGCAGAGAAATTTGGGGGTTATTGATTGCTGGGATGGAATATTATACTTAATACTTGCCGAATATTAATTTATGGAAAATTGGATGCTGCTCAGATAGCTTTTAATTGTACCTGGTTGAGTGCCTTTGTATTGGTTTAGGAATGAAAAAAATGATGAAATGGATATTAGAGAGAAATTTGGGAACTGCAAATGGAATTTTGGTTTGGTGGAATTGTTTGAAGCATTTTCAGGCTGTCCAGTAGGTTTGGAGAGTTCTTGGTGAAACTACTTGAATTATGGAGTCGAGTGATGCAGTGAGAAGTTGTTTGAGGGGATGGTCTATAGGAATTTCAGCTCCGAACAGGGAGGTACCAGGATCGGAGTCGAGTCTGCCTCTGGAGCTAATGCTTTGAATTTCTGAAAGGAAAAGCGAGAAAGTGAGTCAGCGATTTGGTTCTTTGATCCTGGTATGTGTCTAGCAGAAATGATGAATTGGTTACAGGCTGAATTCCAAATTAGAAACGGCATGATTTCGGGTGCATGGGAACAACCCTTGTTGATGCAATGGGCTATGATGCTTTTTGAGGTCCATTTATTTCCCCACAGAGAGGGTGTGATCATGATAGGGAATAATTTGTGAAGGGCTGGGGAAGCTGCTGATGGTGGGAGGCTGGTGAGCTCTGGGGGCCAGGTGGAAGCGAACCAGCGAACTTGATAGAATTTCCCAAAGCCGACGGATGGGGGCAGCGTCAGTGAAAAGTCTTCAGGGAATGAGAGGCAGTCCTCATAGAAAAAGGTAAGCCCGTTCCATTGTTTTAGGAATGTTAACCAGTTCTGGAGGTCGGCGCGGCAGTATGGGTTTAGGGTTATTGTGTCATTTAGCACAACGACAGATGAAGCGAGGGAGAGATAAAGGGGTGGCCTTGGGGAATGATGCGCATGGCGAAATTGAGATGCCCGAGGAGGGAGAGGAGCTTGTGTTTAGAACAGCTTTGGTTAGATAGGAGGTTGGACATAATTATGATTATCCTGTTGAATTTCTCTTTTGGAAGGAGGCTTGGAAGACATCTGTATCAAGTATAATTCCTAGGAACTCGATATATGAGGAGGTGACAGCTGTTTTCTCCTGGGAAATTGGAATTCCTAAATCAGCGAAAAGCTTCTGGACAGTATGGAGGTGGGCAGCGGGGGGAGCATCGGGGGGCGAGATGAAGAGGAAATCATGTAGTGATGAATGAGGTGGGGAATGGAGTGGTTATTTAACAAGATCCAGCAGATGGCTTCAGACAGTAAGTAAAATATCTTAGGGCTGCTTTTGCAGCCAAAAGTTAGGCTCCAAAGAGATACCAGAAATCAGGGTGGATAGGTATCAACATTGGCTAGCCAGGCTCCTTTGCCGACATTTTTTATAATTTGGAAAGCTTGTTCAGCGTTGTGGTAGTAGAGAGAGAATTCTTAGAGAGGAATTAAGTTGTCAATACTAGGGTATTGGGATTCGTGCGTGGCTGAAAGTTTGATTATGATGCGTTTTTTGCCTGGGAATTTTCTAGTTGCAATCACGATATGGTTGAGGAGAGGGATTTGGGGCCTCTGAGATCGGGGATATGCCGAGCGGTGGTGGCGGGAAGGCTCCTGCGTCAGGGTGCCTGGTGGTTGGGTGCGCAGTAAGCAGGGGTTGAAATGAGAGAGAAAGGAGAGATGGTGGCTTGCTAGGCTTTTAGCCTGGTGCGGACACTACAGGCACTTACCTGTTCTCCGGCTGTCTCTCGACGGAGAACGAGGGAACGGGCAGTACTCGCGTTCGCCTGATTGACCGGAAAGACTTCCGGCGCCTGGCCGTTGCGAATGCGCTGGCCCAGGTAATGAGGAAACTGCTCTTTTATTGACCATGTGGGTGCCGAGGCCCGGAGGGCACTCGGCAATGTTATACTCACCACGCGCTGGCCCAGGGGTGATGATGGGGCTGGAGAGATGCCCCAGGCCAGACCGGTCAGGAGTAGTCACCTAATCCCTGGGCGGGCCATGTCAGGACCGCCTCGAAGCCCATCTGGGGTTCTTGGGGCAGGTGGAGCTGACTTCCCGCGGGAGGATCTTTTTCTCTGAGGCCGGCATGCAGGCTCTGATGCTACAGGAGCCGAGGCCGGCACCGCAGGGGAACAGCTCTGGCGAGAAGCAGACTGGGTGCGGGACCTCGGCGGCCAGGTCACGCCATGGCAGGATGTGTTTAATTGCCTCGGTCTGCTTCCTCACTGTCGAGAACTGATGGGCAAAATCCTCCACGGTGTCGTCAAAAAGCCCCCCCTTGGGAGATGGGCGCATCAAGAAAGTGGACTTTCTCTGCATCTCGCATCTCCGCATGGTTTAGCCACAGGTGCCACTCTTGGACCACAAGCGTGGATATCGTCCGGCCCAGGGCACACGCCATGACCTTCATCGCACATAAGGCGAGGTCGGCCACAGTGTGCAATTCCTGCATCAGCCCCGGGTCGGTGCTACCCTCATGCAGATCTTTTAGCACCTTGGCCTGGTGGACCTGCAGGATGGCCATGGCGTGCAGGGTGGAAAAGGCCTGACCCGCGGCCTTGTAAGCCTTCATCATTAAAGAGGAAGAGAACTTACAGGCCTTGGAAGGGAGCCTTGGTCGGTCATGCCAGGTGGCTGCGCCCTGCGGGCATAAATGCACTGCTATGGCGCACTCTACCTGGGGGAGCTTGACATATCCCTTAGCCGCTCCGCCGTCGAGGGTAGTCAGAGTGAACGAGCCCATAAAGCGTGTATGGGCAGTAAAAGGTGCCTTCCGTGACTTTGTTAGCTCCTCGTGCACTTCCAGAAAGAAAGGCGGGGCGCGGCCGTGAGTCGCGCTCTGAGTCGAGAAACCAATCATCCAGCCGTGAACGCTCAGGGCAGGGTGGAGGGTTCCTCTTCAGCCCGATGTTCGCAGCCGCCCGGGCAAGCACAGCTACCATCTCAGCATCCGCCTCATCCTGTGCTCTACCGCCTGTGAGCAGGAACTCAGAAGATTCGTCTGCTTCCGATAGCAGAAGCCCACCCTCCAATGCCACAACCGAAAGCTCATCCTCGTCACGAGCAGCGAACGACACATTAAACCCGCCCTAGACAGCTCGAGCACGCTGAGGGATGGGAGGTCCGTGGGGCAGAGCCGGCGGAAATGCTCCCATGTCCACATCCAGATCGCCCACGGTGCTTGCCGACCCGGCCGGCTGAGCATCAGCCCAGGACGGACCAGGTTGGGGAACAGCCGCGGTGGCTCCTTGCTACACGAAGAAGGACCGCAACGTTCTCATGGGCATGTTCTCGCAATGAGAACACAACCCTTCCATGAAAGCCCCCTCAGCGTGCTGGCGCCCCAGACACTCGAGGCAGATTTCATGGGTATCCGGAGGGGAGAGATAACGGCCACATCCAGTAGCGCAAACGCGGAAAGACATCTTTAAAAAGACGGCAAGCATTTGCGAGAGCTCTTTTAGAAGGAAAATATACTCTTCCTTGCATATACTCTTTTAGAACCTGCGGACTCAGGCTGCCGAAGCGCCCAGAGTAAGCACAGCACTCAACCGTGCGAGGTTGACCGCTGATATGCGCTGTAAAAATACAGCAGAGTAGCAAGAGGTGAGAGGACGAACACACACACATGCATTTGGCTCCGAAGAAAAAAATTTCATTGGCCTTTTCTATTTTAAGCAAAGGTGATTGGGGCTCTCAAGATTGAACCTCTAGTGTCACTACATCGACACAACATTGAGTGAGTGACAGACAGGGAACATTGTATTTCTAACTGTTTCAGTTATTTATAATTGTCTCTCTAAAACTTCATTATTTAAAATGAAAGATCGGAACTCTCAATCTAAATGGTGCCAGAGACAGTCAGAAAAGAATGTGTTTGTTTGAGTTTATAAAACAAAAGCGTATGATGTATTGTTCATTCAGGAATCACACAGTGATATTAAAAATGAAGTGGACTGGAAAAGAGATTGGGACGGTCAAATATTTTTAAGTCACATGTCTTCTACTAGCGGGGGTGTGGCTGTTTTGTTTTCTAAGAACTCACTGTCAATATCTTGTGAGATAGAAGAAATAGTTAAGGTGCGTTTTTAAAAATTAAAGCCAAGTTTGAAAATGTCATAATTACTTTTTAAAATATCTATGCACCTACAAAGGGGGCTGAATTTTTTTTTTTTTTTTTTTTTTTTTTTAGACACAATCGGTACTGCTTTGAAAGATCTAAGTCCAGAAGAGCTTTTGTTCTTATGCAGAGATTTTAATTGTACAGAAAATGGTAAATTAGACAGGAATCACTTAGAGCCACACATTGCCTCTCAAAGAGCTCTCACACAATTAGTAAGATCTTTTGATTTGTGTGATGTTTGGAGGAATTTGAACCATAAGAGCAGACAATACACCTGGGCTCATAGTAGGGATAATCTTATTTCCATGGCAAGACTTGTCAGATTGTATGTGTTCAAGTTTCAAGCAAATCTCTCTAAAACATGTAAAATTATTCCAGTATGCTTTTCTGATCACAGTTCAGTTATTTGTAATATTTTTGTTAATTCTGTGAAGTCCAAAAGTGCCTATTGGCATTTTAATATGTCACTTTTAAATTACAATAGGTTTGTTGAAACTTTTACTTTGTTCTGGAATAATTTTAAGGAACAAAAACACTTTTACACTTCCTAACAACAGTGGTGGGATTGTGGTAAAGTGCATATTAAACAATTGGGTCAGGAGTACACTCTTAATGTTACTAGGGAAATGGCTCAATTAAAGTGTTAGTAAATGAAATAGTGGATTTTTTTAGGTGCAACAGCATCTACAGATGATAGTAAAAATTTTGAAAGCTGCAAATCCAAAAAAGCTTTACTTGCAGACCTGTTGGGTGTACTAAGGGGCACTAATCCGATCACTCTTTCAAAGTAGCACGCAAATGGATGCTCCATCTAATTTCTTTTTCAATTTAGAACAAAAAAAAAAATGGTCATAGTCGTTTCATTCACTCTGTAATTAAAATTCTTTATTGATTCAAAGAAAAAACACAACAGAGAAAAACACAACACATACACACTGAATCAACATTTAACTTTTAACCCCCATTAATATCCCTCCCCAAACACCAGCCCCACCCTAACCCCAATGAACACCCCTGTGGTCACATAAAATAATATACACATAAACAAACAAACCAAAAAAAAAAAAAAAAAAAAAAAATATATATATATATATATATATATATATATATATATATATATATATATATATAAATAATAAATAAATAAAATATATAATAAACTTGAATAATTAAACTAAACTTCTCTCTCCTCATCCCTTCCCCGAGAGTGCCCCAAAACCACCAAATACCTACCCCAAGTCCTCAAATCCCAGCCTTCTACCTGCCATCTCCTCAAAAGCTGCCACCCTCCCCATCTCCACACACCACTCCGGAAATGTTGGCACTCTGTCCGACTTCCAACCCCTTAAAATAATTTGTCTGCCAATCATAATACTAGTCAGAACCCAATTTTTTATATATTTATTCCCCAAATTTATGACTGCCCCATCGCCCAGAATACAATCATTCACTCTTTATGCTCAGCCACAGGACAAGAGCTTACTGAGTCTACTGAAATACGCAAGTGTGCTGTTGAATTCTACTCAGATTTATATAAATGTGAACTGGTACACAGAGAGACTGATGATTGTGCTTTATTTGGTGACCTTCAAAAGGTAGCTGAGGAGTCTAATACTAAACTTAAACAGATTTTGTCACTACAGGATCTCCATGCAGCCCTGATGGGCATTGACAATGGGAAGTCTCCTGGCATCGATGGGTTACCTGTTGATTGGTATAAAACCTTTTGGTCAGTGACTGGTGAAGATCTCCTTCTGGTCCTTAATTATAGTTTGAAAAAAGGCTTTCTGCCACTAAGTTGAAGAAGAGCTGTCATCACTTTACTACCCAAGAAGGGTGATCTCCAAAATATAAACAACTGGAGGCCGACTTCTCTTTTGTGTTCAGATTATAAAATACTGTCGAAGGCTCTAGCTACAAGGTTAAACAAAGTAATGAGTCAAGTAATACATTCTGATCAGACTTATTGCATACCCAATTGATCAATCTTTGATTATATTTCACTAGTTAGAGATGTTTTGGATGTGTCAAGGTTATTGGGTGTTAGCTTTGGTCTGATTTCCGTAGACCAGGAAAAAGCCTTTAGAAGCTTTAGAGCTTTTGGGTTCAGCCATGGCTTTATAAGCATGACTGAGGCTATGTACTGTAACATTGAGAGTGCAGTCAAAGTCAATGGTGGTTTGAGTGCTCCATTTAAAGTTTAGAGGGGGGTCAGACAGGGATGTGCAATGTCAGGAATGCTGTACTCCCTGGCCATTGAACCACTACTCCATAAATTACAAACTGAGTTAGATTGTTTTACAATTGCCTGTCTGCATATGCTGATGATGTAATTGTTTTTATTTCCAGGTCTGATGATGTAAAAAAACTAGAGTGTATTGTCAATTATTTTAAAATGATTTTATCTGCAAAAGTTAACTGGGAGAAAATTGAAGCTCTGTTAATGGTGGAATGGAATAGAGGGCATCCCAACCTACCAGTAGGTTTAGCCTGGAAAAGCGGCAGTTTAAAATACCTTGGAGTTTTTTTTTTTAGGTAATAATGATTTTATTCAGAGTAATTGGGATGGATTGTTTGATCAAATTAAAGGACATTTGCAAAAATGGAAATGGTTACTTCCCCAAATGTCATAGACATGGTGGTGTCTTCTTTTTGGCACAGACTCGCTTGCATAGATCCTCCTGTTGGGCTGTTATCAAAGCTTCACGGAGAGATGGTAAAATTTTTCTGGGACAATTTGCACTGGACCCTTCAAAGCGTTCTTTTCCTGCCTAAAGATAAGTGGGGTCAAGGCCTTGTTAATCTTGTCAGCAGAGGAACCACATATCGCCTATGCACAAAGCATTTTACGCGGAGTGGGTGGATTGGGACTTGATGCCACCCTGTTTCTAATGGATTATACTTTTTTGGATTTTATTTTTATCAAAGTCTTTTCAAAGTGTGGACACTTTTTAAGCATCAGTGGGCAGAGTCAGCGACATCTCTTCATTGGTTGCTTGAAGAACCTATTGTTTTTGGAGCTCATCTTGGTGTGTCAGGAGAAGACACTCCAGGTCTTAAAGACTTACTTTTTTCACAGAAA
Source organism: Myxocyprinus asiaticus (assembly GCF_019703515.2). Lineage (NCBI taxonomy): Eukaryota > Metazoa > Chordata > Actinopteri > Cypriniformes > Catostomidae > Myxocyprinus > Myxocyprinus asiaticus. The sequence continues at coordinate 4,162,820 of NC_059360.1, forward strand.
TCTCTACAATTGAGGGACATTGCTGGTAAAGCTTGTTCTAGAGGAACACCTGTCCGCAGAAACGAGAGGTCGGTCCAAGGGCTGAAAAGACGGTGACAGACCGGCGTGATGACCACGCAATGTGTCCCGTGGCACCATGCCCATCTCGGGACTCGAGTCTGGAGCCATTGCTGAAGCAGCCTCATATGCATCAACCCGAGCGGGGTGGCCACCGCCGAGGATGCCATATGCCCCAGGAGCCTCTGAAAAAGTTTCAGTGGAACCGGTGTTTTCTGTTTGAACGCCTTCAAACAGGCCAGCACCGACTGGGTGCGCTTGTTCGTAAGGCATGCCGTCAAAGAGACTGAGTCCAACTCCAAACCAAGAAAAGAGATGCTCTGAATCGGGAGGAGCTTGCTCTTTTCCCAGTTGACCTGAAGCCCTAGTTGGCTGAGGTGTGAGAGCACCAGGTCCCTGTGTGCACACAACATGTCTCGAGAGTGAGCTAGGATTAGCCAGTCTTCGAGATAGTTGAGAATGCGAATGCCCACCTCCCTTAACGGGGCAAGGGCAGCCTCTGCGACCTTCGTGAAGATGCGAGGAGACAGGGACAGGCCGAAAGGGAGGACTTTGTACTGATACGCCTGACCCTCGAATGCAAACCGCAGGAAGGGTCTGTGTTGAGGAAGGATCGAGACGTGGAAGTACACATCCTTCAGGTCTACCGCCGCGAACCAATCTTGATGCTGTACGCTTGCCAGAATGCATTTTTGTGTCAGCGTCTTGAACGGGAGTCTGTGTAAGGCCCGGTTCAGTACTCGCAGCTCCAAGATTGGCCGCAACCCACCGCCTTTTTTCGGTACGATGAAGTAGGGGCTGTAAAACCCTTTCTTCATCTCGGCTGGAGGGACAGGTTCTATCGCGCCCTTCCGTAGGAGGGTAGTGATCTCCGCGTGTAAGGTAGCAGCGTTTTCGCTCTTGACCAAGGTGAAGTGAATACCGCTGAACTGGGCGGGCGCCTGGTGAACTGAATCATGTAGCTGAGTCGGACGGTCTGGATCAGCCATCGCGACGGATTGGAAAGCGCGAGCCACGTGTCCAAGTTCCACACAAGGGGGACCAAGGGGACAACGTCGTCAGACGTACTGGCAGGTGGGGCCTCGTGGCGGGGCGGAGCTTGAGGTGTCATGGCCATGCTGAGTCTAGGGACATCGAAGCACTTACCTGGCTCCTTGTGACCACCCCCGGAACAGCCTGGGATGGGGAGGAAGAGGCCTGTCCTCGTAACCTGTGGAGACTGCCACATCAGGGGTGGCTGTGTGCCACAGCTGGGTGCTCAGGGGCAGAAAGGCCACCGCTGGAGCACCAATCCTGCAAGAAAAAAACCCATGGACGGTAGTCGTGGTGACGACCGTGCACGCCGGGTATGTGACCCAGGGAGGAAGGAAGCCGCTCTTTTGCTGAACTGTTGGGTACTGCAGCCACTTGGGCATGCAGCGAAATCAAACAAAAAGGCAACAAAAGATTTTCCGCCCGGCCCTTCACCAGGGGATGGAGTGGTCTTTTTACCAGCTCCAAGTGAGTGGGTTCCCTCATCTCTGGGTCGCCCGTCTCAGGGGCACTTTGACGACCTCCGTGGGTTCTTAGGCGCCAGCTGTGAGACGGGTAGAGTCTGCTTTCTGCGGTGGGCTCCACGCCAAGGCCTGGCCAAAGGGGTGGGCTGTGGCGGAGCCGGTGTAGTCACCACAGGGGGATGCCCTTGGTGACGAGCAGACGGGGTGCGGGATCTTGAGCCGCGCCGGGGCAGGATGTACCGGATTGCCTCCATCTGCTGCTTCACCGCCGAGAACTGCTGGGCAAAGTCCTCGATGGTGTCGCCGAATAGGCCAGCCTGGGAAATGGGGGCAGCAAGGAACCGTGTCTTGTCGGCCTCGCCCATCTCGACCAGGTTGAGCCAAAGATGGAGCTCCTGGACCACTAGTGTGGCCATTGTCTGCCCGAGAGACTGTACCGTGACCTTCGTCGCTTGGAGAGCGAGGTCGGTCACCGAGCACAGTTCCTGCATCAAATCTGGGGCAGAACTACCCTCATGCATTTCTTTCAATGCCTTGGCTTGGTGGACCTGCAGGAGAGCCATGGCGTGCAGGGCAGAGGCGGCTTGTCCAGCAGCGCTGTAGGCTTTAGCTGTCAGGGACGACGTGAGCCTACAAGGCTTGGATGGGAGCTTAGGGCGTCCACGCCGGGTGGCGGCGCTCTGCGGGCATAGGTGCACCGCGAGCGCCTTATCCACCGGGGGAATCACCGTATAGCCCCTGGCCGCCCCGCCATCGAGGGTAGTGAGAGCGGGGGAACTGCGGAATCAGGGCCGGGCAGTAAAAGGTGCCTCCTATGATTTCGTCAGCTCCTCGTGCACTTCTGGGAAGAATGGCACTGGAGCGGGGTGTGGCTGCTTTGAGTGGCGTTGCGAGCCCAGGAACCAATCATCAAGCCACGAAGGTTCAGGGGAGAGTGGAGGGTTCCACTCTAACCCAATGCTCGCGGCCACCCGGGAAAGCATGTCCGTCATTTCGGCATGGGCCTGTGACTGGGCAATCATCCCCGAAGGGGGAAGCCCAGCTGAGGCTTCTGCGTCCGACTGGACAAGCCCACTCTCAGATGCTGCACTCAAGAGCTCATCATCTTCGCGGGCTCCGAACAAGAAGCCAGACTCGCCGTGAGACGAGCCGGTGAATTCATCCGGAAGCCCGATTGGGGCAGACGAGCATGCTGGGGAATGGGAGGTCCGCGGGGGGATACCCGGCAGAGACGATCCCATTGGGGTCCCCAAATTGCCCCCAGTGCTAGCCGCGCTAGCCTCATACCCGTAGGTAGAAGGACCGAGGCAGGAAGCCGCTGGGGTGGCTTGCTATCTTACGAAAGCAAGCCGCGACCACAACGTTGCAATGGTCATGTTCTCGCAATGAGAACATGAACCATCCACAAACGCTGCCTCCGTGTGGGTCACGCCCAGACACGAAAGACAGCGATCATGACCATCCGAAGTTGAGAGATAACGACCGCAACCAGGAATAACACACAATCGGAAAGTCATCTTTAAAAAGACACGTCTTTAAAAGGACGTTCCGTGTGTGCCGCTCTTTTAGAGAAATATATACTCTTTTAGAGGAAAAAAAGCTCTTTCAGAAAATATACTCTCTTGTTTTTCTGCCGAAGCGCCCAGGGGCATTCTCTGCAGTGCACCAGTGCAGAGGAGGGAGAAGCTGCTGAAATGCACCGTCAGATCCAGCAGAGGTGAATGAACAGTAGGATTCAGCTCAATGAGCATGACCGTTCGGCTCCGAAGAGAAAATCTGAATGAGTGGTTGCATACTAGCTCCTTTTATACCTGTATGTCCGGGGGAGTGGCATGCAAATACCACTCGCCAGTTTTCATTGGCCTTTTATCAAAGACCAGAGGTGTCTCGGGCTCCCAAGAGTGACCCCTAGTGTCACTACATCGACACAACATCGAGTGAGTGACAGACAGGGAACTATATTCACTGCCTGAGTAGAAATCCTACAAAATCCTTTCATGATGTATGTCAATATAACTTTGTAAATACAACATTTAATGACTTTTAGATCATATGTTACACATAATAGTAAATTACCACAGATATAGATTGTGAAATTAAACAATTCTTGTTTTTCAGTTAGCTTAAATTTGGCAAGCTATGTGCCACAGAATTTCTGAACCACAATATTACAAATATTTTACATATTTACACACCTTACAATCGTACATGCACACCAGCAATTATGATGGAAAAATCATTGTGTCCTGAGCACGTTTGATTATATTTAAGAACATTTAGCTAAAACCAACTTTCCTAAAACATGTCTTTAACACATGATTGTTATTGTTTTTTTAATAAACATGTTCATTAATTATGTGAAGCCAGTCAAGTTATTGTCATATCTATAGTGCTTTTCACTGTTTCAAAGTGCAGTGTTTAAGACACTGAAAAAAAGTGAGACGCCGCATAAGTGCCTGGCTGACATACACGTACATATACCGACAATATAATTAAAAATAGCACAGACCTGCAAGAGCATGATAGATGCGATTAATTCATCACAAGTGATGTAATATATTTTAGTCAATTGACAGCCCTAGTAAAAATATATATATATATATATATATATATATATAACAAGTATTGTTAGTTAACATTCATTTGTACAGATTAAGACCACACAAAAATATGATATCACTTTATTACTTTCACTTATCTTCTAATAAAGGCATTAATAAAGCTCACGAATAAACATTTAAAAAAATAACAACAATACAATTTTAACATATTTAACATCTTTATACAGATGTATGAAACCAAAATATGTACATATACTACTGCAGCAAATATTGGAGGTAAATGTGTAATGGCAATGGCTCAGGTTGAGCAGACTTGACAGCAGCAGGGAAGTAAAACCTATCAAACTGTTCCCTTGTACTGGCTAAAGCACCCTAATGCTAAACGCATTCCACTGTGCAATAACTGTCCACTGGAGCAGATGGTAGGTGTTGTCAATGATGGTCAAGAGCATTGCCAACTTTCTCTTCTCAACCACAACCTTCAAGAGATTGAGTCTGCACCCCTGGACGGAGTCATCGTGTTATTGAGTCTTTTGGCATCCCATACCTGAATGCTGCTGTACACAGTGCCAGAGAAGATGGCAGCTACCACAACTGACTCACAGATAATCTATAATATTATATGAGCCTGTGTTAAATGACGGTCTTGATGTAGACTTGTGGTCTTGTGGCCTTCGTTCACGCATGTATGTGAAGTCCACAAGACTGTAGAGTGTGCCATTTGTCATTTTATCATTTAGAAGGGTGCTCAAAAGTGCCCTTTTGCGGTCATGATTCAACCCTTGTTGTGCCAATTTGCAAAACATGCACTGACTTTACAGTGCACTATTACAGTCTATGTGGCATTACATCACCAAAATGTGGACTTGGAAGTGGAATGCAAGGGTTGATGGTGACATTTGGAAAAGGGCCTGTGTAACTGTTGCATCTAACAGGGCCTGAAACTGTCCATGTTTGATGCCCTTACCAGTGTATCAAACTGGTTTACCCATAGGTACTAATAGGTCTGCACCACCTTGTTACAGTACATATGCCCTTATCCTAGTTGATGATAGGTCAGGGCAGACTCTGACACCTGAAAATCCACCACAGTTCACCACTTCTCCTCTGTCTTGGTGGTGTTCTGCTGGAGATTGCGACAGCCTTTCCCGATTCCCTCACTAGTACACCCCTCCATTGCAGGGTCATAACAAACCTGCAAAATCCATTCGTTACAATCCGATTGGCTAAACATTATGCAATTTCCAAGAGTCAGGGTGCACAGATTTTTATCAGTCCTCCAGGATGTCTTGTTTACCAAGTTGAAAAGTATTTCATAAAAAAAAATCATAATAAATAAAAAAAAAATTATATATATATATATATATATATATATATATATATATATATATATACACACACACACACACACTACTGGTCAAAACTTTTGAAACACTTGACTGAGATGTTTCTCATGATCTTACAAATCTTTTGATCTGAAGGCATATGCTTAAATGTTTGAAATTAGTTTTGTAGACAAAAAAATAATTGTGCGACCATATTAATTTATTTCATTATAAAACTAAAATTTAATTTAAAAAAAAAAAGTTTTTGAAATTGTTGATTTGGACCAAATAATAAAGAAAAGCAGCCAATAAGTGCCCAACATAGATGGGAACTCTACTGTTTAAAAAGCATCCCAGGGTGATACCTCAAGAAGTTGGTTGAGAAAATGTCACGAGTACATGTCTGCAAATTCTAGGCAAAGGGTGACTACTTTGAAGATGCTAAAATATAACACAGTTTTGATTTATTTTGGATTTTGTTTAGTCACAACATAATTCCCATAGTTCCATTTATGTTATTCCATAGTTTTGATGACTTTACTATTATTCTAAAATGTGATGAAAAATTTTTTTTTAATAAAGAATGAGTGTTTCAAAACATATATATATATATATAATGTAATTTTTGATCAAATCTAGACAGGCCCCATTTCCAGCAGCCATCACTACAACACCTTATCCTTGAGTAATCATGCTAAATTGCTAATTTGGTACTAGAAAATCACTTGCCATTTTATCAAACACAGTTGAAAGCTATTTGGTTCGTTAAATGAAACTTAACGTTGTCTTTGTGTTTGTTTTTGAGTTGCCACAGTATGCAATAGACTGGCATGTCTTAAGGTCAATATTAGGTCAAACATGGCAAAAAAGAAACAGCTTTCTCTACAAATTCGTCAGTCAGTCATTGTTTTGAGGAATGAGGCTATACAATGCTTGAAATTGCCAAAAAAAAAAAAAAAAAAACTGAAGATTTCATACAAAGGTGTACACTACAGTCTTCAAAGACAAAGGACAACTGGCTCTAACAAGGACAGAAAGATATATTTAAGACCAGATGTACAACTAAACAAGAGGATAAGTACATCAGAGTCTCTAGTTTGAGAAATAGACATCTCACATGTCCTCAGCTGACAGCTTCATTGAATTCTACCCGCTCAACACCAGTTTCATGTACAACAGTAAAGAGAAGACTCAGGGGTGCAGGCCTTATGGGAAGAATTGCAAAGAAAAAGCCACTTATAAAACAGAAAAACAAAAAGAAAAGGTTCGAGTGGGCAAAGAAACACAGACATTGAACAACAGATAATTGGAAAAGAGTGTTATGGATCTTAACCCCATTGAGCTTTTGTGGGATCAGCTAGACTGTAAGGTGTGTGAGAAGTGTCCAACAAGACAGTCACATCTATGACAAGTGCTACAGGAAGTGTGGGGTGAAATGTCACCTGAGTATCTGGACAAACTGACAGCTAGAATGCCAAGGTGCAAAGCTGTCATTGCTGCACATGGAGGATTTTTTGATGAGAACTCTTTGAAGTAGTTTACATTTTTTTTCAAATTGTAATAGTAATTTTTCATGTTATTAATGTCCTGACTATACATTGTGATCAGTTGAATGCCACTTTGGTGAATAAAAGTACCAATTTCTTTCCATATGAGCAAAATCTGTACATTATTCCAAATTTTTAGCTGCCAGTGTATATAGTTTTGTAAGAATGTAATCAAGATTCAAATCATGATCGTGCCAAGAATACTGCATATGGCAAGATTTTGGAGTTACACTTTGGTCTGAGGACATGCACAAATTGAATCTGACATATTCACCTCAGCAGTTTAATCCCAATTTACATCTTCATGACAACTCATGTATATCACAAGTCTCTCAAGATCATGGCGAAGAAGTTTAAACATCTGGGTCTATAGCAAAGTTTCAGTGGATACTGAGTGTTTACTTTCCATTCATGTCCTCTTTGCAGCTATTTGATAAACGCTTTATCCAATTTCTGGATCTTGCGAAGAAAAATGCAAACAGAATAAAAACAACTTTATATCTTATGGCCTTGGATTTTACATAGAGACTTGAGATGCATCTCATTAAATTTTCTGTAAATCGATACCAGGGAGGGCAGAGGGAGTTATGAGAAGAGATCATTATTGTCAAAATATCAAAAAACTTTAGTTAAGTCAGTAGTGTCGCTAAATTTAGTTAATGATGCTCTATCATTGTAAAGATGTTAGTGCAAAGGTGGAATGATACTGACAACAACATAAGCAGTAAAGTCATGAAATGTGAGTAAAAGATGTCAATGTAGGTCCTGGAACACATGAAAAGAATCAGATCAGATCCTGACTTTATTTAGCTCTGTAAATAATCCTTCACTGTAGCCCTGCTCAGTTCCTCAAATTTTCTCAAATCCTAATCAATCTGAGTTTATTACTTAAAACATAATATGTTTTGAGTCCTTTTGCTCCTATGCTCTATTTATCCATCTCATTGACTAGCATATTGAATGAATAAAATAATCTTTTGAAATGTCAGCATGCCTCTCATGGCCTCTGTTGTATATGTAAAGCAAATTGTCCAGCCCTTTCATATTCACTTTTTTGTCCAGTTTGTCCTCAGAACTGGATCTGTAGTGCAGCATGACTGTGATCTGAATGTAGCACTGTTCTCACAGGAAATGACTCTCTGTATTTAACAAAAGCTTACTGTTCATAATATACAGTATGAACATACAGGAGAGGCTCCTTCTGGTCTTATTTAAGAGTATATATAATATTTACTCACAATCATGAAGAAGGGCATCCCTCACTTCAAGATTAGCTCCCATGAGTTCTACAAGTTCTTTTACCTTGCCAAACACTGTCACACTGCCGCTTTCAAACGTTTTCCAAAAACTGAAATGGATGGATCATGAATGGATCACATGACTGCATCACATGACAACACATACATCACCATTTTCGATTATATCTCCGTTTTCCCTGTCCACACTACAACGTGAAGACAGCATTTTTAAATTTATCCACCTGGGAGAGCGTTTTTGAAAAGTTCAGTTTTCACTGGAAAAAAACACCATCTTTGTGTGGACGGAAGGCCTAAACTTAGAGAAATTAATGCGTTTTCAAACAAAAATGTATTAGTGTGAACTTGGCTTTAGTTTTTATTGAAGATTGTAATATCTTCTGATTATTTCTGGGTTGTTTTTGACCTGTTTAAGAGTTAAAAACAGTGAAAAACTAAACCGGATTGCTGCTTTGTGGTCCAAGTCAGAAGAGACCGTCCCTAAGTTGCTATGACATTCTGATCCCTAGATATGTGTAATCCCTAATAAATGATTTGTAAAGATACGTAAATAGAAAAAGCATGCTACTCTACATACCACAACAAACAAACAGCAAATATGTGGCCTTTACAAACCTAAGTTACTAATTAGCTGGACATTAATGAATCATTTGTAAACATAAATAGTGTGTGAAGTGGTGAAAAATACAAAGAATTTTTGAAAAAAATCTGTAAATATAAAAAAGTGTATGAGCTCATATATGAATCAATGCTTGTTAAATTAATTAGTAAACAATAACAAGTGCATTAATGAATATTTCTAACTATTTGAATTATGATTAACCCTCTGGGGTCTGAGGGTGTTTTGGGCCCTGGAGAAGTTTTGACATGGCTTGACATTTGTGCTTTTTTCAGTTGCTTAAAAACATATTAATGGCTAAAGTCTGATAACACTGTATTCAACACAAACTGGGCTACAATAATATGTGAACAACATGTATGTACATGTTTATTTTTTAGAGAAAATAATGTTTATGCGTGATTTTTGAAAAAACAAAAATTTTAAGTCACTGAAATAAGGCCATATAACACATACTAAACATTTGTTCACAAGACTTTTGAGAACTGGATCTTGTAGCCTAGAGTTTTTGCTACAAAAATGATGTGAAAACCATCCTGATCACTCATTCATTCAAAACAATATAGTCATTTAACTTTTGTAAGACACTTTTAGTGTTAGAAAGGCCATATGCGAGGAGGCATGAATGATCGTGAATATTAATGTGATTCACACCTGAGGAGACAAAGACCCCTCCCCTGAGAGAGAATGAATGTGAGGAGACTTATTGATTGAATGTATTGTTTGTGGGTTATTCACAAAATCAAGTTTAAGTTAAAAGAAGTAATCTGACTATACATTTTCTTTACATAAAGACTTAACTTAAAAACTTTAGACCTACACTACCATTTAAAAGTTTTAGATCTGTAAATTTTTTTAATGTTTTTAAAAGAAGTCTCTTCTGCTCACCAAGGCTGCATTTATTTGATCCAAAATACAGCAAAAACAGTGATATTTTGAAATATTTTTCCAATTTAAAATAACTGTTTTCTATTTCAAATCAAATCAAATTACTTTTATTGTCACACAGCCATATACACAAGTGCAATGGTGTGTGAAATTCTTGGGTGCAGTTCTGATCAACAGTCCTCAGCAGTCGTGACAGTGATGAGACATATACCAATTTACAATAACATCAAATTAACACAGCACAATTTAAATGTGTGATATACACATAATTACACACAACAATATACAAATAATAACATACACTGTACAGTATACAATACACACTATATAGATACACATTATTCAATAAAAATAAAAAATATATAAAAAAGTATATATAGTAGTATATATAGAATGTACAGTAGGTTGTATTGTACTGTACTGACATTCAGGCTGTCGGTTGATAGTAAGTTATTAAGAGAGAATATAATATAATAATAATATAATTGATGACAGTCCGGTGTGAGATATAAGAGTAAGAGTAATAAAGTGCAGTGCTAATGTATTTTGATCGTGGGAGATCAAGAGTTCAAAAGTCTGATTGCTTGGGGGAAGAAGCTGTCATGGAGTCGGCTGGTGCGGGTCCTGATGCTGCTTTACCGCCTGCCTGATGGTAGCAGTGAGAACAGCCCATGGCTCGGGTGGCTGGAGTCTCTGATGATCCTCCGAGCTTTTTTCATACACCACCTGGTATATATTTCCTGGAGGGAGGGAAGCTCACCTCCGATGATGTGTCTGGCAGTTCGCACCACCCTTTGCAGTGCTTTGCGGTTGTGGGCGGTGCTATTGCTGTACCAGGTGGAGATGCAGCCAGTCAGGATGCTCTCTACAGTGCAGGTGTAGAACCATGTGAGGATGTGGCGGTTCATTCCAAACTTCCTCAGCCGACTCAGGAAGAAGAGGTGCTGATGAGCCTTCTTCACAACGAATTCAGTGTGGATGGACCATGTGAGTTCCTCAGTGATGTGGACACCCAGGAACTTGAAGCTGCTGACTCTCTCCACTGGTGCTCCATTGATGGTGATGGGACTGTGTTCTCTGTCTTTTCTTCTGAAGTCCACCACAAGCTCCTTTGTCTTACTGACGTTGAGGGAGAGGTTGTGCTCCTGACACCAGTGTGTCAGAGTGTGCACCTCCTCTCTGTAGGCTGTTTCATCATTGTCAGTGATCAGACCTACCACCGTCGTGTCATCAGCAAACTTAATGATGGCATTGGAGCTATGTGTTGCCACACAGTCATGTGTGTACAAGAAATTCAAGAGTAGGCTGAGAACACAGCCCTGTGGGGCTCCAGTGTTGAGGGTCAGTGATGAGGAGATGTTGCTGCTTATTCTAACCACCTGGCGTCTGACAAAGAGAGGGAAAGGTTGAAAATGTCTGTAAAAACACCAGCCAGCTGGTTCGCGCACACTCTGATGACATGGCCCGGAATGCCGTCTGGGCCCGCGGCTTTGCAGATATTCACCCGTCAGAAGGATCGGGTTACATCCGCTACAGAGCTGGAGAGTGAACTAACTTCTGTAGCTTCAGCCGCGAGAGCTCTCTCCACGAGAGCGTGTTATTTCCCTCAAAACGAGCATAAAAAGTATTTAGCTCATCCGAGAGAGAGGCAGCGGTGTTCACTGCGGAGTTTTTATTCCCTTTAAAGTCCGTGATGATGTTAATTCCCTGCCACATGCTTCTAGAGTGTTTGTCTGTCGTAGACAATAAGGCAGACAACATCCAAGACAAAAAACATAAGAATTGTGAACAAAACAAACAAAACACTACTATGTTGTGTCGGAGCTCGCAACGCAGCAGCCATCCTTGGTGCCATCTTGAGTCTTAAAACATATATATCTTAATATATTTGAATATATTGTCAAATGCAATTTATTCCTGTGATCAAAGCTGAATTTTCAGCATCATTACTGCAGTCTTCAGTGTCACATGATCCTTCAAAAATCATTCTAATATGTTGATTGCGAAAACAAATTGAAAATATGCATATTTTCTAATATGGGCATATTTGCAGCACATTTTAAACATTTACACCCGAACAGAGGGTTAACTAATGATCTGTTAAGCATTATATAATGATTACTAAAGAACATTAATATAAAGTGTATCCGAAGATTTTGAAAGTGCATGCAAAATGCTCCGGTTTCACTTTAATTTAACGTTTGTGTAATTGCAAATGTTCTTGGTTGTTGCCGGTTTATACACACAATTTTAATGACATGCAGTGACAAAGAGGAGGAGACACCCGCTTTATTTCTTTGGAGATTATTGAATGAGGGAACATATTTTCTAATACACAAAAAATCTTTCATGGGAAATAAGGGCTTGTGGGTTTAATCGAAGAGCATTAAAATGACATGTGGAAGTAAAGAATTACTTCCACATGTCATTTTTGACAGAATTGTTTTACTGTTGTATAATATAATATAATATAATATAATGTAATTAGAGCTGTCAAAAGTAATGTGTTAACACATGGGATTAATTTAAAAAGTTTAACACTTTCATTTTTTTAATTTCTAATTTAATGTTAATAAAGCATAACTTAACAGCACAAACACTGGCTAGAAGGGCAAGACCTTTGTGATGTGTCCTTCTGGAGTCATTACACTGACGGGTTGCAAAAACTAAAAATTCACTCACTTCTATTTTGGAATGTACCCATTTGAATATTTGTAATTATTGTCTGCACAATATTCTATTATTAATATTATAATATGATACAGAATTATTGTTATTATTTTGAGGATTTGTTTTATACAACAGTAATATATTTCTGTCGCATTTACTTCACTTTCACCTGGAGCTTTTATTTTGGCAGAACACTGAGAGCGCACTACAGTGTCAGTGTGTGTTTGACAATTTACAATGTTCCTCATTACAAAATATGGTGTAATGCTGTCACCTCCTCCATTTCTGTGATGCTGTGTGGTGTGCATCACAAGTGCAATGCTTTATCAGTTGAGATATTGTGCAATTTGATACCACTCGAACAAGCCTGTAAATGTTGAAATGTATCACTTTACATGTCATGCGCTACAGAGTTTTTATGTCATAAGATTGTGAGGAACAGATGATGAACTGCTTATCTGCTGTTTTACTTGTGAATTGTGTGAAAGTGAATAAAAGTCATTGTTGTTGTAGCACCTCTAGCACCTCAACATGCATTCGCTTTACAGAAGTGCTATTCAGGGATATGGGGGATTTGTTTGGGAGAAGGTTGTGCCTTCCTGTCTTTTGAAATCTCTGTCCAAGTAAACTGCCCTGAGGATGACCACCCTGCCCCATCAAAACAACCTCAGTCTCTATTATATCTCATATCAATCATCCTGTGTTACTGTTCATGCAGGCAGAGAAGAGTGTTGACATGCTGTTATTTGTGCCTACGTTTCTATTATTATTTTTTCTTTAGTGCTGATATCCACCATCAACCGTTTTCTTCCCTCAGCACTTCCTGCTTTGGATTCTTGCAGCAGAAATACATTTTCCTTCATCCTAACCACCGCCCCCCCCCATGCTTGCTACAAGGAGCTCTTGTCAAAGACGTTTTAATTGCCACAGGACAACAGGCTTGCAACATTTACCCAAAATGTTAGGTGGCAGTGAGAGTCAAGCACGCTTTATTTACAAAGTGCGTCGCTCAAATTATGCTTAATGCAGAATAATGTGAGACAGAATCGTGACAGTTTACATTTGTCTAGTATTCTTCCATTGACTGTTTAGCCTGCACAGTTTCAACTTAACAAGTGACTGTTAACAAGGTAAACTAAACATATAGCATAGATTTGGGTATGAATGGTAGGAATGTGTTCCTATCAAAGTTAAGGGACCACTGAATAATCCCTACCAATATTTGTGGTGTTTGCAGTTTTGATTAAATGTAATATACCATTTATATTGACTTATATTATTGAATGTAAAATAAGTATTGTGTTTCCATGCCATGATTTCATTTATAAAATGAAATTATTTTATTTCCATTTACAAATTAAATTAACAGTTACTGTATACGACATGATTCTTACTGACTTTGTGTAAAGTTATATCCAAAATCACTTTGTTGCAATGGCGATTCAACACCGACTAACCCTGTAAGCGATTTTATTACACTAAAATCATGTTAGCATGTGTAATGTTTACGTCTTGTGATTTTACTTTTGAAACAGTGAGTATTTTAATGTTTACGGACTGGCCCCCATTCACTTCCATTGTAAGTGCCTTAGAATGCCAGAATAAACATAAAATAAAAAATAAAAAAAATAATAATAATCTTTCATGTGGACTTAACAAGAGGCTATTCAGAATTCAGTGAATGTTAATAATGTGCTTTTTGTTTCAGTGTTTTGATTATAACTGAGACTAGTTGAAACATGAAAGACATGTAGTAACATAATGAATAAAGTTATTATATTAATTTCTTTAGAAGTTAATTATCAGTGATTTGAAACCAGATAAAAAAAAAGCAGAACCACCAAACTATCAGTATCGGTATTGGCAGATGTTATTCTAAATAATCAGAAATTGGTATTGGCACACAAATTTGGTATTGGTCCATCTCAAATTAAAAACAAACCTATGCTTGTTAGTGCACACTGCACAGAAAATGATGAAAATGTCTGCGAATCAGCATTACAAACAAAGCATGATACCTGGGAAAATAACTAGGATCACCATTGTGTTCAAAGGCCAAATTTAAATGCAGATGCAGCTCAGTTGCCCCTTGTTAAGAGGTTCCATTCATAGTAATCAGCTTCTACATCATGAAAACAATACTGAGGAAAGTCACCCAATAAACTAAAAGGAAGAAAACTCTTTGCAATAGTATATATGCCCATCCAACAAACAGTCTGAAACCATGCCAGTTTCAGTGTCTTCCTCTATAATCCCTTCGGAGAAATACTGCCCATTCATTAAGCTCATCTTAAGGTCTTGTTTTCTGTGGAAACCCCTCCCCTGCCAATGCCATTAAAGATGCAATCTGGGTCGCTCTTTGTTTGTTTGTCTCCCTTTTGTTTCCCTACCTCATCATTGTCCAAGGGTGAAGCTGGAAGAGTGTCTCCTCATCAAAAGTGTGACAAATCTAGATGAAACATGGGCTTGCTGCTGGCCACAGTTAGATTCCCAGCTCTGGTTGGTCAGTCGGGGTGAAGGGGATGTTAGGTGGATGGTGGGCCGACAGAGTGTAATCTGTCATGACATACAGCCCAATCACTCATCAGTTGAGAAGGAGTTAATTTCCACAAATACACATCTGTCTTGCACTTTATTTTCAGTCCACTATTGTGCTGGCAACCACTAATTATGAAGCTTTTTCAGAAAGCAACAGCAAAGAAGAGAAATCAGGGTATACCTTTTTTTTTTTTTTTAGCTGATGCCAGCCAAAAGTAAACAGGGTGCCACTGAAAGGAGTCTGCCACCAGCCCCATCATTGCAAACAAAGAATACTCATGGGAGACTTACACATCATCAGTCTGGGCTTAGACATCCCCATTTAGAGGGAACAAAACAACCTGACTTGTAATGTTAGGGTAATAACACTGATAGGCCTTTAGGAGCTCCCTGAAGGTGATGATGACTGGTGCTAAAACTAATGCAGTATGATCCATTTGGCTTCTGTTCAAGGCACTGAAATATTGCCTTTGTCATCAGCTTCACTGAGGTACTGTCCAGGGTCTTGAAATGCATAGGATGAGCTGACAAGATGGCTCACAATTGCAACTCTGACTACTACTTAGCAAACTCAATTATTTGGAAAACAACACAAATATAACAGCTTTAATCCAAACCCCACTGAGATTCCTCAATGTTTACTGGCCAAAATAATATGTTTTAGTTAAAAACACATTAACTCATCCACACTTGAGTGTCATTTTCCTCCACCAAAAATGGAGCGTTTCAGAAACGCTCTCCAATTCTGCATACTTAGGAACACGATGACGTTAAGAAATTGAAAATTAAAATTTTAAACGAAAACAGATTAGTGTGGATGTAGCCTACATATCCAGAAACCTTCTAAGGCCATATCCACTACACACTAATAAGTTTTCGCTTTAAAACGCATTGATTTCACTACGTATATGCCACTCATCCACAACATGCTTCAAAACGGTGTTTTCCTCCACCTAAAATGGAGTGTTTCAAAATTCTCTCCATTACTGCATACTTCCAAAAAATATGATGTTAGGAAACTGAAAATGGAGTTTTCAAATAAAAACTGACTTGTGTGGATGTGGCCTAATGATGTGTTCACCATCGTCTTGGCTGCTGCCATTTTGGCTCTTTGGTACACGTGCTAACTAAGAGTTGTGTTCTGGGGTAGGTGCTCCGCATGTGGTGGTTCCCAGTAAGGCTAATCCCATGCGATGTATATCTTCCGCTAATTCATTTCCCTGTTGGCAAACTGCGTCTTCCTTGGGCAGAGCCCCTCTGCCCCAGTCTCCATGTTTGTAGTAACTCCTCCCCCGTTGGGTATGATCTACCTTGAAGACTCTCCACATGGTCGGAAAGACCAGTCGACTTGTCCCCAAAGGGCTGTTCGACACTCATAACTATGTTGGGGGAGGTTACGTGTCGACCTGGTGTGCTGGCTACGAGGCACACAGTGGTCTGCCCACCACACACCGCCAGTTCACGTAACACAGTTCAGCCAGTTGTGGCATTTCGTATAGGGACCCCTAGTGTCACTACATCGACACAACGTCGAGTGAGTGACAGATAGGGAATGTCATGGTTACTTGTGTAAACTCCATTCCCTGATGGAGGGAACGAGACGTTGTGTCCCTCCTGCCACAACGCTGAACTACCCGCTGAAATGGCCGGACCTTGTCTCGGCTCCTCAGCATAAAACCTGAATGAGTGGTTGCACACCAGCTCCATTTATACCCGTATGTCTGGGGGAGTGGCATGCCAATACCACTCACCAATTTTCATTGGCCTTTTATCAAAGACCAGAGGTGTCTCGGGCTCCCAAGGGTGACCCCTAGTGTCACTACATCGACACCACGTCTCGTTCCCTCCATCAGGGAACGGAGGTTACACAAGTAACCATGACGTTCACTACTAACTGTTGAGGCCACTCAATATCGCCATACTGGTTCTTTTAACATGACGTCACGACTGTCAAGTTGGAGCTTTCATAGAATTCAGAGTTTACAACTTGTAATTACAACTTCTATGAAGAATTGTATTATGGTAATTCAGACATGACGTGAACACACAATAAGGCAACATCCAAACTGAAATGAAATAATACAAAAAGTGCTCATCAGACTCAACCAGAGACTATTTAGCAGAGACAGACTACTTCAAGTAAAATTAACAGGAGAAATTGCAACGCTCAATGGTCATCGGATGTAGAAAGGAAGATCCGCCTTAAAGGTAAAAGAGCCAATCACCTTTAGATACAGACATTTAGTGTAAACTGAGGTAAAGAAGCACATTTTATGATTCCAATGTTGTCAGATTTTACTGCTGATTTGAAATATGTTCTTTGATCATAATCTTGACCAACCATTTTGGAGATTTCGGTCTTTCCCCATTCAAGTAGATAGGAGCTGCTATTGCATGCCCCTTGTTTACATAGAAAATACACTACCGGTCAAAAGTTTTGAAACACTTGACTGAAATGTTTCACATGATCTTAAAAATATTTTGATCTGAAGGCATATGCTTAAATGTTTGAAATTAGTTTTGTAGACAAAAATATAATTGTGCCACCATATTAATTTATTTCATTATAAAACTAAAATTTAATAATAAAAAAAAAAAGTTTTTGAAATTGATGACTTGGACCAAATAATAAAGAAAAGCAGCCAATAAGTGCCCAACGTAGATGGGAACTCCTTCTATACGGTTTAAAAAGCATCCCAGGGTGATACCTCAAGAAGTTGGTTGAGAAAATGTCACGAGTACATGTCTGCAAATTCTAGGCAAAGGGTGACTTCTTTGAAGATGCTAAAATATAACACAGTTTTGATTTATTTTGGATTTTGTTTAGTCACAACATAATTCCCATAGTTCCATTTATGTTATTCCATAGTTTTGATGACTTTACTATTATTCTAAATGTTAATTATAAAAAATTATAATAAAGAATGAGTAAGTGTTTCAAAACTTTTGACCGGTAGTGTAGCTGCATGGGAGCATTCCAAAGATGGCCGCCAGTGGACTAACTTGCCAGAAAGACTTTGGACTCGACTCAGCTCATGTAGCCATAGACTATAAGCATAAAGTCTGGTCCACACTGCAACTTATTCTGTCCAAGTATTGCAGACTTAGACAGGATGAGATCGTCTGACCGATATGTAAAGTGACCAAAGAAAAGATCTTTTAAATAAATGCAGAGCAGTGTTGGCCTGTGATCGTCTGTACAGAAAACACCAGTGAAATTAACAGACATATGTGTAGACTTTATCATCAGAATTTCTGTCGATCCAGAAAAAATATGAATTGATTATTATTCATATCATCACAGACATAACTCTGAAAACAAAGAAGAACAAACTGCTCACACTTTCGGCTCAGATGTCGAATAGCTTGCACTGCGGGACTCGTAACCCAGTACTTTGCTTCACAAGTACCGGGTCATCAGTGCACAATTTGACCATGTCTTAACATGCTTGTAGTTGTAAATATTAGTTGTTTTAAATATAGTTGGTTATGTAATGCAAATGTTAAAATTTATCACCTTTATACTTCTGCATCGAACCTATGCCGTAGGCTACGTGTAGCTACGGTGATTACACTATAGCCTACACAGTAGTCTGACGTGCACCTCTTCAAAAATTTTACTGTGTGTTGCGTCGACGCAGACCCAAGCCACTGTGATTGGTCTGCTGTGTTACCAGTGACAGTCCCCCAGCATGACAAGAAATTATCTGAGGTAGCGTCACATTTTCTGCAAGATTACTTTATCTATGCATATGTATCCACTGATCAGTGATCATGTCACAATGTGTTTGGATTCATTTGTTTTTTTGTGAGCATCTGCTATGAAGGTAAAATAGTGTCTAAATGATTTGCATGTGTAGAGTAAGATTTGTAAAAGCGTAAATGAAGTTACAAGCATGATAGAAACATTTGCATGCACAGAGTAAGATTTGTGAAAGCATAAATCAAGTTGCAAGCATAAGAAAAAAATATTAGCAATACTTTAATGCTTTGCATAAGTGTAATTCATGTGTTGCGAATCTGTAAATTTGGTGTGTATTCTAGTGTCTATGAACTGAAAATCTGCCATTTGATTTGTGTGAAAGTGAATAAAAGTCATTGTTGTTGTAGCGCCTCTAGTGGTCATTTCACCATGAAACTGCCGCAATACGTACAACGAAGCACATGAAAATCATTTTGCAAATATGTAGGTACAGTAACATGTATCTATGAGACCAGGATGACTAAACACATTTGAAATTCCAGAGGTAACCTGTGACTTGAAAATGATAATTCTCTTCCAGGTTTTTGGACAACAAACTGAACTACTCTGTTTAGCTAATTACAGAATTGTAGCATATAGACAGTGAAGCTTGAAATAGCCATAAACAACAAACATGATGGATGGAGGTAACAATACATCAGATGAAGGGATTTCAATGTTCCTCACATCAGCAGACCCTGCGATGGCAGTCAAGGTTTAACAAAAAGTGGGAGAAAGAGAGAGAGGGACTGTAAGCTGTCAGTTTATATCTCTCTCAGACAGGAGCACATTGTGTGACAAGTGTTGCCCAGCAGTCACGCAACTACACCCCCACACCAGCCCACCGTCTGACTGACGGCTAGAACCAGCCAACACCAGCAGCACTGGGGGTGGGGCCACATAAACCATCACGCTGTCACAATGGTGCAGCCACCATGCTTATGCATTGGTCCAGAGAGTTTGCACAAAATGCCTACACACAAGACAAACCATGATGCATGCCTATAACATGTACATGAAACAAATCATCTGATGATTCTGATTCTGAACAACAAAACCACTACATTTCCAAATTTCAATGATACATAGATATTAAAAAAAAAAAAAAAAAATGAGGACTTGCATTTCTACAGTATATTTGTTACTATTGTTTACAATGTTTAACATATTTAAAGTTTAAAAAACAAATCCCAAATCCCCAAAAAAAAAAAATCACAAAAATACAATATTTTTGAGGACTTGCATTCCTACAGTATTTTGTGTCTCT
Organism: Myxocyprinus asiaticus; assembly: GCF_019703515.2. NCBI lineage: Eukaryota > Metazoa > Chordata > Actinopteri > Cypriniformes > Catostomidae > Myxocyprinus > Myxocyprinus asiaticus. The sequence continues at coordinate 4,182,786 of NC_059360.1, forward strand.
ATTGTTTACAATGTTTTAGATATTTAAAGTAAAAAATAAAAATAAATAAAAAAATAAATAAATGAATAAAAAACCACAAAATCCCAAATCCCACAATAAAATGGACAAAACAACAACAACAACAAAAAGACTTACATTGAAGGTGAGACCTAGAGACCAGAATAGCATAGATACTTGAGGACACAATCGTTTGTCTTGGGCCACTAATCAACCACCCAGATCACCTTAGTAACCACATAGCAATGCTCTGGCATTATGTCTGCAAGTTTTGAATGAGCCAGCTCAAATGACATACAAATCTCAGCCTGATTTTATGAAAATTACGTGACTGTGGCAACATTAATGGAATATCGTGGCAGTTCCGAGGTGAATTGTCTACTGTGTGGTGCTAAAAGCAAGTTCAATTTTCTCCCAAACAGATGAGGTTTTTAACCCTAACCCTCAATCAAGTTTTAAATTAACAAAACCTACCTACCTCCCTACCCTAAACCTTAAACCTAAACCTCACGGATAGTGTCAGAAAAAGCAAATGTGAGATGAAAAATGCTATTGCTGAAGCAACCACGTCATTTTGTGATGCTTCAAAGACACTTTCAGCTCACGTGTCGACATGTGTGCTCTGCAGTACTCATACCCCAGTCCTTGAAGCAACGCACAACTTGATTGCACTCAAGCAAGCTTGTCAATGTAGTTGGTTATGTAATGCAAACATTAAAATGTATCACCTTACAAGTCATGCGCTTTAGTAAAAGTGTTTAGATGTTGTAAGATAGCATTGTGTGAGGAACATGGCAAAAAGCACGTGTTTATGAACTGATAATTTGCCATTTTACTTATTATTTGTGTGAAAGTGAATTAAAGTCATTATTGGTTTAGCGCCTCTAGTGTTTATTTTGCCAGGAAACTGCCGCAATATGCACAATGACCTGCATACAAATAATTTAGCAAAAATTTAGGTATAGCAATGTGAATTATATATGAAACCAAGTTGCCAAATCTAGTTGTTTCAGTGAGCCATTCACACAATTACTCCGCATGTTCAGCTGTTGGGGTGTGATGAGTAGCCTTGCACGGATGTGGATTAGTGGTTAGCAAACTTTTGAATGTCAGAGCTTTGGAATTGAAGTCCCCTGATGTCTCCTGTTGTATAGTCAAAATCTAGTATCATATGCATTCACTCAGACTACATACAGCACTGAGCATATCTCTGGTGCACTTTATGAATTTTCTGAAGCACTCAGACAGATGTATCCTGAGAGGGGTGCCTGGCAGGCATGACACATTCTAGTGCCATTCACGCTTAAAATAAACCCTGCAGCCAAACAAACCAGTGAGCTGAACAACACAAACACCACCAGCAAAGTGCTACTGTGCAGATATGGGGATAATAAGAACTGCATATAAAATATAGCTTTCATAGAGATTGTGTACTAACACTTTATATACTGTATATAATAGATAAAATAGTGATAGAGTAATACACTATTGTAAGAACCCACATAATGTTATGGTTGGAGACTGCAGCTGTAGACCTTCTTGCTTCCACACTGTGTTAAGCTGCGGATCCCAAACCAAGCAATGAAGTGATGTTTAGCAGTAAACCACACTGGTGCCGTTTTTACCAAATTTCGATGGATTCCGTCAAGCTTCTGTGATCTTCAGATGTTTTGGTGGTGCACAGATAAAAGTTGGCAGAGAAAAATTTTTTTATGAGTGTGTGCTGCATAAACACTGATAACTTGAATGTCTATTTAAACCAATCTTTAAAAAATTTGCTGTATTCTACAACAAAGCAGCTTAACAAAAATCTAGCCTACTAATCACTCCTACACCCAATAAAAGGGTTTGAAGAGCACAGTTTTCTTTCCTAAGTTCATATATTTCCAATTAAAACAGGAAGTAGGGCATAAACAAAAATACTGGTAAGAAAATGACTTTTTGCTGTGTAATGCTAGTCAGTGGTAGGTGGTGTTATCAGGAGTGGTATAGAGAGCATTTTGTTGGACAAAACTTTGGATACGCCACTAAGTGCAAGATGAGTAATTCATATTTTGGTTTATTTTCCTGAAAAATAAATAAGTCCATTTTTAGATGTGTGTATCTGTTACAGGATAACTTTTTAACTTTTAGAAGCACACTTTGACTTCCTCAAAGCTAACAGACAAGAACTAAAAGTCCCAAAACCAATTCCAATTTGATGGAATCTTCAAACAGTGCAGTTGGAAAATTGTATGAAAATACAATATCACATAAAATACAATATTATATAATCAATATAATCAACTTTCTAATACTACCATTACTAAAGGCTGGATTATACTTCTTTATTGAACCTATGACATAGCCTCTACTCAGTAGTCTACGATTGCACATGTACATCACCCAGACGTCTATTTGATGTGTGTGTTTACATCTGGAAGACACATTTTTTACGCTGTTTGCTCATCTGCAATATGTCTATAAGCCGTATGTCAGTAAGTATGTCTCGGATGTCAATAGTACATTCAGCAGTTGTCTTTGAGATGTTTTTTTATTTGGAATGTTTGTAAATCTGATCTTTTTAAGATGTTTAGCAGATGTTCAATAGATTGTGATGCTTTCCAGATGACAAGATCTAAAACAGACATCTTGGAGACGTACGTATGCTATCTAGGCAGTTGTTTGCACTGTGTTGGTGTGTCTACGTCACTCTGCAAGTTCATAGCCAAACCACAACCAACTTAGTGAGTAAAAGCCATGAAAGTACAGTTACATATAAAGTTGCAAACAAACATGGTTTTCAGTCACATTTTTACTAGTAAGTTCATGAAACATAAAACAGCTTCCAACAGTTAAAACGAGCTCATGTCAGGGTTGTATGTGTTTTGTTCCATGCCATGTTTGTTCCTGTCATGTGATCTTGTCATGTGGTCCCCTGGTCATGTGATTTCATGTTTCCCTCCATGTTCATGTGTCTTGTTTTCATTGGTTTATTGTCTTGTTAACTTGTTATCAGTTCTACTTTGTCATTGGTTTAGTTTATTAGTCTTGTTAGCTTGTTTATAGTTCTGTCTTGTTACCCATGTCTGTGTATTTAAGCACTCATGTTTGCCATTGTCTCTTGTCAGGTATTGTTAATGTAACATTGTTTTGTATTACGAAGTCAAGTTAAGTCATTTATGTTTTGGATTCATGTTTTTTGGTTATCACTTATGAAAATAAATGCACTTTGGTTCTTCACATCATCATCATCTTTGTCACTGTCATTGCTGCCAGCAACAATGTTACAGCTCAAATACAATGTAATTTAATGCATAGATCTTGATATAATCTTGGAGAAAATGCGAAGCAACCTCAGATATCTTTTTAATCATACATGGTTACAAAAAGGGCCAATCACTGCTGTTGTGGTCTGCATAGATGTGAAATGTGGTTACATTTTTGGAGAGGTGTATGTAAACGCCATAGCTACGCCAAGCCTATGCCGTGGGTCCAACACAGAAGTCTAAATGGGGTTTTAGAATGTCAAACCTTACTAAAAGGGGGTGTCACTAAACACCTCGCAAACTCACAGCACTTTGCTAAAATGTGGCACTTCAATATTTCTGGCACAGTTATGTGCCTGCCTGTGTTACTCTCAGTCTACGCTGTAATATTTCTCAGTTCCACGGCTGGCCAGAAGAATGATCTGCCTGTTATGCAAGATGGAAATGAGCTTGCACCACTTTCCTTACTGAGCTATTTTCGAACTCCATACAATGAGTGCTGGGCAGGGCTGCGTAAAATAGGTCAGAGCAAGATGCGGGCAGAACCTTCCTGTGCTTTCAAACACACCGCTCAGACTAAACAAGGCCAGGGGATTGTATTATCTAATGTGCCCCATCCATGTTTTTATTTGAACTAGAATTACTTACAAGTGATTGAATATAGAAGCAGTTGCAACATTGTCACCAATACACTTCCACTGTAGACGAACAGAATAAATAATAAGTATGAAATCCTATGTATCTTTAATTGTTTCTACTAGACAGCAATGAGATCAAATGGAGAACAAATGAGGCTTTGCTTTGTCTCCTGCCTCTCAGATGGTTCTCCTGAGAAAAAGACCCCAGTAATCTCACATGTCTCCTCTAGAATCTCAACAATGTCTGAAACTGTGCTCAGATCTAAAGTAAGATTTTAAAATAAACTCAAACATTTCTCAATCAATTCTCCTCAGACCAAATGATCTGGGCTGCATTTCTCCTTGCAGGCTTATGCATTGCATAAGCCTAAGTAGATTGTAGAAACCACTGGCGCCAATGATCTCTATGGTCAACTTAAGCTTGCGATACATTTGGGAAATGCAGCCCAGATCTATGCAATCCACATTCATTTTATCGCTCTATACTCTTACTTTATGTCAACAATTGTCTCATTTGTGTTTGTTTTGATTAGGAAAAACACTGACCATCTTGATACTTCAGTGAAACAACACTACAAACACTGTTAAGTCTCCTGATCTCTGAAAGTGCAATATCTGAGCAATATATTTTTTCTCTGGGTTGTAAATGCTGTTTGCTCAATACTTAGCACATCCAGGACAAACAATAGGCAAAATGCTAGGAAAGGGGAAAGATGCTGTCTGCTAAAGGACAGAAGTACAGGGCTGAGGCAGCTCTTGGAAGTAGGGCAATTCCAGCATGCACCTGGGGTCTCATCCGCCTCTTCCCAAAACCGCTGACAAAGGCACTCTGGATCTCACTTTTGCCTACAATTCCCCCACCTCTGTCTCTTAGTCTGTTGACTATAATCTTGCAACCTGATGTCATGAAAATTATGTGATTGTGGCGACATTTTTGCAAATTGATTTTACACTAAAACGTGTGTTCTAACATTATGGCCCCTTAAACGTATCACCATTCTGAGATGAAATTTCCACTGTGGGGCACTAAAAGCAAGTAAAATTTTCTCACAAATTAATGAGGTTTTTAAGGTTAATGCTCTATCAAGTTTTAAATCAACAAAACCTACATCCCAACTCTAAACCTTAAACCTAAACCTATCCGACAGTGTCAAAAAAGCTAATGTGAGTTTAAAAACGCAATTGCTGAAGCAACCAAATCATATTGTGGTGCTTCTATGACACTTTCGGCTCACATGTCGACTCGCGTGTTCTTCAGCATTAAGACTGAGGATTTGCATTAACACGCTTAAAGCCGTGAACACAAACTCTTTAAGCTTAACAAGCTTGATTTCATGCATCGCTGCATCCATGGCACAATGTTTTCATTGCATTCTTAGTGTTCAGTTCAGGTGTAAACACATTTCCCTCTAGTGCTACTCATAGCACGTTTTGCAAGCAACTTCAGAGACACGTCTTGTGGTCTCATGGAAATTCACATCAACAAAAGTGAGTGTGATTCAGAGGTTGCATTTTTTATCTAAAATTAAATTTTTACTCCACTGATGGTTAGGTTTAGGGTTGGGGTTTGGGGTAGGAGATAGAGTTAATGAAATATTCATTCCTGTTGACTGCATTACATCATTTAATACTAAAAATGCTCACATGTTCCTATACGTTCACACATGCCTTAACATTTAACAACACTTCCAGCTTCGGCCACTGGGGCAGTGATTCAAATTTCGATAAGCACAGACCAACTTCAGCAGCAAAGAAATTTTACCTACTGTTGCCAAATTCACAGTGTGATCAGTCTGCATATGAAGGTAACTCTATCACCCCCTTGAGTACTGAGGTTTGTTTGCATTACAGCCGTCAAAGTTATGCAAGAATGCACGTTAAGTATGTACAGCGGGACCACATGGTTGCAATGCACTGACCAAGCATTTGCATACTTGAGATTTTGTTTCTGGCCTAAAACATGCAACCAACTTGAGCACAAAGACACATTTTGTTGCATGTGTTCCATATACAGTTGTGCAAAGTTTGCATACCCTGGCAGAAATTGTGAAATTTTGGCATTGATTTTGAAAATATGACTGATCATGCAACTTTTATTCTTTTCTTTTATTTAAGGATAGTGATCATAAGAAGCCATTTATCATCACATAGTTGTTTGGCTCCATTTTAAATCATAATGTAACAGAAATCACCCAAATGGCCCTGATCAAAAGTTTACATACCCTTGAATGTTTGGCCTTGTTACAGACACACAAGGTGACACAAGGTTTAAATGGAAATTAAAGGTTAATTTCCCACACCTGTGGCTTTTTAAATTGCAATTAGTGCCTGTGTATACACTGTAAAAAAAAAAAAAAAAAAAAATCCTGTTGTTTTTACAAAAATAATTTGGCAGACCAAGAAAGATTTCAGCCACAACTGCCAGAAGAATTGTTCAGGATACAAAGAAAACCCACAGGTAACCTCAGGTGAAATACAGGCTGCTCTGGAAAAAGACGGTGTGGTTGTTTCAAGGAACACAATATGACGACACTTGAACAAAAATGAGCTGCATGGTCGAGTTGCCAGAAAGAAGCCTTTACTGCATCCAATTCCACAAAAAAGCCCGGTTACAATATGCCTGACAACACCTTGACACACCTCACAGCTTCTGGTGCACTGTAATTTGGAGTGACGAGACCAAAATAGAGCTTTATGGTCACAACCATAAGCGCTATGTTTGGAGAGGGGTCAACAAGGCCTATAGTGAAAAGAATACCATCCCCACTGTGAAGCATGGTGGTGGCTCACTGATGTTTTGGGGGTGTGTGAGCTCTAAAGGCACGGGCAATCTTGTGAAAATTGATGGCAAGATGAATGCAGCATGTTATCAGAAAATACTGGCAGACAATTTGCATTCTTCTGCACGAAAGCTGCGCATGGGACGCTCTTGTACTTTCCAGCATGACAATGACCCTAAGCACAAGGCCAAGTTGACCCTCCAGTGGTTACAGCAGTAGAAGGTAAAGGTTCTGGAGTGGCCATCACAGTCTCCTGACCTTAATATCATTGAGCCACTCTGGGGAGATCTCAAACGTGCGGTTCATGCAAGACGACCAAAGACTTTGCATGACCTGGAGGCATTTTGCCAAGACGAATGGGCAGCTATACCACCTGCAAGAATTTGGGGCCTCATAGACAACTATTACAAAAGACTGCACGCTGTCATTGATGCTAAAGGGGGCAATACACAGTATTAAAAACTAAGGGTATGCAGACTTTTGAACAGGGGTCATTTCATTTTTTTCTTTGTTGCCATGTTTTGTTTTATGATTGTGCCATTCTGTTATAACCTACAGCTGAATATGAATCCCATAAGAAATAAAAGAAATGTGTTTTGCCTGCTCACTCATGTTTTCTTTAAAAATGGTACATATATTACCAATTCTTCAAGGGTATGCAAACCTTTGAGCACAACTGTACAGTGTCTTCCAAATTTATGTCTATAAAATACCCTTTAATAAGGTTGACTTTTTTTGAGATGATTGTCTCTTCTGAGAACCTTTCTGAAAGTTTTAGAGTTTTATTTAGGGTTCAGCCTTAGACAGTATGATTATGGTAAGTCTGGCAAACAGTCAATAAATAAATTTTACGGTTGTCAAAATGAGCTATCAAGGTGTTCTAAAAGCCAAAAGTTCACAGGTAAAATAAATCAATAGCTAAAAGTAATCGCAGATGAGTAATTTCAACACAATAAAATGTAGCTTTGACACCATGAAATGAGGTGCAATCAACAATAAATGAGCTTCAATCGTTGTTTTTCGATGAGGCTTTTCACTGCAATCTCACCATTTTAGCTTTTTCATTCTTCTAAATAGTCAAAATTGTATCACAGTTGTTCACTGCTGACAACAGCTTTACATCTAAGAGTAGTATTAATTTGATCTGTTTGGAGTTGTTGATGCCTTCGCATTTTCAAAAAGCTCAATAATTCATCATTTTTTGATCTTGACACAAAATCCAATCCCATTTTCTCACCTTCAATCAAATTCCAAAATGTATACTCACTGAGTGTGGTACAGTAGTTTTGTTTTAATTTACCCACTGGCCACTATAACCATCCATTGCACATTCACCATGATGACTACAGTACATTCATCACATGATGTGGATCTCTTAAAGTTTTCTAATCGGTACTGTAGTTCCACACTAACACTAACAATAGCTTGAATGGATGGGGCAGGATGGATGACTAGTCTTATTTAATATGTATAATGTAATATTTAAGTCAATGTGCTAATTTTGAGATGAAGGTTGTGTTAATTATTCTGCCCTACAAATCCAAAATGCAGCAACTACGCCAACACTGAAACTGAGCTAAATGTGAATTATTAAACTGTCCCACTCCATTTTCTCTGAATCTGAGCATAGTTGAGCTATCATATGACAGAATTATTCTTAGTTAATTGCGATTAATTGCAGATTTTGAAACTTTTTTCTCTAAATATACAAAATTAATTTATTTCCTTCATAGGAAAAAGCAAAACAATATTTAACACTATAATGCTTTATTAACATTTTCCAAACAAAGCCTTCAACAGTATAAAGATAGAAATTCACTAAAATAGCAACAATTCAAGTAACATTAAACGTTTCCCAATGTCTAAGTGGGTGTTTGACTAATTGAAAGAACTAGTCTCTACATAGGTTGCATATTCATTGCAATGGGCATTCAACCTCTTAAAATCTCATCCTCCACAATATTAATCAGCCAGCTGACTGTGGCTTTCCACTTTGTTACAGCAATTGTGAAGCCACATTCATGATTCGTGTCAGTGCCAGCATCAAACGCCACTTTGAACTCCACATGAAAAGCGCCTGCAAACAAAAACTTCTCATTCTGCATTTTGGTGATAGTTAAGACTTGGTGTGATTCTGCGGTAATTAAAATGCACTTTACTTAGGCTGAAAAATATGTGATTTCTGTCACAAGTCCCATCTGGGCTTGTTTTGTACATCAAATAACATTAAAAGCTCCTCTGCCTTTCACTTTATCACTTACACTGAATCACTGCTGTGTGCGTTTGTGGTATGTGTGCATCAGTGTAATGACTCCGGGCGAATACATCGCAAAGGTACCGCCCTTCCAAATAGTGTTTATGCTGGTTTATTCTGTATTAACAGTAAATACGCTAATCACAATTAGGAAAATTAACTATATATATGAAATATAACGATACATTCATAATTCAGGGTTTACTTCATTTCTAAACATTTCTGTGATGTTTCATGATTGTGATTTACCAATGCTATTTACTTCTCAGAAGGGCACTGGCTGCTGGGTGGTTGGATGTATGTATGGATGTTCATCAACATGAAGACATCTCATCTGTCTGTGTGCATTATATCCTAAATTAACTTATGTCTTAACCGAATGTTTATGGTTGATATCACAGTGTGCCATGCTAACAGAAGGGGTGTGTTGACAGCATGTCACCCTCATGATGTTGGTGATAATCATGGCTCTACAGAGTCATATGATTTTTTACAGGGTTCACAAGCTCCCAACATCTTTATTGCACAAAAATCCTACACAAGCAGCCCATAACCAAAGACAAAGCTTTTAGAATATTCAATGCCTCTGTTCGCAATGGAATGATATACTACCTATGCATACTTGTCATTATAAACTGTTTACTGCTTACTATGTTTTTTATTGTTTGTAAAACAGTATAAAATCAGCAACGATAAATGTTTTAAACCAAACACTGTGTAGTATGCTACAGCACAGTATACCATGCACTGCACATTTTAGCATAGTATGTCATCCAGGAATTCAATGTTTACAAAAATGTTACACACTGACCCAGTATACATGCTGTAATTTTTTTTATTTTTTATTAGTGTATACTTATTACAAACATAGTGCAGGTGGCAACAAAATACAACCAACAACGTCAATAAAATCCCATTAAAAAAGAAGCTCAGACTTGTAAAATAGATCACCAGTCATCAGCCCATGGAACTACAGCCTGATCTCATTATTATATGTAGATATTCGTATGTAACATTTAAACGTACATTTTAGTATGTTTGCATAGATGCTGAAATGTACAATATGGAAGTATTGAGAGAATCTAAAACTTAAACATTTTTATGTATGTACAACTTTAGAAATATACAATGTAAAATATTTAAGGGATGTCAAAGAATTCTGGATCGTAGGGGGATTTTCGCAATGGGGCGTCATTCAAAACACCATGCAGCATATAACTATTTGCATGATTTATTGAACAACCAATGCCTGTATGCTTCACAGATAAGTCACTGTCTGCAGATGTTATAATTGATGGGACATCAGAATGTTGCGTTGATGGTGTTAATGTGTGTTATTCTAAACACTATACATATAATTACTTGTAACACAATTAGACAGAGTGTAAATGTGACATAGATTACTTATAAAGGAAACATGTAGTACATAAAACACACTATTACCTCAACGACAAGACAATTTTACAAGTAAATTATAAAACATGACTCATATCATTCATGCACAAGGCACCAACAATGAAGGTCCCAAGCTGGAAGTACAAAGAGCTTCAGCCACGCTCTTACTCATGCTCACACTAACTTTTAAAGGCTACCATTTCATTACCATAATCTGTTGATAGTGGGCCTGGCTTAAATTATAGCAGAGTCATTTCTACATAGCCTCCCCCAAATATGAATACATATTTATAATTGTATGAAAATCTCTAATGACTAGGTACTATCTATACAGACTTTAATCTAAGGAAAGGGAAAGCAATATGGCAACTAAATAGTTCATACAACTTAATTTTAACTTTTAGTCAATAAACCGGACATGGACATTTTTGCTTAGACATGTCAAAACTTCACAGATGAGCCAGAGGGTACAGGGAAGCTGGACCTGCAGTGTTGGCCAACAGTTTAATAAAACTGGTCCAAAAGTATTAAACAATAACCTGACTATATTGCCATCCTTTAGGTAGGCAAGTTGGAGTAGGTGAAGACAGTCATATCTCATTTAAACAAATACATCACCCAAAATACAAGTCTGTAAGTCTGTAGTATAAGTGTTAAAGGAATAGTTCACCCAATAATGAAAATTCGTCCAGGGCTCTGATGCAGCTTGAAATGGCCGAACTCTCACGTGACGTTCATTCTTTTATTGTAAATAAGTGCTGCTTCTGAATTCTCACGTCAACTCGCCAACATGCTTACGTTATGCTTTGCATCAGCTGGCAGGAAGTGCTTTTTAAAAGTTAATAATGTTCTATTTATTGATTTATTTTTTACACAAACAAATATTTTTATGCTGCCTAAATATGACTTTAGAAGCCTTTATTTTGGTCACATGTTATACATACATTTTTGCATATATACAGTGAAATTTATTTGTTTTCACATATCCCAGCTAAACTGGGGTCAGCCATGATATGGCACCCCTGGAGCAGATAGGGTCAAGGGCCTTGCTCAAAGGCCCAACAGTGGCATCTTGGCAGTTCTGGGGCTTGAACCCCCAACTTTCCGGTCAATAACGCAGAGCCTCAACCACTGAGCCACCACTGCCCCTGCCACTGACTTTTGGACTGTCAAAGTGCTGGTGCCCGTGTATGTCCCTTATAAGCACATGACAGAGCTCTATCTTATTATAAAAATCTTCATTTGTGTTCTGCTGAAGAAAGACACTCATACACATCTGGGATGACATCAGGGTAAGTGAATAATGACCCATTTTTGGGTGAACTATCCCTTTAAAATGTGTAAAATAGTAAAAGTGTTTCAATGTCATAACATAGCAGTGTGTGAGTGAAAGAACAAAAATAAGTGTTTATAAAGTCATAATCAGCCAATGAACACATAATTTGTGTTAAAGTGAATAAACGCATAGTTTATCACAGTTTAGCACCTCTAGTGTTAATTTCACCAGGAAATGGCGGCAAAACAAAGAACGAGGCACGTAAAACTCAGTTTACAAAAATTAAGTTAGTTACATTTATTCTATGAGACTAGGTTGAATGATGGAGAAGAGCGTTATAACCAATACACTCTCATGGAGAAGTCGTACAGATTCGTACGAGTTGGCTATATCATATGAAATCGTACGAGTTGGGTAGCACAAATTTGTACGACTTGTGCAATAGCCAATCAGGTGACTCTCCCTTGTCTCATTCTAAAATGCAACATTTACTTTCTTCCTTCATACAAAACACACTCTTTACTCTTTACGCTTCAAATCATCCTTACTGACTGTACTCTATGGTTAGGTTTAGATATTGGATTTGGGCTAGGGCATAAAATGAATAAGAATGTACACAATGCCTGACACACGTTACTTTAGCTTACTTACGCATTACAAATCCGTGTATTTGCGCATCTAGAATTCGTACAAATTCATACAAACAAATTTGTATGACTTCTAATGAGATTGGGTTGGTTATAATCTGTCAAACAGTGGCATCTTAGGCTCATTATTTCTGGTGGGGCACAAACAATCACTTAACCCAGCATGTCAAGGGCTGCATTAACCAAAATTCTCCATCATTCCAATTTTGAAACATTGACGGATAATTTCAAATGTTGTCCGTCAGTTTGACAGATAAAAAAGAAACAAGAAAATAATTTGAACCAAGTGCATCAGTTTTGACTTCACTCTCTCTCTCACACACTCCTGCTGTGTGCCCTGTTTATTCCCTGGTATTAGGATGCATTAAAATGTGTATTGAAAGGCACCATCGCCATTTATGCTTGGTAATATGCGTCTCTTTTGACCAGCTGTGTTCGAGGCAAGGGTCTCTGATTTCATGACTGCATACATCAATCATTACATCAGTGTGTTAATGCAAGATAATAAAACGTGAAAAAGTATAATAACAAAAAGAAAGTGTGAAAAAAGCTGTGTATCCTTTCTGCCAATTATACTTGCATTTAATATAAGTGCAAACATTACGTTTAGAGCAGAATTCTCAGTTATTTTAGAGGAATACCTGTAACTGAGCTTCTGAGATGTGTGTGTTTCTCATCTGTGACACTTTATGTTGATATAAGGCACACTGGAAAAGTTCTGTAAACTTCTGTATGTATGTGCTTTAACTGGCAAAGTTTAAAAAAAAATTTTTAAGTGCAGCTGTTAATTGACAGGTAGAACTTTCACCCTCGGACTCATTGGTTTCACCAGGCTCAAGCATGTGAAGTCAAAAAATATATCGTATTGGCCTATCCACTATAATGCATATGACATTATTATGGATGCTACACCCATGAATGTTGATCTAGTACTTATAAACAAAAAAACAAAAAAAGTATGATGGATAAAAATAGATCATGATAGAAATTTTACAACTCATTGTCATTGTTGTGAAGGATAAACATTTTTATAGCGCATGATGCCAAGCACAAACATCCCTAATAATTTCATTTCAGCACAAAACACCACTAAAACATGCACATCCATGTCAAAAAGCTCAAGTGACAATGAAATCAAACCAGAAACAGGCAAATCGTCAAAGGCTGTGCATATTATCTCACTAACTCACATGAACAGCATAACAAAGCTAATCAAAACGAACAGCTTTTTGCAGTTATGGTAATTTAATTCAAACCACTGCATCAACAACACCTCAAAGCAATGGCATACACTTCATTGAAATTATGAGAGTTGCGCTTGAACTAATCTAACCAGTAACCCACTAGAATAAAATTAGCTTTTAAAGTTTACCAATGAAGTACACTACACAGGTCTACACTGAAGAGCGGTAACTTCTGAGGTTAAAGTCAACAGCTTGACATACACAGGATCAAAGCTTTCTATTGGCTTAGGGGCAAAGGCAAACATGCCCCTCAGGTTATCACTAAAAACTCGATGCACATGCGCATAATGTTTTCCAGATCTCCCTTGATTAACACTGAGGACGACGGGCTAGCCCCTCGCAAAGCAAATGAGAATGATTAAATGGCTTTAATGCAACAGACCTTAATAATTATAAAATGTTCAAAAGAATATCCACTGTTATCTTATTTAATGGACATAAAACAAGTTTAAGAGACAGAAAATATATTATTTGTTAAAATAAATGCATGATTATGCCACACATTTTGCACAACAGCACCCCTAATGTAGAGACGCCACTGCTGGTAATTGCTGGGCGGAAGGTCTCCAAGTAGGATTTCAGATGCTCAGTAACTGCCCTGTCTTACTGAATTCCCCCCTCTGTATTTTGCTGCAAATTAATTTGTCATCTTTGTAAAGGCTAGCCAAATTAGACAGATGCCAACATAGACAGGTTGCATGACATGTCCTCACCCTCAAAATCATGAACAAAACTACACAATGTAAAAGAAAATACCACCCAGACTACATAAATTCTGGAGGATAAACATAGTTTGTGTCGGACACAATGTGTTTTATGCAGTGAATTAATGGCCGCCGAGTGCACGGAATCATTGAATATCAAGAGACATTTTGAAACCAAAATCTATTACTGTATTCAGTCAATGTCATGTTAAGAATTTTGCATGTTGTTAGGCCTTTGCAGCACTGGTAATATTAATACATTTTAATTAATAAATTTCAAGAACATTTCTGTTTACTTCTGTATGATAAACAATTTGGTACTGTGTTGGGTCGCCACATAATGTCTGATGAAAAATCTGGGTCTTGAAGCAAAACCAGTTAAGAACGACTGATCTAAAAGAAAGAGCAAAATCAAAACACGGCACATCTTTTCTTACAGCAGTGCACCACTAAGCCTGGTGAAAAGAAGCTTGAGACCTCAAAGAATGGCTGCGGTAATCCTACTTCCCTTTCTAGTGCACTGGATGCCAAACGTGGATGAGTAACCCACCGTGGCTCTATTCTTGCTGCGTGCAGGCGTGCAGTACAGCTCACCCATAACCGGTGTTCTATCACATGCCTGCAGAGCAAATAACTCATGCAAATCCCTGTGTTTTTGACATGCCGTGACTGTCACGCTATCAGCTTGCGGTGTAGGTGAGCGGGTACGGTGAGATGAATGCTAGCGGGTGTGTGTTGTGGCAGTAGGTGAGTGCTGGTATTAATCACCCGTCTCCTCCAGGCTCCACACTCTCAATTACAGCCCTGCACCAAAGTCAAGATTGATTTTTAATTGGCTGTGCTGCTCAGATATACATCATGTTTTCTTTGCTCTGAATGATGGGGACGAACTCAGGTGCTCGTACACACAGAGCAAATAAATAGACAAGTTTGAGTGTCATATATAGTTAGTGTAATCTCAATCGCTAATATGGCCTTCATGCCTAATAAACATCAGTTGTCAGTCACCCGTTCACTTGTATTAGAACCGTACATATTGACACTGTTGTGCAGTGTCTGAATATTCAACAATGTTTTAATATGTTACTTGCAGACAAAAATTTGATTTAAGAGAACCTCCAAAATAGTTACTTTGGATACAATTATTTATTATCCCTGCTGGAAAAAACTACAGCCTATGATTGTTTGCTTATCTTAGCTGGTTAGCTAGGATGTCATAGCCTAGCTTAGCAATCTCCATTAGCTTTGAGATCATCTAAAACTAGTGTACTCCTTAAAGTAATTTAAACTAACTTTAAGCAGATATACAGATTTTTAAAAAAGACACATTCACAGTCATTCTCTTTCAGGCAAATTGTCCCAAAATACTGATGATTCATCTTGTCCACAGGGGCATAAAAATCAAACTTCCTGTTTCAATAGGAATTAGTTCAACACAGTAAAAGAAATTAGCATTTGTCAAACATTTTCATGGGGTTTTAAATATATAAAAACCATCTGTAAATTCTGCTACTGGCTAAGCCTTTTGGCTATGGCACTGTGTATAGCATTTGTCGTTAATACGAGCTAGAAGTAATGATGGTACATGTCTGTTCATCCCAGAGGGGCTTGTTACAGTCTATCACTATTTAAAGGATCATAAAACATACAAACAACCAACAGCCATGAGCACAGGGGGTCAGGAAACCTAAGTGCTATCAATAGCAATGTTCACTGTAGCAAAATTTGACTGTTTCTCCTCTTCTGAGTTTTTAATCCATTTCTTTACACACACAGTTCAGTTATTTACTATGAGAATTAATTCAATATTTAAAAATTCAGGTAGTGACAACCAAATCTCATTAAATCCTCATTGTGCATATAGACTAGATGCAAATGCATAGTTGCTAGTTGTTAACTAAATGTTCATTCATCCCATGGAGACAGCCTGATTTCATTAAAATTACGTGACTGTGGCGAGTTTGCAAAATGACAATAAGTAGTTCATTTAAAATTTTCTCCCAAACAAATGAGGTTTTGAAGGTTAATGCCCTATTAAATATAAATAAATGAAAAACTACCTCCCTACCCTAAACCTTAAACCTAAACCTAACCGATAATGTCATTAAAAGCACATGTGAGGTTAAAAATGGTATTCCTGAAGCAACCAAGTCATTTTGTGGTGGTTCTGTGACACTTTCGCCTCACATGTCGACTTGTGTGCTCTTTAGGACTCATATTCAAATAAATACAGTATATATACACTGGCAGCCAAAAGTTTGGAATAATGTACAGATTTTGCTGTTTCAGAAGGAAATTGGTATTTTAATTCACAAAAGTGGCATTCAACTGATCACAAAGTATAGTCAGGACATTACTGATGTAAAAAAACAACACTATCACTATTTGAAAAAAGTCATTTTTGATCAAATCTAGACAGCAGCCATCACTCCAACACCTTATCCTTGAGTAACCATGATAAACTGCTAATTTGGTACTAGAAAATCACTTGCCATTATATCAAACATAGTTGAAAGCTATTTGGTTCGTTAAATGAAGCTTAACATTGTCTTTGTGTTTGTTTTTGAGTTGCCACAGTATGCAATATACTGGCATGTCTTAAGGTCAATATTAGGTCAAAAATGGCAAAAAAGGAACAGCTTTCTTTACAAACTCATCAGTCAATCATTGTTTTGAGGAATGAAGGCTTGAAATTGCCAAAAAAAAACTGTAGATTTCATACAAAGGTGTACACTACAGTCTTTAATGTTAAAGGACAACTGGCTCTAACAAGGACAGAAAGAGATGTGGAAGGCCAGATGTACAACTAAACAAGAGGATAAGTACATCAGAGTCTCTAGTTTGAGCAATAGATGCCTCGCATGTCCTCAGCTGACAGCTTCATTGAATTCTACCCGCTCAACACCAGTTTCATGTACAACAGTAAAGAGAAGACTCAGGGGTGCAGGCCTTATGGGAAGAATTGCAAAGAAAAAGCCACTTTTGAAACAGAAAAACAAAAAGAAAAGGTTAGAGTGGGCAAAGAAACACAGACATTGAACAACAGATAATTGGAAAAGAGTGTTATGGATCTTAACCCCATTGAGCTTTTGTGGGATCAGTTAGACTGTAAGGTGCGTGAGAAGTGCCCGACAAGACAGCCACATCTATGGCAAGTGCTACAGGAAGTGTGGGGTGAGATGTCACCTGAGTATCTGGACAAACTGACAGCTAGAATGCCAAGGATCTGCAAAGCTGTCATTGCTGCACGTGGAGGATTTTTTGATGAGAACTTTTTAAAGTAGTTCAAACTGTAATAGTAATTTTTCACGTTATTAATGTCCTGACTATACATTGTGATCAGTTGAATGCCACTTTGGTGAATAAAAGTACCAATTTCTTTCCATAAGAGCAAAATCTGTACATTATTCCAAACTTTTGGCGCCAGTGTGTAATTACATGGTATGCAGATTAATCGAAATAATTGCAATTAATCTCATGTATAAATATTTGCGGAGAAAGCCCCTCAAATAACAATAATTCAATATAAAATGATGAAATAATTTGAAATATTTATATTTAAATAATTACAAATAATATATATATATATATATATATATATATATATATATATATATATATATATAATAAAGAATAATAATGTAGATAATTAAAATGCATTACATTATTGTGGCAGATGAGTAAAGCATTTATAAGAGTACAAAAAGTGGCTTTAGAATCCAATATATTGTTTATTTCCATATTATTGAACATAAGCCAATGATTGTTCTGATGTTCACAGCAAACTGGGAGCAACTTTTCATGCTACTGTCTCCTTAAGATGAATTGCTTATGTTGTATCTTTCCTCATTTTCACTTTGGATAAAAATGTCTGCTAAATGAATAAATGTAAATGTAGCAATCTCTTTTGCAATTGAATTCGTCTGTCAGTCCGAGATTTATTATAAGGGCTTTTCCAAAGTCGAGTCAATGTACACCTCTGTCAGAAGGATGCTCTTGGAGCGTCTCACTTTGGTTACATCGCATCATAAATGTACCGTTTTTAGGTCAGTGTGTCAAGTTAAACGTAGTTTGAAACATCTTTAGGTCACTGCATTTGGATTTTTGCTCCATCAAGTGTCTGAATGCAAGAACGCGTCCTCATGTTGTGCTGTCTGCTGAAGAGTTGGTTTGTTCTCTGTATGAACTGCGCATTGCCTATACAGCTGAAGTTTCGCTTACTGCCCCCTGGAGAATACAGGTGGTACTTCAAGAATGAATTGCTCTGATGATAGGATTATTCCTTATTATGGTACGGGTACATGATTAATTGCGTTAATTTTTTTTAATGCGTTATTTTTTTTATAATTAATCACACTGAATTAACGTTAAATTGACAGCCCTATATATATATATATATATATATATATATATATATATATATATATATATATATATATATATATATATCATGCTGGCTTGGAAGGGGTCATTACTGGTCACAGTAACTGGGTGATCGCCGTCTTACCTGGATTCAATCACAGTTTGACACTCTGAGAAATGCTAAGAACACAGCTGTGACTGTCTCACTGGCATGCATAACTAGCTTCTGTGATGTGCATGTAAAATAATTAAAAAAATCTCTACTACCTTTTGCTTCATTTGAGACACAGCAAAGACAAGACGGCATCACAATCTCTGATTCTCTGAAATTTCAAAGTAAACCCAAAATGCTACAAACTGCTTCATATAATATAATATACTCTATATCATATTTAATAAAATATGATATATAAACAGACTTTTTATTTCCTTGGACACAGATCATATGATTATTTTTTGTTTAAACATTCATAGAATCTCTGCAATAGATTATACAATAATGTTCTGTAAAACAGATGAGGGTTGTCATTTAGCATGACTGTAACTACTAAATAAATTTTTTACAGTGATCAGAGACAGACATTAGAGATGGTTTATCATAACAGTAATTTGGAAAATATTGTTCAGTTATCATAATTGTTTTATGAGCACAAACTCAGACTCACAGTTATGTGTAATGATAGAGAAATTATAAAACTACTGCTTTGAGCAGCAGCATCTAAAACCATTGCTTTGTAAGGTATCAGTCAATCAAGTTTGTTGTCAAATAAAAATATAATATAATATAATATAATATAATATAATATAATATAATATAATATAATACAAGTTATTGTGCATATATGTATATTACACACACACACACACACACACACACACAAAACCCTCAAACATTAAACATATTCCACTGCTCTTCCACACAACCTAGAAATTGTACTTAGAAAGAATGAAACTCTCATTGAAAAATTCTGTATTTTTCCTTTTCAGCATGTACAGTATATGTGTGTCTGTTTGTGCATGTATGTAAGCAGTTATATACTGTAGGTTCCCAGTATTTCTATGTAAATACATTGTGTAGAAGCATTCATATATGATTTTTTAATAATATTCTCATGTCCATAGACCGCCTCCTTTATTCCCACCACTACTGTAGTATGTACATATGCCTACCCTTTATCTCACAGCATACAGTGTATGTGGCTTTTAGGATACAGTTGATTGGCACACAACAAAGTGCACTTTGTCTGAAGTCCAGACTACAGAGGTCTGCTATGAATACTCTGGATTAAATTACAACACTAAGACAAATAAAGTGAAGAGCTCTCAGACAGTCACTCTCTGTGTTTTGAGTTTGTTAAATCCAACTTAACAGCGCTTGCTTTACATGACCAAACGAGAAAAGGGCGTAAAGAATTACTGGAAAAGAAAACATTTAGCTACATTCTGACAGTATTTATTCTGATGCTAATTTTATGGCAACATTTTGGCTGCTCATAGACTATTTTTTTCCCCCATGAATTATTATTATTATTATGAAGAGGGAACCAAGAGTCGCATATTCATAGTGTAGTCAGTACCACATTACCTGATGGTGATATTAGAGTTGTTTGTTACTGCAAGTCAAAGGTTCACAGCACAAGTTCACAGTTTTTTTATTTTATTTGTTTTTTATTAATATCACTGTCAATAATATTAAGAAGCTAATTATAAGAATGCTATTCTTGTATTCTGTCAAGTCATATTGCCACGAGATTAAAAACTAAAACTACAGTATAAAGAACTCACAGTAAAAAAGCTAAATATCTGTGTGTTTATGAACATTTGAAAATATGTAATATAATATATAAAAACGGTATCACTTTACATTATAATGGTCCCTTTAAATAAAGGTTTATAAAGTGGTTAATTAATGACTAATAAATAAGTTACAAATGCTTTTTAAATCAATGATATGCAGTTATAACAACATGAATAAAAAAGGGTGACTTTCATGTAATACTTGCCAAACAGTGAGCATTTTAACCTGCATGTTATAAATGCCTAATAAATGCACATTCATACTTGTATGAATCAAAAACATAAAATGCCCTAATTGATCATTTATATCACAATGCAGCAAAAATAGACTATTATAGTGAGATTAAAAGGAGGGATTGTGTCATTTTGCAACAGTCTTCTTTTTGTTTATATTCATCACTGTTATGTCTTGACTCACTTTGTCACTTTCCTTGACACGTTGATGTAAAAAAAAAAAAAAAAAGGTTTTACCGAGTCCTAGTTACTCAAAGTCCTCTTCATAGCTTTCTAATGTTGAAAACTTCTTAATACATTTATCATAGGTTCTATTTTACTTTAAGGTACATTTTCATATGTTATTAATGTTGAATAAGTGTTATTAAGCATTTATAACAAGTTTATGCATGTCGTTATAACATTTATCAATTATTTATAATACATTTGTAAACTATTATTAATGAACCCCATTATAAACTCTTTATAAACAAAGGGAACATTAATGTAAAATGTTACCATAAAACATAACATGTGGCTAAACATATATTGTGTCAAATCCAACTAATACTATACTTTGATATTTGATGAAAGAAAATTGCTTGGCAAACACCTAAACAAACATGGTGACTATATATTAAATCTGAACCTATATATAAATTCTGTGTTCTCCAAGAAAACAGCCCAGTTAAAGTCACTTCGAATAAGCAAAAGTTTCCCAGTAGTATAACAATGTTCAGAATATTTCAGCTTTGGTTCAGCAAGTCAAACATATAACCATATGCAGGCTTGGGGAGTAACAAATTACTTGTAATGGTGTTAGGTAATCAGGATACAAAAATTAGGTAACTGTAATCCATTACAGTACGTAAAAACATTGTAATCAGATTACAGATACATTTTCTAAAATTGGGATTACTTTAAAAAAAAAAAAATCGTGAATTTTCCTGTCATAAAGTGATACAGATAGCTGTTTGTTTAGAGTGAGAGATGGTTTAGAGGCGTGTTCTCTTCAGGTTCTCTCTCATGACTCACTTGAGTCAAGAGTGCCTCCAGTTGTCGCATGTGCAAATAACACCTGTCTCACATCAGCACTCTGCTCTCGAGGCAAACAGCTGCTTCATCGCGATGGCCACGGAAGAACATGCATTATTTTCTTGGAAATTTCGACATTATTTGCTTTTTAAAAGAGAAAAGTGAAACAACATTAAAGTTCAGTGGAATTTATGCCTTCCAGCTATGAAGATACACTCAATATCCAAGGACATGAGAATCTGAAGGTAATAAGAACCACACAGAAATCACATTAGCTAGGTTAGCTAAAATTAGTTAATATTAAAATGTGTAAAATGAGTTAGCCTTAGAAATCCATGGCCCTCATCATTTGTCAGGAGCAGGAATAGCTGACAATACTGACACAATTTGTGCATCAGTAGCTATGTTTCCATCAACGCTTTTTTATGTGTATTTTAGGATATTGCATAAAATCTGCTGGATGGAAACACCTAGATGTGAATAAAATCTCCAAAATGCATATGGAAAAGTATACGCTCGCATGAGGTGGATATGTTTTTTATTCGATAAAAAATAATGCGCATAAACTATGATGGAAACACATTTACCGAATAAACTCCTATTGAATTTATCAGGAATACAAGATGCGCATCAAAAAAATCATGTGACTGAATTATTCATTCAGAACTGGACGAACCAGTGGACCAATCATCACAACTGAATTGTTGCCCTGGTTATTCTGAAATACTGGTGTTCTAAAAATCCAAAGCCTGCACAGAGTTTGCAGAGCAAATACGTTAAACACAAACTTGCACTTTTTTCCGAAGAGCAGGTTTATTGATACTTTTAAAGACTATCTCATAGATCCACACCGCAAAGTCATGATGGAGGAACACACACACATAGTGCTCCCAGAACTGTGTGACGCACTGTTATTTCCAGTCATGAAACAAATTATAAAGTGTTTTGTCTGCGCGTCCTAAACCGCAAGTATTTTATTAATAAAATAGTCACACAGTCGCTGCAATTTCCCCAGAAGTGACTATTTTGTTCATTATCCGCACATTGTTTTTGTGATATTCTGATTTTTCGCATAAATTAAATTCGCAGCTTGGATGGAAACATAGCTTTGGTACAGCATAGGAATCCCCTGGTTTGCATGGTTGCAAATGCAAACTGTACAACATTAGCCATGACATCCTGTATGTTGTTCCGTTCGGTATTGAAGCTCCCCAGGTGAACAGTACTTAAACCTTCATCATTTAAAAAAAAAAAATGTTTGAATACAACAACAATACAACAATCTCCTTTTTCACCTCTCATGATTTTGTAACCCTGATCACTATTAACAAATCCAGATTGTACACATAAATACCAAATTTATTGAAAATGTGTTTTAGGTTCTTAGGAAAGAAAGTTCAATGAAGAATTTATCTGATTTTGATAAATTATTGTTGAGAACAGTTCAAATATCTGGCTGAAGGAGACATTCTGGCAAATGTAACATGTTCAACACTTATAGTGATTAAGAATAAGTAATTTAAAAGACACTTTATTGATCTATTCTTTAAAACTAGATTTTGTTTTTTTGTTTTTTTGTTTTTTTGGAATGAAATCAACCCCCCCCCCCCCCCCCCATCCTCTTTAAACAGAAACATATACATAGAAATCAGCCATAAACTGTTAGCTGGTGATGTTTGACTTTGGATCATGAGCAAGCAGAGGAAAGACACTCTCCAGCATTTAATTATGACAATAATAACAATGATGATGATGATAATGTGTGATCTACCTATTGAATACAGTCGGAAGTTAATGAATAGTGCAAATTACAATCGCCTATACACACTAACTGCAATACATGGTAGAATTACACTTTGCAGTGTTTTTGAATCTGAGGTATATCCTGTCAGATTTAGTTTAATGTTAACCAAGACATAATTCATCTGTTCTGATTATATTTGCTTTATGAGAAATTTTCTTTTTCTGTAGCAGACAAGAGAACTCATCTGATTTCTTTAAAAATACTGAGTTGTGCAACATTAACAGCTCATTTTCTGTTTTCTTGGTAGGGTATTTCTTTTCCTTAAATATATTAACAGCTACAACAGTAATCATAATATTACTCAAACATGTTCTGTTTGCATTCAAGGTATAATTTAAAGTTTTAAAGATCATATTGATTTTATCTTGACTTTCTTTACATATGTGCCCTTGTGGTAATCCAAAAGTAATGAAAGGTAATCTGGTTACATTACTTTAGTATTGATGAGATTTGATTACATTACCCATTACATTTATTGTTAAGTAATCGGTAATCTGTAACGGATTACATTAAAAAGTAACCCTCCAAATCCAGACCATATGTATCAAAGTATCTGTGCTATTGAACAAAACAAACCAAGCCCGCAGAAGCTTCTGGAGACAAAGGTTTTGACCTGAGAGACATGTTCACCCATCACAACGTCAACATTTACACAAATCACTCTTTACGGGTATAGAGCAGTGTGCTTCGAGAAATGTCAAACACAAAGTAGGGTTACTTCCTATTCTACAACAATGCAATAATACAGAACAAAACATTCACAGTTGCATTCAAAACAAACTACTAATTCAGGAATCTCTGTACACATAGTTTTCTATTTCTGAACAACTGAACATTACTCTTTCACCATACTGTACTTATTTAGCATTCTCTCCACTATAAATTTCTGATTTATTACACTGTAAAAATGTGCTTCATGTGGTAACATCAAAATAAAATGTTTTTATTTGTGTCTAAAATATGATTTAATGACTAAATTGACTACACTTTGTTAAGCTACACCAGCAGAAGTCAGTTTTAGAGATCACATCAAGTTCCTTAAGGTAATATTTTTGATAACACTTTACATTAATTTTCCCTTTGTTAAGGGTTTATAAAGAGGTTAATTAATGACTATTAATTCATTTACAAATGCATTATAAATCAGTTATATGCATTTATAACAAGATGAAGGGTGACTTTCATGCAATACCTGCCAAATAGTGATTTTACCTTACATGTTACAAATACTTAAATCAGAATTAGAATCAGAATGAGCATTATTGGCAAGTATGATTACACACACAAGGAATTTATCACGGTGGCAGAAGCTTCCAGTGCAAGAGAATGCAATGTAGAATACAATGCATACAACATATACATTTAAACATATACATATAGTGACATAAAAAATAAATAAGATATAAAAGAGAAAAAATAGAAATATACAATAGTGCAATAATGTTGTTAGAATATTTTATATACAGATATGTGCAGATGATGTAATGTATTGAAGAAGAGGTAGGATATGTTAAAGAACATATCGGATATCGGAAGAACGAGATATGGATATAAGTAGGAATGGATGGACTGAATATTGCACATGGTTGTATTGACCAAAGGAAAGCATTTGGGGGCAGTTTTAACTGTTCTTGAGATGGATGGCCTGAGGGAAAAAACTGTTCCTGTGCCTGGCTGTTCTGGTGCTCAGTGCTCTGTAGCACCGGCCAGAGGGCAACAGTTTGATACAGTTCTAGCAGGGTGGGTAGGGGAGCACCAATAATCCTCTCAGCAGTCCGAACTATCCTTTGAAGTCTTCTGATGTCTGACTTGGTAGCTGAACCAAACAAGCCAGTTATAGAAGTGCAGAGGACAGACACAATGACTGCTGAGTAGAACTGTATCAGCAGCACCTGTGGCAGGTTGAACTTCCTCAACTGGCTAAGGATGTACAACTTCTGCTGGGCCTTTTTTTAAATTGAGTCTATGTGGGTCGCCCACTTCATGTCCTGTGAGGTAGTGCCCAGCAATGGCCAGCTGTTCAACCTACCTTCTGTATGCAGACTCATCGTCATCTTGGATGAGGCAGATGACTGTAGTGTCGTCTGCGAACTTCAGGAGCTTGAAAGAGGGGTCCTTGGTGGTGCAGTCATTTGTGTAGAGGGAGAAGATTAGTGGGGAGAGTACATATCCCTGGGGGACACCAGTGCTGATTGTACATGTGCTGGAGGTGAATTTCCCCATTCTCACTAGCTGCTGCCTGTCTGTCAGAAAGCTGGTGATCCACTGATAGAGAGAGCCAGGAACAGAGAGCCGGGTTAATTTAGTCCATAGGAGAGCGGGGTTGATGGTGTTAAAAGCCAAACTGAAGTCAACAAATAGTATCTTTGCATAAGTCCCTGGTCTGTCTAGATGTTGAAGTATGTAATGCAGTCCCATATTGACTGCATCATCCACAGACCTGTTTGCTCTATAAGCAAATTGAAGGGGATCCAGAAAAGGGTTCAGTGAAGTCCTTCAGGTGGGCCAACACCAGTCTCTCAAATGACTTCATGACCACAGATATCAGAGTGACGGGTCTGTAGTCATTAAGTCCTTTGATCTTGGGTTTCTTTGGGATGGGGATGATTGTGAAGCATTTGAAACAGCAGGGAACTTCACACTGCTCCAGTGATCTGTTGAAGATCTGTGTGAAGATATGGGCCAACTGGTCACCACAGGATTTTAGACAAGTGATTGAAACACCATCTGGGCCCTGTGCTTTTCTTGTCTTCTGTTTCCAGAAGACCCAGCACGTATCTTCTTCACAGATCTTAAGTGCATGTTGAGTAGAAGGAGAGGGGAAGAGGGTGGTGGCAGGAGGTGTAAATCTTTACGTGCTGTGAAGGTCGGAGCGGGTGTGGGTTGCATGACTGGGCTTTTCAAATCTACAGTAAAACACATTCAGGTCGTTAACCAGTTGTTGATTCTCTACAGTGTTGTGGGATGGTGTCTTGTAGATGGTAAAGTCTTTCAGACCTCTTCACATTGATGCAGGGTCATAAGCTAAAAACAGTTTTTTCAGCTTTTCAGAATAGCTCCTTTTTGCCACTCTGATCTCATTTGTCAGTCTGTATTTGGCCTGATTGTTTGTAAAGTCCTTATTTTTGCGGGTGAGGAGAAGTAATTTGTCTGTTTTGTTAGAAAGAGAGTGGAGATTCGCTAGATGGATGCTTGGTTTTCGAACCGCGCTGTCTGTGTTTGACCAGCACGCCAGCTTGCTTCCCTCGTTTGCGTCTTTTAGCATGCTTGTATAGCACCGCAGCTCCTCTGACTAAAATGTCCAACAGAATGTCCATATAATAAAAAAAACAGTAAAAGATTGTCTGCCATCTGCTGCTGAATATTCAGAAGCTCGTCTCTGGTGAAACTGATCAGAAATAAATTACTATACACAGGACAAACAAACAAAAACAGCAAAAGAACTGGAGAGCTCCATACCAAGGCAGCCATCCGCGGCACCATCTTAGCAGACTATAAAGGGATAGTTCACCCAATAATGAAACTTCTCTAATCATTCACTCACCCTCATGCCATCTAAGTTGGGCTGCAACTAATGATTATTTTGATAATCAATTAATCTAATGATTATTAGAATGATTATTCAAATATTCAGTGATTATTACAGCGATTAATCATTAGCTCTTAACCGATTATTCAACTTATGCCCCGACTTGAGAAGCAACATATAAGATATTTAGACTTTAAGAGAATATATCTTAAATATAAGTGTTTTGTATATAAGTGTATTTTTTCACTTGGTTATACTTCTGGAGTGCAGTAAAGAAAAAATACTTCTATTCAAGATCTATTCTCTAAAATCAAGTCTAAATATCTTATATGCTTCTTCTCAGGTGAATGCATCTTTTTTTAAAAGGATTTTTAGATATTTAAAAATATTTGTATTTTTAATATTATATTCAACATTCTCAGATAAAAATTGTTTCTTCTTCAGTATAGCTGCTAAAGTAAATGTACATTGTTTTAAAGGAGTTTTAGATATTTATATTGGAAAAAACAAGCCAAAACAAATCAAAAACGGATTTTGTTGCAGTGTATAATGGGGTGAAGACTACCCTCTCTCACCTTTCTGTTCACTTCAATCCATCTTTAATTCACAAAAAAACAAACTCATATTGTTTTATGATTCAATAAGTCACGAGTCATCACGTTATAATCTAGCTGCATTATGCGTGAGCTCTCGAGGGATGAGCGTCCCCGTGAAAGAGTGTGCATCAGCCACGTGCAGTTTCAGCCTCTCCCCCTTAGATCTGGACATTTGTGTAAGTCGTAGAAGAGGTGCTGACTGCACAGAGAAATGGCAGTTTTGGAGTTTGTATTTATTTACATGATCTGCTTCCGTATTATTTGAACTTTAATAAAGCTATAATGCATTAAATATAACTGCATTTAAGATGTAACGGCGGAGTGTTTCCTTTAAAGATGCTCAACACGCAAGTTTTGCTTCAGCGGAGTGGCAGCTCCAGCTCCACTTACTCTATTCCACAACGAGAGTGCGTCTTTATTTACTTATTTTGTATTTTTGCATTATAATTCCCCCATACTTTGCGATCTACATCACCTGAAGCTGTTTGGAAAGTTTAGAGTGCATCTGGACTGTGAGCTGTGTAATTCTTCCTCTCCACAGTCAGGCACGAACTGCAGTGCTGCTCTCGCGCGTCATCATTACAGTTTAATGTGATCTCGTGTTACATTAAATAAGATCAAACGACTGTTCGATTATGAAATTTTTTGTCGACAGTTCTTTATTGTTGACATTGTCGATATCGTCGACTGATCATTTCAGTCCTACATCTAAGATGTGTATGACTTTCTTTCTTCTGCTGAAAACAAATAAAGATTTGAAGCTCCAGAATGAACATAAAGGCAGCATAAAAGTAATCCATACCTCTCCAGTGGTTAAATCCATATTTTCAAAAAGTGTGGGTGAGAAACAGATCAATACTTAAGTCCTTTTTTACTATAAATTCTCCTCCCTGCCCAGTAGGTGGCAATATGCATGAAGAATGCAAATGGCCAAAAACAAAAGAAGAAGAATGTGACAGTGAAAGTAGAGATTGATAGTAAAAAAAAAAAAAAAAGGACTTAAATATTGATCTGTTTCTCTCAAAGTGATTGCATCACTTCAGAAGACATATTAAACCATTTGAGTCATATGGATTCCTTTAATACTGTCTTTATGTGATTTTTGGAGCTTCAAAGGTCTGGCCACCATTCACTTGCATTGTATGGACCTACAGAACTGAGATATTCTTCTAAATATCTTCATTTTTGTTCATCAGAAGAAAGAAGGTCATACTCATCTCGTCTTCAGGCTTTATTTTATGATACAGTATATGATGTGAATGAGCATGAAGACCAGAAAAGTGTCTTTGCAGAGGACTTTTGATAACTAGGACTAGGTAAGTTGGGAGTAGCACCATTTTTTGACATCAAAGTGACAAGGAAAGTGACAACACAAGTGAGTCAGACATTACAGTAATGAACAGAAATACAAAGTGGACTTTAGCAAAATAACATAAACCCTCCTTTTAATCAATACATATAAAAATGATGCTGCATTGTGACATATATCATGAATTAGGACATTTGATGTTTTTGATTAGTGTAAGTATGAATACCGCAATTGTATTTATTAAGCATTTATAACATGTAAGTTTAAATGCTCGCTATTTGGCAAGTATTGCATAAAAGTTAACCTTTTTATTTGTTGTTATAACCACATATCAATGATATATAATGCATTTGTGAATAATTTATTCGTCATTAATGAATCCCCTTTTTAAAAACCCTTAAGAAAGAAAGCATTCATGTAAAGTGTTACCCATTTTTAACTTTTATGTGTAAAATTGAAATAAAAAACACACTGTGTACAAGCTCAACACTGTTATATCAGAACCATGCAACCATGCAAAGCAATCCAGCAAGAATGAAAAATAAGTGACCCACCAGTCTCAAAAAGCTGTCTTGGCTCAAACTTTCTGATCTCCCTTGATGGTATTTTCCTCTTTCTATGCAAACTTGCACTCTTGATCACTCACACTGGAAAGTTCCTGTCTCCTGTATGCTAATCATTCTTCATGAGTTGAAGAAAGAGAGATGCACGAGGACAGAGGAAGAGGTGGTGGCAAGAAAAACAGAGACAGCCGGAGAAGCATGAGATGAGATAATGGTTCAAGGCAGGCAACCAATGGGCCTGGAGCTGAGAGAGAGAGAGAGAGAGAGAGAGAGAGAGGGTGAAAAAAATAAGAAATGGAATGGGGGTAGCACCAGTGAGGCGGAGCAAAGAGATGCAGGGATGTGGGCGCCATACTGAAGCAGAGAGATAGCAATGGAGCTATTTGAGCCACGTAGCTGTGCTTACCCTCAGCGTGATGCTCGCATCTTCAGCTTAACGCGCAGTCCTCCACCCATGCATGCATGGAAACAATAAAGGAACCCCACAATGAAGAGTATCAAGCCTCCTGGTACCATAGGATGTGAGTGTGGGTGTGTGTGTGTGTGAGAGAGAAGAGAGAGAGAGAGAGAGAGAGAGAGAGAGAGAGAGTTTGGAGGTTGGGCGAATGAGTGTTTCAGGAGGTAGGATGTGAATGCTTTTCCCTTTCTGTGTATCCTAGACTACATTTTCTCTCTCTCGCTCTGTGTGTGGTGTGTTTGCATGTGTTGCAAGCTGCAGACTGTCTCACAGCATCACTGCCTCCCATAGGCCCTCAGGTCTCTAGAGCCGAGCTGTGTGTGTGTATGGATGGGTTAAATTAGCTATAGTTTGGGGACAAATCTGTTCCCAGATGTTAGTTAAATCAGAAAAAAACTGTGTGTGTGTGTGTGTGTGTGTGTGTGTGTGTGTGTGTGTGTGTGTGTGTGTGTTTATTTCTTTTTCTTTTTATTTTTATTTTGTTTATTTTTTTATTATTTTTGTTGAAAAAATGCAAATGGTTTTCTTTAGTGGTAAGGTTAGGGTTTAGGTTATTTTTTAGGAAATGAGTTTCAGCCTCAGAGAGCATGACCACGGACCGCCCACAGTCCATCAAAGACTGTTTAGTCTGAGACAGACTACTTGTTTTAAAATGAATAGGATAAATTGGAATGCCCAGTATGGGGGGAGCAGAAAAGGAAGTACCACCTTTAAAGTATCTGCATTTAATCTGTAGTTACACTAACTATGTTACGATTTTTTGCGAAAAAAGGTAAAGCTTCAAAATAAAGCTGATGGAAACGCAAATTATCGATAACTGGGGATGTCATAAAATATAGATATATCGATTATTGATCTGCACATTATTTTATCAATATACAGTACTGTGCAAAAGTTTTAGGCACTTGGGAAAAATGTTGCATAGTGAGGATGTCTTCAAAAATAATGTCATAAATAGTTTTCATTTATCAATTAACATCATACAAAGACCAGTAAACATAAAAAATCTAAATCAATATTTGGTGTGACCACCTTTGCCTTCAAAACAGCACCAGTTCTCCTAGGTACACCTGGACACAGTTTTTCTTGGTTGTTGGCAGATAGGATGTTCCAAGCTTCTTTTTGCCACAGTTCTTCTATCTAATTAGGCTGTCTCAATTGCTTCTGTCTCTTCTTGTAATCCCAGACTGACTCAATATTCAGTGGGGGGCTCTGTGGGCTCATGCCATCTGTTGCAGGGTTCCCTGTTCTTCTATTCTGTTCTATTCTATTTGCAAAAGAAATGTTTGGGAGTTTAAAATGTATATTTCTTATTGACACACTAAAGCTTAAAATATAAATAACCATCTTAAGACAAATGTTTTTGTGAAGCATCTTATGTGCATAAGACTTTTGCACAGTACTGTATTTTTGAGGCATCAATATTTTAAATTTTGCCGAGATTTAAATTAGAAGCCCAATTTGCATGCTTCCAATTGTCTCAGTTGGCCATCTGTTTAACAGTCTGGTGTAATAGCGTTGGGAGACCACAAGATAATCGACAGGATGAGCTGAAGCAGCACAGGAGATGGTAGTCCACTCCAAAGTTATGAAAGTTTTTGTACTTCTTCAAGAATGAACAAAGTGACGTTGATGAGTTTGCAGGTTAGTGAAACTGGTGAAACTGCGCAAACTGGACAATTACAAATGGCGATGTTTATTATGCAGTTTCTCTGTATGTACAGTAGCCTTTAATAGGTCTTTCATTCAAGCTGTCAAACCACAAAACAACATACTTGTAACTGAAAATACATTGCGTAAGTTATATGAAAGATACATGTTCACAATAGATCATCCATTGATGGCTAGACTAATGATTTGGGTCGAATTTAATGGAAAACTATGCGTCTTGCGCTCCGTAACACTTCAGAATGTTGACGCTGAGCGTTGGCAGTGTGTAGACACCTTTTGTAGAAAATAAATAATTGTTTTGAATTTTAGAATGCAGCATGTCATCTACCAGATGCGTCCGGTGTGTGACCCACTTTGATTTACCCTGCCGCTCTCACTTTATTGAAGTGGTGTTGAGAAATATGTCTGAAGAGTACGAGCAGCCCTATTTATATCTGAAAAAAAAATCACAATATATATAAAGATAATAATCGGGAAAACCTTCCGATAATCGATGTGTGAAAAAGGCATCGATCCCAAACCTATCAATAACATTTCACAAGCGTCAACATAACATTTTTCCATTTAACTTTAGCGCATCAATCCTATGTCGACACGTCAAATGTGGTGAAAAACTAGTTTGGAAACAGTTTTTGTCGAGAAAAATGGCATTAGTGCAAAAAATGTACGCAGTGTCACATGACAGAAATACATCACATTTGTCCACACAACAAACAGCATAACAGAGAGGAACATTTGGACTGATGAGGAGACTCAAGTTTTCCTCAGTTTCATTAAAAACAATGACATTAACTTTATTCTTGACTGCGCGTTCCCGAGCCGGTAAAGATTATTTAACCTAACCACTAACCCTTCCCCTTCTCACTTGAATCTTGTGAGAATTTTGCAGAACAACATGTAGACACACAATGAATACGTTGTATTGTATGTATTTTAATGTCAGTACATTGTAGTCAAAGACACCTAATACTATAGTGCATGACTTGTAAGGTGGCACATTTTCACGTTTGCATTAGATAACCAACAACATTTATAAGCTTGTTTAAGTGTGATAAAATTGCACAGTAGCTCAACTGATAGAAAATTGCCTTTGCGATCCAAAGGACCAGGGTCGGAAACCTGAAGAGCTCGCGAGTCGACATGTGAGACGAAAGTGTCATAGAAGCACATGGTGACAAATTACGTGGTTGCTTCATTAATTGTGTTTTTCATCTCACACTTTTCTTTTTATGACACTATCGGTTAGGTTTAGGGTAGAGAGGTAGGTTTTATTCATTTAAAAACTTGAAAGATCTGTTTGGGAGAAAATTAAACTCACTTTTAGCGCCACACAGTGGACATTTCTCCACGGAACTGCCACGTTACATTAAAGGAACCACTTAATATAATTTTCCAAAACTGTTGCTACTGTCCCGTAATTTTCATGAGCTCAAGATATTATCCTGTCTAAGTGGGCGGTTCTTGGCCAGAATAAGATGCAATATGGACAAGACCTTTATTTCAGTTTGTTGCAAAAGGTCTGGCCACGCAAGACTACTAGTAATTATGTTTAGCTGTGTATAAAATCATTAAGTGTGTGTGTGTGTGCGTGTGCGTGTGCTTGTTCTTTGCTGTATTTAATGTAGTATTAGGGAATCTCAAACATTCACATATCTTTTGCATGCAGAAGAGAGCGAAGACTCAGATTTGCCGCTCAGAAGCAGTTGCAGCCCTTAATGCCACAGCTGGAGCAGAGCAGCCGGTCTCAAACCCTCCACGACTCATTAATGTCCTCTCTCACTCAGGGCTCTGAGCTCTGCCAAAGCACCAGCACCGTGGAGTGACAAGATAACTGGCTTAAGAAGCAGCCAATTCACACCAACCAACATCCCCTGCTAGAGCAGATATATGTGTCACCTCCCAGACAAAGCCAATGTTGTTCCCCTACACACACATTCACTGCGTAACACAAAGCAGATTACAGTCCATGTGTTGGGCTAGCGTGTGATATGTTGCTATTTTATTTTTAGGAAAATTGTGTGTGATTCTTATTTTTGTATGAAACATATGAGGAGGACAGAGGAAAAGATGCTGGTGGTTTAAGACATTTATCCTATACTTGATCAGGTCAATTGTACAATAGCTTCAATTTCAAACCAAATAATAATATTTTCGGCTGATAAAATGCATTTCAACACACAGTTCTGTTTTTTATACATCTATTAATCCTTGTTTTATTATGCTGCTGTTTAACAGTGATTCTCAACCGGGGGTATGCAAGCAGGTTTCAGGGGGTACTTGTTTTATTTTAACCTATAAAACAAAATGTATCATTTAAAATAAAAGTAATAGGGATTATGGGTAAAAATATAGATTTTCCAATTGACTGTGAATCTCTATATCAATTTTTAAAATCCCAAGACCAGTCTTTTAATATGCATTTTAAAATAAGTTAAGCACCAAGATCCTTTCACTGCGTGTTGAGAATAAAAGATTGGTTTGACTCTGTTTAATGTGTGTCCAAAGATGAGATCCATGCAATCCATTTGTCATTGATAATGTTCCTTTTAATAACATTTCTGTTCTTTACAGTGAGTTGTTGATAAAAACAACCAAAAAGAAACATTTTATTAATAGTAATAAAGAAGCCATGCCACTCCACTCTCATTCATTTGTGCTCAACCAAAACAAATAGCTGAACTGCTGGTTTTCTTAAAGAGACATTACCATTTTAGCACTTGTTCTACATATCTAAATACTTGTAAATAGTACAAATTGTGCATGTATACACTGATGATCCAAAACATTATGACCACCTGCCTTATATGCTGTCAGTCCTCCACATGCCACCAAAACAGCACCGACCCACCATGGACTCTACAAGACCCCTGAAGGTGTCCTGTGGTATCTAACACCAGGACATTAGCAGCAGATCCTTCGAGTACTGTAAGTTGCGAGGTGGAGCCGCCATGGATCGGACATGGTCCATTACATCCCACATATGCTCAATCGGATTGAGATCTGGGGAATTTGGAGGCCAGGGCAACACCTTGAACTCTTCATCATGTTCCTCAAACCATTCCTGAACAATGTGTGCAGTGTGGCAGGGCGCATTATCCTGCTGAAAGAGGCCACTGCCATCCGGGAATAACATTGCCATGAAAGGGTGTACCCAGTGGTCGATTTGTAATTCAAGGGGGATGGTGTTGTCAAAGTTTAATACTTATGGGTCATTGACAAATAAGGTTGTCTAAGGAGTTAAAATTAGAAATCTTTTAAAAATCTAGTTTAAAACGTGTCAAATTCTCAGAAATGTAATCTTTGTGTCCAATTTTGTTTCATACATTTTTGAAAAACCTTAATAGCATTTTCTACAAAAAATAGTTACAACTTTCAAATTGTCATGCGGTATAACCATCAAGTAAAAAGTATAATAATGCTTTCTTTGCACCTTGAATACATGAGAGTATAAACTTGATCATTAATTACCAAAAGGTTTTCAAATGAATTTTTCAAGCTAAATGTTTTTTTATATAAAACTTTTATGAATTTTTGACTCACAAATATCAAGTTTTTTCAGGGTTACACCACCTGATTTGAACAAAATGTACCTTTTCATAAAAATGTCACAATAAATATCAGATGTTTTTAAAACTTCACGCTCAGTCTTGAAGGTCTAAAGGTGTCCTCTCTGTTTTATGGTTTTCATGGTCAACATAAACAACAAAATGGCTACCTACATGTTGGTTACACTACGACTTTGTTTTGGTGGTGTAGGGCTTTACCGGTCGTTTAGATCAGTGTTACTATCAAAAATAATTAATAATTATTTCTGTAGTTATTAATTAATATTTAAATTAATTAATTGGATCTAACTCATTAAAACCTCATATGAGGCTCCAGTAAATGTAGTGTGCTACGTTTAGGAGCAAGTTTTGTTATTAGCAATAATTAATAATTATCAAAGATAATTATTAATTATTAAAATCAATAGAAAATTGATGAGAATCAATGTTAGCTTTTTTTAATCCTTTAAATCAACAATTATCAAAGATAATCGTTAATTGTTAACATCGATGAAACATTAATTACAATTAACACTAGCTTATTGATCATTCAAATTCAACAATCATCAAAGATAAATATCAATTATCAAAAATCAATAGAATATTAATAAGGATTAACATTGACGGGGCACCACCCTGAAATCAGGGACTAATAACCGAATATTAAAACAGTCTCAATATTAGATTGTTTTCTTAGGAAAATCGGCATCCGAAGAATATCAATTTCGGGAAAAAAAAACTATGAATGAAGGTTTGAATCCGAGCACTGACATCCCATCAGCATGACACAGGCGTATGAAAAACAAACCAAAACACTTCTCTTTGTAATATAAACAAAGTTTATTTATGCAGTAATATCAATTAATAATTAGTACAATGCAGTCAATAAACTTCCGACTTACAACTACAAACTAAACAGTGATATGACTAGATATGGAAATAAAATAATCCTATTACACATAGGTGTGTGTGTGACAGTGTGTGTGTGTGTGTGTGATTAGTAAGAGAGAGAGAGAGAGAGAGATGAGACGATTAAGTGACAGCCCGAAAGCTGATTTCGCGATAGCGGGAGAGAAAGCAGCTGTGTTCATCACTCAGAGACGCGGTTTTACGAGCGGGGCTCGTAAAAGTCCTGCGTTATTTGACTCTTTAATGGATGAACTCAGTTTCTGTTTCATCCGCGACGGCGAAATTGTACAATCCAATTTGGTTGGACCACAATACAGCAAAACAAATTCATGATAATTAATACCCTGAGTATTAATAATGAGCGGACATGGTGGTCCGTAAACTGTACAAGCAAAAACCTTGAAACACAAGAATAACACACTATAATATTCTATCTCTGCCCAGACGTAAACCTCTTACTTGAATCGCATGAGGACACAGGTAGAATGTGTTTTCCTCCGTCCTTTAACTCTGACCCGGTTCCTTGAGGCTCGGGTGATGACGGGAGGCCGTTTCCTCGCTCTGTCGGCGGGCGGTACGGCTGTTGATTCTCGGCGGGCTGGTGGAGAACTCAGAAATGTCGACTTGATTGAAGATGGAAGAGAAATCTTTAATCTCTTCACTTCTGTAGGTAAACGGATGAAGATGCGAATTGCTCGGCGGTCTCCTTCGGATCCGTTAGAGTGTTTGGTTGAACACAGAGTAATCTCAACTAGTCCAGCTAGATGGAGATTGTATGGCTACAGTTTCAAGTCGGACATTACTTCCTTGTGCCACGAGGTTGCACCGGAGAGAAGCAAAAGCTACGTCTTTATTCGGTGGACGAAGTCGCTGGAAGCGAATTCTGGACGCATTTCAGAATTATTTCAACTCCTGATGATGTCATGTTTGAGGGACATTCTGTTGTGTGCCTCATCCAATAGGAGTTGAGAATTCGATCCTTTAGTGAGCAAGGCTTCATGGGTCTGTAGTCTGTTTTGGACTCCCTTTGTTTGATTTTGGAGCGATTTTTATCAGTAAAATTTACGACTTAGAAGGTGGGGGCTTGAGTTATGTTTTTACAACTGTGTTAGGCCTGCTTTTGTCTTCTATCTGAATACATGAGGCCCAACAGTGGACAAAAGCATTTTTAAATATGAATCATATTTTAAAACAATTGTTTTAAAATAAACTGTTTAAATTGTTTTACATTATTTTTCAGGAATTTCAGCTTTTAATGAGACTTTAATGATATTTTTTTTCAGTCTTTTTTACAGACTCTTGAAAATATGAAAATGTGCTCTTCAAGTTAATGGTTTGTGTGAATTGCATTTTTTATGTATTTATAATTTAATAGATCTGGACACAAATGTGTCACTTCATTGACTCTTAGGACACATGGCCATAATATGCACCTGTTACCCTATGTTATTGTATTTTATGATGAATTCTGTGAAAAGAATCCCTGTTATGATCATGAAAAAGTTTTTTTTTTTTTTCTAGATCATTCACCCATTGTCACAGACACGCATTTTTTCTACTCCAATAACTGAACTAGTAAAAAGTTTGGGCTGTTTCTATGAAGGATGCTTAAACAGTGGTGTAACAGTTGTTCAGCACACAAAAGCGTTTTATGGGCAAAACCCCGAAAATTGCTTGAGTTAAAAACTTACACATTGTAACTGAACACTTGTCATAGCAATATCTTACATTCTGTTCTCTCTCTTTTTTTTAAAGAAAGACAAAGATTTCCTTCTACTATTCCCTTGGCCATTTTTGAAAGTGGCAGAATATTTCCTAACTGTTCAAATGACAAGGTTTGATAAGGGGATTTCACCTATAGAAATCTGTCAACTTTACACATGTCGAAACCATCATTACAAATTTTTGTGACTTGTGCCACAGTAGACCTTCTGTCGGTTCAGACCAGATGGGATAGCCTTTGTTGCCCCCACGCATCGATGAGCCTTGGGAACCCAACACCCTGTTGCCGGTTTGTGGTTTGTCCCTCCTCAGATGACTGTCAGTAGGTACTCACCACTGCTGATCAGGAGCAGCCCACAAGCCTTGCCATTTCAGAGATGCTCTGACCCAGTCGTCTGACCATATCAATTTAGCCCTTGTCAAAGTCGCTCAGGTCTTTACTCCTGCCTATTTCTCCTGCATTCAACACTTTGACTATGAGAACAGATTGCTCGTTTATCATCTAATCTACCCAGACCTTGACATGTGGCCTTGTAAGGAGTTGATCGTTATTCGCTTCACCTATGAGTGGTCATAATGTTTTGACTGATCTGCGTATATATACACAAATTGTCTTCCAAAATGTTTGTAAAGTATATGTTTTGCAATGTACCAAGTAAGATGATCCCCTGTATAATTAATAGCATTGCCTTATTTGGCCCTGTTTTGTTGTGTTTTTCGTTGCTGATGAATAAATGTCATAAATTATATTTATATATTTACATATATAATGATATTTAACCTTTGGTTCACATCTTTGGTTTTGTGTCGATGAAGGGGTGCTTAAGTCTTACCGATGGTTCTTTGAGGGTGCTTACGGCAGAAAAGGTCGTAAAACACTGCTTTATAAGATATACTGGACGAAGCGGTAACCTACAATTTTGCTGATGTAAGTTGATGTATTCAGGTTGATTCAGTGATGTTAAATAATATTTCTGTTAATCAAGCCTTATAATTAAGATGTTACCAATTTATCTGTGTACCATGTACTTACATTTCATTTAATTTTGAAAAAGGGCAGTGGTGACTCAGCAGTTAATGCTCTGGATTACTGACCAGAAGTTTGGAGGTTCAAGCCCCAGCACTGCCAAGATACCACTGTTAGGCCCTTGACTCTATCTGCTCCATAGGCACCATATCATGACTTACCCTGTGCTCTGACCCAACCTTAGCTGTGATATGTGGGAAATTTCATACAATTCAAAAATAATTTCGTGATGTGTGACAAAAATAAAGGCTTCATCTTAAAAGTTTTGATTAAAAATTAATCAATCTTATTGCACTATTTTACCCGATATTTGTTTGTACTTTATACGTTTTAGGCTTAATAGAGTATATCACGTCATTAGCTTAGCAACACGCTAACATCAAATAGCGCTATTTTATGTGTCGCGCATGACATACAGGGTTGCAGCATATGAAGAGTGTTCCAGATCAGTTACTTATGAGGTTCCATTTTGGCTAGGATTCTACCTAAGAAGGCAGCTGCCTATGTAGGCAGGAGACAGCACTAGGTTTTGTAATGCGCTTTTGTTGCCATTTTAATTGTCAGCACTTTTACAGTAATTTGTTTTAAGTGATAATTCTCTGCATAATTTGCTGAGATTTTATTTCTTTTTTTCCCCTCATATCAAGTGTTCCGTGGCCAGGTCCAGGGCAACCACTACCTATAAGCAGATCACACAGTCTACATAGGGCACCAACCCCCTAGGGGGGCACCA
Organism: Myxocyprinus asiaticus; assembly: GCF_019703515.2. NCBI lineage: Eukaryota > Metazoa > Chordata > Actinopteri > Cypriniformes > Catostomidae > Myxocyprinus > Myxocyprinus asiaticus. The sequence continues at coordinate 4,222,241 of NC_059360.1, forward strand.
TCTTATCTTGGAGGGGGTAACTAAAAAGTCCACCAGCTGTCCTTCCCCGCACATTATACACTATTCAAGCACCTGATTGATTTGCTCCACCACCACCCCCCTTGCCCTCATCACTTCTTGAATCTTTTTGCATCAGTCGATTGATGCCAGAGGTTTCTCATTGAAAGCAAATCCTTGGCTTGGCAGATGTTCATGGAGTGGACAGCTCCTGGCAAAACAAAACCCCAGAGCAGTAATACAAATAGAGGAGAGTGAAGGAAGACAGTGACAGAAGCAGCCCTGGGTATACTTTATGACCGATATTAAACTGATAATTAGCTGAAATACAGCTGAATGTTGGAGGGTGTTAGAGAAATATAGGTGATGATGACTGTAAATAGGTCTCTGTAATGAAGGCATGGGGCATTCTTGCTTTGATTTGATGGGTGGTGTATGGCTACAGCATGTAAATATTTTAGGAACTAGGTCAGGTTTTATAGCCCACCACAAAACAGACAGTGAGCAAAAATAGACATTTAGATCATATAAAGTTTGCACTGCTTACAGCTGAAATCCAACGCCACTGCCAAAGATTAATGAATCGAACATTACTATATTTGAAATGGAAACTTACTAAAGCAAAGACGATTACACAGTAGCTGGGTAGCGTCTGAATTTATCATACTGAAATAATATGCACTATATAATGCTAGTTAATGTAAATACTGACAATCAGGAAACCTGAATCATTGTCCTATTCCAAGTTTTGCACAGCAAGAGGGTGAACGTGCTTTGCTTCTCCATTCTATTTTGGGTTTGAATTAATAATGCAAATGTATTAAAATTCACATACACTTTTTGTGCAAGCATGGCTGATTTGTTATGGAGTAGAAGTCTCAGGCACACACCAGATAAAAATCGTCCAATCAGAGTTGAGTGTTTTAATATACAGTGAAATGCAGTGGAAACAATTCTTGGTAAATGCTTTGAGATACCTGACAGTATAATTCAGCAAGCACAGCAACATGTACACGCATGAAGATACAGTGTTAGGTTTGAGACGTAAACTCCAAATAATGTTTAACACTCCTACTTGTTCAATCCCCTAAGCAAACACACACACACACACACACACACACACACACACACACACACACACACACACCTCTGTCTGTCTCCTTTGCTGCCTTTAAACCCATGGCATACGACCTTCTGTTAAATAGATAAAGAATGTGCTTATCAGTCATGCAAATGAGGCTGAATTCATTTTGCACAACAGATGGTCTCATAGATAATGATGATGGAGGAGAGAAAATTGTCTCTTGTGCAGTGGTCATGGCAACGGAGCCCAGAGTAATATCAATAACAAGCATGGCACATAATAAGGTTGTCAGTCCCGCAAATCAAAGTCTGTCACTAAACTGAACCGGGGAAGACCTCAGAAGATGTTTACCACGGGCACTTTTGATTCTTTAATTTAGATAAAATGAGTTGTGTATGTGCTGAAATTTGAGCTTAAATAATTTTATAGTAGTATATTACTCAGTGGTACATAATTAGGCACACTATTACTCTTGCTCAAACTTAGGATTTTGGGTTTTAACAACATCCCTTACCCCAAGTATTAAATTTTAGTGAATAGAATATGGACAAGAATGATATTCTCAAATCATGAGGCTTGTTGAGGAGAGGTGAGACATTACTTTTTTAAGCAATGAAGAAGGGACCTGAGCCATATCTAGAGACCAGAATATAATAGAGACTTTGACTAAGACCAGGAAGTAACTACCCAGAACACCACAGCAACTGTATAGTAACACACTTAAAACCACACAAAACACCTTAACACCATTTTCCATGGACAAGCGCCTCTCACATGTTCATCAGAAAATATAAAAATGTAGTTAGGCTATACTATAAATTATCATGGAATTATTTACTTTTCACCCTCCTCTTCTGCACTCATTCCATTGCACTATTTAAAAGCTTAGGTAACACTTTATAATAACTTTCATTAATAAATCATTTAAAAACATTATTTATTGATTAACAGATCATTAGTTAATGTATATTCAGATAGTATATTCAGATGCTTTTTAATGTTTACTAATGAATTTAACTAATATTAAAGGGGTCATGAAATGTTCAAAGAGTTCTCATCAAAAATCATCCATGTGCAGCAATGACAGCTTTGCAGATCTTTGGCATTCTAGCTGTCAGTATGTCCAGATACTCAGGTGACATTTCACCCCACACTTCCTGTAGCACTTGTCATAGATGTGACTGTCTTGTTGGACACTTCTCACGCACCTTACAGTCTAGCTGATCCCACAAAAGCTCAATGGGGTTAAGATCCATAACACTCTTTTCCAATTAACTGTTGTCCAATGTCTGTGTTTCTTTGCCCATTCTAACCTTTTCTTTTTGTTTTTCTGTTTCAAACTGGCTTTTTCTTTGCAATTCTTCCCATAAGGCCTGCACCCCTGAGTCTTCTCTTTACTCTTGTACATGAAACTGGTGTTGAGCAGGTAGAATTCAATGAAGCTGTCAGCTGAGGACATGTGAGGCATGTATTTCTCAAACTAGAGATTCTGATGTACTTATTCTCTTCTGTTTAGTTGTACATCTGGCCTTCCACATCTCTTTCTGTCCTTGTGAGAGCCAGCTGTCCTTTGTCTTTGAAGACTGTAGTGTACACCTTTGTATGAAATCTTCAGTTTTTTGGCAGTTTCAAGCATTGTATAGAATTCATCCCTCAAAACAATGATTGACTGATGAGTTTCTAGAGAATTCTAGAGTTTCTTTTTTTGCCATTTTTGACCTAATATTGACCTTAAGACATGCCAGTCTATTGCATACTGTGGCAACTCTAAAACAATCACAAAGACAATGTTAAGCTTCATTTAACAAACCAAACAGCTTTGAAATGTGTTTGATATAATGGCAAGTGATTTTCAAGTACCAAATTAGCAATTTAGCATGATTACTCAAGGATAAGATGTTGGAGTGATGGCTGCTGGAAATGGGACCTGTCTAGATTTGATCAAAAATAACTTTTTTCAAATAATGATGAAACTGTTTTTTACATCAGTAATGTCCTGACTATACTTTGTGATCAGTTGAATGCCACTTTGGTGAATTAAAGTACCAATTTCCTTCTGAAACAGCAAAATCTGTACTTCCCTATCTGTCACTCACTCGACGTTGTGTTGATGTAGTGACACTAGGGGTCACTCATGGGAGCCCCAGACACCTCTGCTTTTTTGAAAACAGGCCAATGAGAATTGGCGAATGGAATTTGCATGCCACTCCCCCGGACATACGGGTATAAAAGGGGCTGGTATGCAACCACTCATTCAGATTTTCTCTTCGGAGCCGAGCGGTTCTATTCATTGAGCTGAATTCATCCACCCAGTTCATTCACCTCTCTCTGCTGGATCTTACGGTGCATTTCATCGGCTTCTCCCCCTCTGCATCTGTAGTTTGCAGAGAACGCCCCTGGGCACTGCCCATGCGGAGACATTGCGAGAACATGACCATGGCAACGTTGTGGTCGCGGCTTGCTTTCGTAAGAAAAGGCGGTTCGTCTCAGCGCGAGTTCGACTTCTCGTTCGGAGCTCCAGAAGACAATCAGTTATTGAGCGCAGCATTGGAGAGCGGGCTCGTCCAGTCTGACGCAGAGGCTTCGGCTCGGCTTCCTCCTTCAGGGAATGGTCGCCCAGCCTCACGCCGATGGGGAAATGACGGACGTGCTTTCCCAGGCAGCCGCGAGCGTCTGGCTAGAGTGGCACCCTCCACTCTCCCCTGAACCCTCGTGGCTCGATGATCGGTTCCTGGGCACGGGGCGCCACCCACGGTCAAGCCCCGCCCCCGTACCTTTCTTCCCGGAAGTGCATGAGGAGCTGACAAGATCATGGGTGGCACCTTTTACAGACCGGTCCCAGTCTTTCAGATCCCCCGCCATCGCTACCCTCGATGGCAGAGTGGCCAGGGGGTATTCGGTGATCCCCCAGGTGGACAAGGCGCTCACGGTGCACCACCTGGTGTGGGCGCACGAGACTCCCGTCCTTGGCCTGTATGTTTACGTCATCCCTGACGGCTAGAGCCTACGGTGCTGCTGGACAAGCCGCCTCTGCCCTGCACGCCATGGCTCTCCTGCAAGTACACCAAGCCAAGGTGCTAAAAGAACTGCACAAGGGTAGTTCTGATCCGGGATTGATGAAGGAACTGAGCTCGGCGACCAATCGAAGGTCACAGCGTGGTCTCTCAGGCAGGCGATGTCCACCCTGGTGGTCCAGGAGTGCCACCTTTGTCTCAACTTGGTCAAGATGGGAGAAGCGAACAAGGCACGGTTCCTTGACACCCCCATTTCCCAGGTTGGCCTGTTTGGCGACGCCGTGGAGGACTTTACCCAGCAGTTCTCAGCGGTGAAGAAGCAGACAGAGGTTCTACAACATATCCTGCCCCGACGTGGCTTAAGACCCCACAACCTGTCTGCTCATCACCAAGGGTGTCCTCCTGCAGCAACAACACCGGCTCCACCGCAGCCCGCCCCCGTGGCTAAGAATCCGAGGAAGGCTTCGATTTGATTTGAGTCATGAATATCAATACAGTATTTGACTTGTAAAACATGTGACTTTTCATAAAAAATAATAAATAAATAAAAGAATCGCCCGCCGTCTCCTCCTCTGGAGTCAGCAGTGCCTCAAGTCGCTACGAGCCACTCACATCCCGGGCGACCTCAACACCACAGCGGACGTGCTGTCACATCAGGTTACCCTCAGGGGAGAGTGGAGACTCCACCCTCAGGTGGTCCAGCTGATTTGTAGTCGATTCGGTCGAGCACAGGTAGACCTGTTTGCTTCCCGGGAATCCTCCCACTGCCCGCTCTGGTATGCCCTGACTGAGGCACCTCTCTGTATAGACGCATTGGCACACAGCTGGCACCCTGGACTACGCAAGTATGCGTTTCCCCCAGTGAGCCTACTTGCACAAGGTCAGGGAGGACGGGGAGCAAGTCATCCTAGTAGCACCCTACTGGCCCACCCAGACATGGTTCTCGGATCTCACGCTCCTCGCAACAGCCCCCCCCCCCCGGTGAATTCCCCTGAGGAAGGACCTTTTTCTCAGGGACAGGGCACCATCTGGCACCCATGACCAGACCTCTGGAATCTCCACGTCTGGCCCCTGGATGGGACGTGGAGGACTTAAGTGGCCTACCGCCCATGGTGGTAGACATGATCACTCAGGCTAGGGCTCCCTCAGTGAACCTGCAAGCGCTGCCCCAGGAGGAGGCAGACCCAGCCTTCGCGTTGCTGTGTCCGGTGCGAGCTTTCTGCATCTATTTGGATTGCACGCAGAGCTTTAGAATCTCCGAGCAGCTCTTTGTCTGCTTTGGGGGACAGCGGAAAGGAAGTGCTGTCTCCAAACAGAGGATCGCCCACTGGGTCATTGACGCCATCGCTATGGCATATCAAGCTCAGGACGTGCCACCCCCTGCAAGGTTACGAGCCCACTCTACCAGGAGTGTGGCGGCCTCCTGGGCCCTGGCCAGTGGCGCCTCTTTGGCAGACATCTGCAGAGCAGTGGGCTGGGCAACACCCAACACCTTTGCGAGGTTCTACAATCTCCGGGTTTGGCCGGTCTCGTCCTGAGTAGTGGCTGGCACGAGCAGGTAAGTTCTGGGACAACTGGCCGGGTGTACCGCTTGCGCATAGCCCCTTTCCCCTCCCTTGAGGGGAAGACGTGCGCTCTTGACTCCCAGTCGTGTTCACAGACTGTGATCCCTGGATGACATTCCTCCTTAGCCCTGTGGCAGTTGAGTTTGCAGAGAAACTCGCTGCCAGCTTAGTAAGTGCGCTAATGAGGCCCTGTACTGAGGTAGGTGCTCTGCATGTGCTGGTTCCCCCAAAGGCAACCCCATGTGATATTTTCCACAAAATCGTTTCCCTGTCGGTAAACTGCATCTTCCTTGGGCAGGGGCCCCTCTGCCCCCGGTCACCATGCTTTGTAGAAACTCCTCCCCCTTTTGGTAGGACCTACCATGGGATCTCTCCACATGACATACTTCCGACAAGGCTCGGTAAAGTCCATGTGACATATTTCCACTCAAAATACCCCCCCCCCTTCTCTGGGCAGGGTGTGGTCTCCGCAGTGTCTTTCCCTTGGGAGTGACACCCCCCCCGACTCAGACGCTCCCAGTCAGTTAACAAATTCCACTCTTTTTGGAGAGAAAAGAGAGGGAAAAGAGGCCTCGGCTGGGCCAGCCTGTCCCTATAGTTGGGCAGTCGACTTGTTCCTGATGGACCATTCGACGCTCATAAGAGCGTTGGGAGAGGTTACGTGATGACCTGGTGTGCTGGCTATGAGGCACACAGCAGTCTGCCCATCACACACCGCCAGTTCACGCAACACAGTTCAGCTAGTTGTGCCGTTTTGTATATGGACCCCTAGTGTCAATACATCGATACAATGTCGAGTGAGTGACAGATAGGGAACATCCTGGTTACTTTCATAACCTCTGTTCCCTGATGGAGGGAACGAGATGTTGTGTCCCTCTTGCCACAACGCTGAACTACCCGCTGAAATGGCCGGGACCTGGTCTTGTCTCCTCAGCACAAAACCTGAATGAGTGGTTGCATACCAGCTCCTTTTATACCTGTATGTCCGGGGGAGTGGCATGCAAATTCCACTCGCCAATTCTCATTGGCCTTTTTTCAAAAAAGCAGAGGTGTTTGGGGCTCCCAAGAGTGACCCCTAGTGTCACTACATTGACACAACGTCTCGTTCCCTCCATCAGGGAATGGAGATTACAAATATAACATATATCAAATAACATTATCAGTGGTCCTCAGGGAAGATAATACAATTATATATATATATAATTGTATTATCTTCCCTGAGGTCCACTGATAATGTTAGTAAAGTTTTTTGCACCAAAACAGTCATAATTTCCCACCCTGTTTTTGGCCCTCTGACTGAAATGCTCGGTTTTGGCCTAAGCGCCTCCTTAAATCTTTGTCATAAACACCCACTGTTATGATTAGCTAGCATTGTGCAGCCTCAAATCACAGCCATATATATTTGAAACTCAATCTGAAGAAAATGAACAAAGGTCCACAACATTATAAAACTAAATTTCAGGGTTTACACTCATCCAACCCATTGCATCTGAATATATTAAACTGCTCATCTCAAGCACAACTGTTAACTATGAAACAGTCATGTCATTTGAAATATTCATGAATGAAACTGTTTACTTACGTTTTTTGGAGTCTGGTCAAATAGTGTTTTTAACTTCCCCATCCTTCAATAACAGTTCCTTTGCAAAGCTTGAATTGTATTATGACTGGTTCACAAACAATGAACACACATATTCCAAAGCACGATGAACAAGATGCACACACATAGGCACACATCGCCTGAAACACATCAAAGTGGTCAACGACATGTGTAGTTTTACATACAGTACACCAACAATTAAAAATAGTGCAGATGTGAGAAAAAACGCATCCAGGAGGATCTTGTTTTCAAAACAGCAAGAGGCAGATCAGCTGAATGAATCTCCTTTTCAGAGTTGTAACTTGACACAGCGTCTTTTAAAAGCAGCGCAAAATACATGACAACAGTCAAAGATGTCTGTCTAGTACATGTTTATATGCAGAAATAAATCAAAATCCCCTTTGGTGTTCAGGAATAGTTGGCCACACGGCCTGTCTGTCCTGCTCTCTCTCTCTCTCTGTTTACAATAATAACTGCGCACCAGTGGGCGGGGCCATGAGTGTGATGGCGCATATTGTGGGACGTGTAAATACTTTGTTACGTCACGAACACACAGATTTCAAAAAGAGATGTTTCAGCAGGGTGGTAACTATAAATGCTCTTTTTAGACTGGGGAGGAAGTTTTGAGTTCTGAAATTTAGTTTGTTTTTATAATACAGTTACCTCTTATGTCTAAATATCAATGAAAATTTGATTCTCCATTTTATGACTCCTTTAACGAATGATCTGTTAAGCATTATGTAATGTAAATTCAAATACTTACAAATGTTATTAAACTTACATTGCTATATTTTTTTGCAATTTTTAAAAATGTATAAACAATTGTAACAAATGTTACATAATGATGAACAGATCATTTGTTAATGTAAATGTTGATTGCTTACAAATTTCATTAAACTTTTTCATGAATTATTTATAAATTAGCTTTTTTACATTTACAAATGTTTTCAGAAATTATTCGTATTTTTCACAACTTCACACACTAGTCATGTTTTCAATTATTCATTAATGTCCAGCTAATTAGTAACCAAAATCTGTAAAAGCCACATATTTACTGTTTGTTTGTTGATGTATGTAAGCATGCTTTTACTATTTGCACATCTTAACAACTCATTTATTAATTATTTGTTCATATTTTTTGCAGTACCCAATCTGAAGTTGAAACTATTCATACATTGTAAATGTTTTTAAAGGTTTACTAATGATTATTTAGTACCTTTACGGGCACTGGACTTTGAACTACTGTAACAAAGTTAAATTAAGTAGTAACACATATTAACAAGTCTACATATTTATTGCCTTAGTAACAGATCTGTGACCAAAAAAGGGATTCAATTGTGCCATATATCACAAATGAAAAAAAATTAATAATCTTTTTTTTCTTTTTTTCTGGTTCTTCCATTTTCGAGCAGATTCAGCAGGTCTTGCAATAAACCGATATTACACTAAAATGTAAAAAAAAAAAAAAAAACTTAATAAAAGCTTAATAACATTTGTAAGTATGTAGGGCTTTACTGGTTGTTTAGATCAGTGTTACTATCAGAAATAATTGGTAATTATTTCTTTAGTTATTAATTAATATTTAAATTAATTAATTGAATCTAACTCATTAAAACCTCATATGGGGCTCCAGTAAATGTAGTGCGCTACGTTTAGGAATGGGTTTGTTTATTAGCAATAATTAATAATTATCAAAGATATTTGAAAATAATTATTGAAAAATCAATAATTATTGAAAAATCAATAGAACATTGATGAGAATCAATGTTAGCTTTTTCTAATCCTTTAAATCAACAATTATCAAAGATAATCTTCAATTGTTAACATTGATGAAACATTAATAAAAATTAACATTAGCTTATTGATCATTCAAATTCAACAATCATCAAAGATAATTATCAATTATCAAAAATCAATAGAATATTAATAAGGATTAATATTGACGGGGCACCACCCTGGAATCAGGGACTAATAACCAGATAGTATAACAGTCTCAATATTAGATTGTTTTCCTAGGAAAATCAACATCCGAAGAATATCGATTTTCGGGAAAAAAACAATGAATGAAGGCTTGAATCTAAGCACTGACATCCCGTCAGCATGACACAGGTGTACGCAAAACAAACCAAAACACTTCTCTTTGTAATATAACAAAGTTTATTTATGCAGTAATATCAATTAATAATTAATACAATGCAGTCAATAAACTTCCGACTTACAACTACAAACTAAACTGTGATATGATTAGATATGGAAATCAAAATAATCCTATAACACATAAGGGTGTGTGTGTGAGTGAGAGTGTGTGTGTGTGTGTGTGTGTGGGTGGGTGTGTGTAAGGAAGGACGCGCACAAAATGGCAGACGTGAATCTCGTGGAGAGTATGTCACGCGAGACTTCCGGCCAGAGAATATGGCCGCGAAGGTGGGTGGAGAGAAACCAGTCAGTGGTAGCTTAGGCACAAAGCTGAGCTTTATCACGAAGCTATCTACTACCCAAAAATGTGTGCGAGAATGTTTGTGAGGGGTCGCGTGTGTGTGTGTGTGTGTTAGTACGAGAGAGAGAGAGAATTAAGTGATGGCCCCAAAGCCAATTTTGCGATCTTGGGAGAGAAAGCAGCTTTTAGTTTATCACTCAGAGACGCGGTGGACGGCTCGTAAACCGTCCCGCGGTCTTTGATTCTTTAATGGATAAACTCAGTTTGCCGGTCTCACCCGCGATGGCAGAAATGCACAACAGTCCAATGTGGTTGGACTACAATACAACAAATCAAATTCGTGATAATTAATACCCTGTATATTAATAATGAGCGGACATGGCGGTCCGTAAACTGTACAAGCAATAACCTTGATACACAAGAATAACACGCTATAATATTCTGTCTCTGCCCAAACGTAAACCTCTTGCTTGAATCACATGAGGATGCAGAATGTGTGTTCATCCGTCCTTTAACTCAGACTTGGTTCCTCGAGGCTCGGGTGATGACGGGAGGCCGTTTCCTCGCTCTGTCGGCGGGCGGTACGGCTGCTGATTCTCGGCGGGCTGGCAGAGAAATCAGCGACGTCGACTTGATTGAAGATGGAAGAGAAATCTTTTATCTCTTCAATTCTGCATGCAAACGGATGAAGATGCGGATTGCTCGGCGGTATCCTTCGGATCCGTTAGAGTGTTCGGTGGAACACAGAGTAATCTCAACTCGTCCAGCGAGATGGAGTTTGTATGGCCACAGTTTCAAGTCGGACGTTACTTCCTTGTGCCACAAGGCTGCACCTGAGAGCAGCGATGAGCTGTGTCTACGCACGGTGAGCAAAGTTGCTGGAAGCAAATCCCGGAAGCATTTCAGAGGTATTTCTACTCCTGTTGAGGTGCGTTCTGTCGTGTGCCTCATCCAATAGGAGTTGAGAGTTTGATCCTTTAGTGAGCAAGGCTTCATGGGATTTGTAGTCTGTTTTGGACTCCCTTTGTTTGATTTTGGCGCGGTTTTTATCAGTAAGATTTATGACTTGTTATGTGGGGCCCTGAGTTAGGTTTTACGACTGTGTTAGGCCTGCCTTTGTCTTCTATCTGAATACATGAGGCCCAACAATATTTGAATTTACATAAATGTATGATCTGTTGCGCATTATGTAATTTTAGTTAAATTCATTAGTTAACATTAACAAGCGCAGTAATTCATATTTCGGACTATTTGAATATACATTAACTAATGATCTGTTAAGCATTATATAATGTTTGTTAATGATTTATTAAAGTTATTAAAAAGTGTTACCGAAGCTTGAAATACCAAAATGTTTTTAATGTTAAATTTAGAAGTTTGTTAAAGCATGTTTGGGATGTTTATATGTGTGTCAAAACTTTTCTGAAATATGTGAGGTTAAAATAAAAAAAAAAACATTTCCCAACAAAGTTGTTCCAGAGGCAGAGCAAGTTATACATTTCTATTAAAAGTAATTTTTTGAATAATGTGCACCATAAAGACCAGGAGTGCACTTAAAGAAAGCAGATAGGGTCAGTTTTATTTCATTGCTGACTTAAAGGCAATCATGTTTTTGTTAGATGTGTTGAGTGCTGAATAAATACTGGTGTGGAGTGTCATTACTTTGTTCAGTGAGATAACAGATGTTGAACAATTAAAAAAAAAAGTGCTAAAAAGGAGCAAAAGTGTATGTCTTTTTATTTTTTCCCAAAGCATTCATTCTTCTGTCTCTTGTTCTTTCCCTCAGAACTGAATGAGGGACTGATGTAGTAAACAGGACCCTACTGCCCCCTACCTGCTCATGTGCTTCCTGCTGTGAAAGTACTTCCTGTGAGATGAGTCAGCTATAATGTTGATGAGGCTGATGAAGTGATGTGTGAGACTGGCAGTCTGCTGCACTGGTGGAGATCCAGCATCATGTTATCTAAGTGCTGGCCATTATAGAGCCTCCACTTTAACATTAAAGCCTGAGTTAGACACAATGGGAATGAGTGAACAAAATGAACTGATACATGGAATAGGAGGGAAATGGTTTATTCTTATATTTAGAGAGAGAAAAGCAAGAGGCAAGTGCAGAGAGAGTGACATGGTTTAGAAAGACAGAAAAATAGTAAAGATACAAACCACAGGAGTCAAGGAGGATTTGGTGCAGGAAGAAAGTGACTGGGGTTGAAAGGAATATGCAAATCAGAGGAAGTGAAATAGAAGGAAGAGACAGTCAGGCAGATCGCCAAGGAACAGAGCAGTCTCTGTCTCAGACGGACCACCCACAGACTGTCTGTTACACCAACAGATGCATATTATATACGCATATATACTAGGGATTTCGATTTAACACATTCACATTTAGTCTGATTAATTATATATATATATATATATATATATATATATATATATATATATATATATATATATATATATATATATGCTTCATTGGACTCAAGATGGCGCCGAGTATGGCTGCTGCGTTGCGAGCTCCGACACAACATAGTAATGTTTTGTTTGTTTTGTTCACAATTCTTATGTTTTTTGTCTCGGATGTTGTCTGCCTTATTGTCTACAACAGACAAACACTTTTGGACATTGGTTCAGCAATCTCACACCATAAACCGGACTTCACATTCCTCAATGCCGACCCGCTGTTTACAAACACACAAGTGGAGCCCTTTGTCTGGGCAGCACGGCCACGGAAACACAGGAGGAAAAGGGGAAACAGAGCCGGCGTTCTCATCAGAGTAAGACGCCGCACAAATCGACCCCTGCTACCCACTATTCTACTGGCAAATGTTCAGTCTCTGGATAACAAGCTCTGCGAGCTGAAAGCGTGGATCTCTTTCCAACGAGATACAAGGGACTGCTGCATTATCTGCCTAACAGAAACTTGGATGTCTGCTGAGATTCCAGACTCAGCCATTGAACCCACGGGGTTCTCCGTGCACCGAGCGGACAGAGCGAAAGATCTCTCAGGTAAAAGCAGAGGAGGTGGTGTATGTTTTATGATCAACAAATCCTGGTGTGATCAGAGGAACGTACATTCTATCAAGTCTTTCTGCTCTCCTGATCTGGAATTTCTTATGCTTCTGTGTCAACCATTCTGGCTACCGAGGGAATTCACAGCGGTCATTATCACTGCTGTGTACATCCCCCCACAAGCCGACATAGACCGGGCACTCAAGGAACTGTATGAGATTATAAGTGAGCAGGAAACCACGCACCCTGAGGCCGCGTTCATTGTGACCGGGGACTTTAATAAAGCCAGTTTAAAATCAGTCGCACCAAAATATCACCAGCACATTAGTTTCAACACATGAGGGGACCGGGTTTTGGACCATTGCTACTCTCCATTCCGGAATGGCTACAAATCCCTCCCCCGCCCACCATTTGGCAAATCGGACCACTCTTCCATTCTGCTTCTGCCCGCTTACAGGCAGAAATTGAAACAGGAAACACCCACCCTCAGAATGATCCAGTGCTGTTTGGACCAATCAGATTCTACGCTACAAGACTGTTTTGATCACACGGACTGGGAGATGTTCCAGTCCACCTCTGATGACGACATCGAGCTTTACGCTGATAGCGTAATGTGTTTCATCAGAACGTGCGTAGAGGACGTCGTTCTGACCAGAACTGTACGAATCTATCCGAATCAGAAACCTTGGATCAATAGCGATGTTCGCACGGCACTTATTGTGCGGACCTCCGCTTTTAATTCCGGGAACGTGGAGGAGCATAAACAAGCCAGTTATGCCCTCCGAAAAACTATCAGAACCGCAAAACGCCAGTACAGGAGTAAGATTGAAGGACAGTTTAACACCACCAACTCTAGAAGCATGTGGCAGGGAATAAAAACTCCACCACGAACACCGGATGAGCTAAATACTTTTTATGCTCGTTTCGAGGGAAATAACACCGCCCTCGTGGAGAGAGCTCTCGCGGCTGAAGCTACAGAGGTTAGTTCACTCTCTGTCTCTGTAGCGGATGTAACCTGATCCTTCCGACGGGTGAATATCCGTAAAGCCCCTGGCCCAGACGGCATTCCGGGCCGTGTCATTAGAGCGTGTGCGAACCAGCTGGCTGGTGTTTTTACGGACATTTTCAACCTTTCCCTCTCTTTGTCTGTAGTGCCCACATGCTTTAAAACATCCACCATTGTGCCTGTTCCAAAACAATCAAAAATAACTTGCTTAAATGACTGGCGTCCTGTTGCTCTGACCCCCATCATCAGCAAATGTTTTGAGAGACTAATCAGAGATTACATCTGCTCTGTATTGCCACTCTCTCTTGACCCGCTGCAGTTTGCTTACCACAACAACCGCTCCACTGATGATGCCATTGCATCTACAATACACACTGCTCTCTCCCACCTGGAAAAAAAGAACACTTATGTGAGAATGCTGTTTGTAGACTACAGCTCAGCATTCAACACCATAGTGCCCTCCAAGCTAGATGAGAAACTCCGGGCTCTGGGCTTAAACAGCTTGCTGTGCAGCTGGATCCTGGACTTCCTGTCAAGCAGACGCCAGGTGGTTAGAATAGGCAGCAACATCTCCTCATCACTGACCCTCAACACTGGAGCCCCGCAGGGCTGTGTTCTCAGCCCACTACTGTATTCCTTGTACACACATGACTGTGTGGCAACACATAGCTCCAATGCCATCATTAAGTTTGCTGATGACACGACAGTGGTAGGTCTGATCACTGACAATGATGAAACAGCCTACAAAGAGGAGGTACACACTCTGACACACTGGTGTCAGGAGCACAACCTCTCCCTCAACGTCAGTAAGACAAAGGAGCTTGTGGTGGACTTCAGAAGAAAAGACAGAGAACACAGTCCCATCACCATCAATGGAGCACCAGTGGAGAGAGTCAGCAGCTTCAAGTTCCTGGGTGTCCACATCACTGAGGAACTCACATGGTCCATCCACACTGAAGTCGTTGTGCAGAAGGCTCATCAGCGCCTCTTCTTCCTGAGATGGCTGAGGAAGTTTGGAATGAACCACCACATCCTCACACGGTTCTACACCTGCACTGTGGAGAGCATCCTGACTGGCTGTATCTCCCCCTGGTACGGCAATAGCACAGCCCACAACCGCAAAGCACTGCAAAGGGTGGTGCGAACTGCCAGACACATCATCGGAGGTGAGCTTCCCTCCCTCCAGGAAATATATACAAGGCGGTGTGTGAAAAAAGCTCGGAGGATCATCAGAGACTCCAGCCACCCGAGCCATGGGCTGTTCTCACTGCTACCATCAGGTAGGTGGTATCGCAGCATCAGGACCCGCACCAGCCGACTCCATGACAGCTTCTTCCCCCAAGCAATCAGACTTTTGAACTCTTGATCTCCCACGATCAAAATACATCAGCACTGCACTTTATTACCCTTACTCTTATATCTCACACCGGACTGTCATAAATTATATTATTATTATATCATGTTCTCTCTTAACAACTGACTATCAACTGACAGCCTGAATGTCAATACAGTACAATACTGTACATTCTATATATATATACTTTTTTATATATTTTTATTTTTTATTTTTATTGAATAATGTGTATCTATATAGTGTGTATTGTATACTGTACAGTGTATGTTATTATTTGTATACTATTGAGTGTAATTATGTGTATAACAGATGTTTAAATTGTGTTGTGTTAATTTGATGTTATTGTAAATTGGTATATGTCTCATCACTGTCACGACTGCTATGTTGATCGGAACTGCACCCAAGAATTTCACACACCATTGCACTTGTGTATATGGCTGTGTGACAATAAAGTGATTTGATTTGATTTGATTTTGATAAAAAAATGTGTTACAAAAAATTATGCCACCTGACCCATAGGCAAACTCAGAAATAAAAGTACATATTTTCCTACCATCAGAGCAATTCAAGCCTGATGCACATGTAACTTCGTGTTTTTACAAGCAGCGTCAGCAGGGGGCAATCATTGTGCCTCACTAAAAATAAAAAACAAGCTGTGCAGCCACAGAATTAAAGCCGGTCACACAGGAGGCCTTCTTGACAGCTGGACGAAGCACAACAGAATGCCAGAATCTTAAGACACGATTTTTAACTTTTTAACTACTTTTAATTTGAAAACCAGTGAGACGCCCAAAACGCGTTCATCTGACACACATGTACGTAAACTGACAATTAAAAATAGCGCAGGTGAAACGCAAGAACGCGTTTTGCGAGAACAGGACAGATTGACCTACTCAATTGCAAAATGAATTGATGTTGACTGTAGGCTTGTTCAGTGATATGGGAGTAAAACAAACAATTTACTGACTCTAAAGCCACTTGATGTGTTGTCTAATCAGTGCTTTACTGATCTGCCACTATAATGATATACTGTAAATTTAATCTGAATGTCTGTATATATATATTATGTATTGTTTGTATTGAATTATCTTTATTTGGGGGCCTTTCTCAGCAAAAAGGCAGATTTTTAATGAAAGGTTTGATGTGTTCTTAGGACAAAAATATTTTTCATGAAAGTCAGATTGGGGCATTTTTATCAGGGCAGGTCGTCACATGTATTTTAAAGGTAATTAATTTATATGTATTACAAATGCTAACACAAAATTCTACAAAGGTTAGCTACAGTTATGTTTAGTAACTTGCGTAAGGTATCGGTGTGTCCTAAATCACACAATTCTGCATTATTGTACAACCTTTTGTAGTGCAAGTAGTATGTTTACACTGAATTTGCAACAAAAAGAAATGTAATACGAGTACCTGGATGATGTACTTCTTAAACCGAAAAAAGTCTGGAATGTTGGGCACATGCAATCTACGCTCACGGGTTACATAGAGGTATGGGCGGAATTACCTTGCTATAGTTCTGGAGTGACAAAACAATTGTAATTAATGGTGAACATAGTAACTAGCAAAACGTCTGTGAAGACAGCACCTTACAAATGTAATTTGAATGCTACCATCACCTACGCTCTGTCAATATGTGCATCATTTAAGATGTAAGTGTTGAACTGAGGTTAACACACTAAAGCTAGCAGTAAAGCTTGTGTGTGTTTGAACCATCCCTTCCATCAGCTTAAAAATGGCGAATGTTTCTGTGTAGTAAAAACAAAAAAAACAAAAAACAAAAAAAAAAAACAATTTCAGTGTTCCATTTGGAACAATTCTACACTTTGAAAATTCATACACTAGATGACCTGAGTGCATAATTTATATTGCAAGTGCATAGAGTATAATGTGTCATTTGGACACAGCTTATGTCACCTTAGCAGGCTAATCGGCTAGCTTGTAACTTGTAGGCTAACTAAAAACAAGAAGAGAAATGTTTAATTTCATATGTTACTTTGATTATCTTATGTTAGCCTAATAAAATAAAATTAGTAAAAAATTATAATATTATTATTATAAAAAAAAAAAAAAATTTGTTAAAAAAAAGAACACTTTTTAAATTAGGGAATTTTTATGGTTAAAAGTACAGACAGTATGCTGACCAAAGAGGTCTATAATACCTATAGAGAGCTAACCATTAGCATTTCTATTATCTGGTAGGAGGTGAGGGAGTTATCAGACACACTCATCTAAACCAGCCTCTCTCTTTTATGTAGCGCTGGGAAAAACAAAACAAAAAAAAATAAGTGAATTGGTTCTGTTGGACAGTTCATGTAAATGAACTGATTAAAATAAACAATTATCTTATCTTTAGAGTTGGGAAATCCAACTGATCCAACTGAAGTTGGTTCTTTTGAATGGTCATGGAAATGAACTAGTTCACATAAGTGTTTCACTGATTCACTTGAGCCCCACGCAGCCTTAAAGGGACTCCCTAACAATCTACAAATCTAAACTAGCCGCAAATTTGCAGCAAATTTGCCACTTGTTATTTTCACATGCAAATGAGCTTTTGATTTGCTGCAATTGTTTGCCAGAAGTTTGCATCTCTTTGCAGGTAGTAGTGAACCTCCGGCAAACCTTTGGCAACAATGAACAATTTGCTGCAAAGCTCATTGCATGTGAAAATTATTAGTGGCGAATTTGCAGCGAATTTGCAGCAAAACTGCCACAAACTCTCGATTTTCGTAAGGGCTTTGCCTTCTTTTTTTAAGCAAAATATTTAGTGTATTGCTGCTATTTATCACTATATTTTGATTCAGTTAAATAAAATATGGTGTTTTCTAGTTTATTTGTAATAAGCATACATTTATGTTCAATTGAATATTGTCACCCCATTTGTTTAACCCTTACAAAAATTAACCATGGTTTTACTAATATTGTAGTAAACATGATTGTAACCATGTGGGACCTTTTTCTGAAGAAACCATGATTTTACTATAGTAATGCTGTAGTAACCATGACTAGTAACCATGGTTAATGTTGTGGTTACCATGGTTTTACTATAAATACCATGGTTATGGTTAATGTAGTAGCATGGTTAATATTCGTAAGGAAATGTCACCCTAATTACTGTAAATATATAACTTTAAATATATCAGAACTGATTGCAGAATTAAATAACATAATTCAATTGTTATACATCTACAGATATTTTCTTCTTTAAATAGCTTTAATGTAGTTAGCTATTTTCTTTTAGAAGCTTAACTGTAGTTTAACTACTTTAAAATATGAGTAGCTTGTAGAAACTATAGTTATAGCTTCCCCAACAAGTCAAGTCATTTTTATTTGTGTAGCGCTTTTCACAACACACACCGTTTCAAATCATGCATTAACAAAAAACAAATTTAAACTGTAATATTTATAAAGTCTTAGAGTGATCATTGTGTAGTTTGTTTAAATATGATTGTAAATTGTGTATAAAAATTAAATAATTAAATAATGATTGTATTTAGAACCCCTGTGAGCAAGCTGAAGGCGACTGTGGCAAGGAACATAAAATTCCATAAGATGTTGGTTAATGGAGAAAAATAACCTTGGGAGAAACCAGGCTCACTGTGGGGGCCAGTTCCCCTCTGGCTAAACAACATGAATATAATGCCAACATTAGTTATTTGTGTGCTGTGCAAGTCATGGTTTAAAATTTGTAAATTAATTAAGCGTTAAGGTCCAGTGTGTAAATAAAATAAATAAATAAATAAATAAAATAAAAAAATTATGAACTTTAAGATTAATGACAAATGTCTTTGAAGTCCATCCTGGATTAACTGCAGAAGTTTACATAGATGCATTGTCCTTTGTTAGTTGGCTGATGAAGGCTTGTGTTGGCAATTAAATGATAGTCTATGTTTTCCATTTCAAGAGTGTAGTCCATTAATAGACAAAGGTGATGCAGGCAGAGATCAATTAGGTGCATCGCAGTTCAACCAGTAGGTCATTTCGGTGAGGTTTGTTGGGGTCCATCCTAAGTCCAATGTTCAGGCAGTGGCATATGAAGTATCAGATGTCTTAAAGTTGGAGTTGGCATCAGTGCATCCTCTGAAGTCAAAAGACTGAAGTGATGTCTGGCTAGCACCAGCTGTAGTTTGTCGTCATCTCTCAGTGACATGTAGCAGTGGAGTCCGATACCAAGCAGGAACGGAACTGGATCTGGCCAGCTCTGGTAACCTCGGGATATGAAACAAATAGAATAATGTTAGTGTAGATGCCATTCAATTTTATGCAGAGTTATAGATCATGATAGATGTTTCTGGTTCCGGAAGACCTAACTAAAGCTGCCTAATTATGAGTTGATGGACAAATTAGGTGTATGCCTGTCTAAATAGATAAGTCTTTAGTCTAGACTTAAACTGAGTGTGTCTGCATCCCAAACAGCATAAGGGAGACTATTCCATAGTTTAGGAGCCAAATATGAAAAGGATCTACCTCCTTTTGTGGATTTTGATATTCTTGGATTTATTAACAAGCCAGAATTTTGTGATCGTAATGAACATGACGGAATATACCATGTCAGAAGGTCACTTATGTACTGTGGATCTAGACCATTCTAAGCGTTGTATGTAGTTAACAGAATTTTTAAATGAATATGAAATTTAACAGTTAGCCAATGTAACTATGATAAAATTGGCTAATATGATCATATTTCTTGGTTGTAGTCAGCACTCTGTCAGCTGCATGTTGAACCAGTTGAAGTTTATTTATTGAACTTGCTGGACATCCTCCCAGTAATGCATTACAATAATCTAGTCTTGAGGTCATGAACGCATGAATTAGTTTTTCGGCATTAGCAACAGAGAGCATGTGTCATAACTTAGAAATATTTCTAAGGTGGAAGAATGCTGTTCTACAAACATTGAAAATTTGATTTTCAAAGGATAGATTGGTTCTTCACTGTAGAAGACCACATAACAGTACATCCACTGAGAATCAAATGATATTTTAGCGGCTTATTTTTAGAGGTTTTTGGTCCAATAATTAGTACCTCTGTTTTGTCAGAATTGAGTAGAAGGAAATTTCTGGCTATCCAATCTTTGATTACATTGATACACTAATTTGGAGAATTGCGAATTTTCGTTAGGTTTAGAAGAAATATAAAGTTGGGTATCGTTGGCATAACAGTGGAAACTTATTCCATGATTACTGATAATATCTCCCAGGGGAAGCATGTATAAGGAGAAAAGCAGAGGCCCTAAAACTGATCCCTGTGGCACTCCATACTTGACTTTTGTTTGATTTGACAATTCCTCGTTTACACACAAAGTGGTAGTGGTCTGATAAATAGGACCTAAACCATGCTAATGCAGGTCCACTAATCCCAGCATAATTCTCCAGCCTATTCAAGAGAATGTCCTGATCTATCATGTCAAAGGCAGCACTAAGATCTAAAAGCAGAAGAAAAGAAGTGCAGCCGTGATAAGATAATAAGAGCAAGTCATTTGTAACTCTGATAAGTGTAGTCTCTGTTCTGTGATGGGGCCTAAATTCTGACTGAATTTGTTCATATATACAATTTCTCCGTAGAAATGAACATAGTTGTGAGGAGACTACCTTTCCTAGTATTTTCGACATAAATGCTAGATTTGAAATCGGTCTGTAATTAGCCAGTTCTCCAGGATCAAGCTGTGGCTTCTTAATAAGCGGTTTGCTTACTGCCATTTTAAAGTTTCTTGGGACATGTCCCAAGGATAGCGAGGAGTTAATAATATTAAGAAGAGGTTCTGGAGGGTTGTGTGGCGCCATGCGAGGGTCGGACGTGTGAACGGCGAGCTCTGCACACTTTGCTAGTTTTTAATTATTTTTGTGTCTTAAACCGGTGAGATTCGATACACTCTCTTTCATAACTGTCCTATGAAGACAAAAGTGTCAAAGAATTCAAAATCATCAGGCTCTGGAGACATTAAAAGACATTTATATGCTCAAGCTGATACCCCTGACAGGGCCGCAGACCAGGGATCTGTCATGCACGTCAACTCTCCAGCATGTCAGTGATGTTGATGAAGGTCATAACAGACTTGGAGGATCTTGCTGCAATACGTCGATCAATAACTTCCATGGAGGCGAAATTCTCTGAGTTGGTTACAAGAATTGGGGAGGTCGAGAAACAGATCGATTATCTGGAGTCATCGGAGAGGGAATTAGCTGCTAATCTGCTAGCGACCAAGGCAGATTTTCAGTGTGTCTGGGAAAAGTTGGAAGACCTTGAGAATCGTAATCGGCGAAACAACATCTGAATTGTTGGAATTCCTGAGAATGAAGAAGGCCGAGATATGGTGAAATTCCTAGACGAGCTCTTCCCGAGTCTGCTCAACATAACAGGCCATAAGCTGGAAATCGAACGAGCTCACAGGGTCCCGACTTGGAGATCCACTGATGGAGACAGGCCCTGATCAATTCTGGCCAAATTTCTGAGATCGTCCGATAAAGATCTCATGTTACGTGAGGCGAGGAATAAAGGAAGGCATTCTTGGAAAAACTACAGCATTTTCTTGTTCCCAGATTTTGCGAATTTGACAAGAGAGAAATGTGATCAATTCAAGGAATTCAAGAAACTCTTACGTTAACGGAAGGTCGCTTTTGCACTGATGTTTCCGGCCAAACTGAGAATAGATACTAAGGATGGACGCAAAGTATTTACATGCCCACAGCAAGCATTATCCTTCATAAAGTCATTGGAATGAGTAAGCCATGGTGTGATTCTCATGTTGCTCCCAAGTGAGCTTGACTCACTGAACATTCACTTGACTGTCCAAAGAAATTGGGAGCCTTTTTTGTTTCTTTTTGTGATGGTTCCGCCTAGTGGCTGGAGTTTGTTTTGTGGAATAACACTATTTCAAGAAACTTTTGCATCGACAAAGGGTTGCTTTTACACTGAAGTTCCCAGCCAGATTGAGAATAGATGCTAAGGATGGCCGCAAATATTTACTTGTCCCCAATAAGCATTGTCCTTTATAAAGTCAAGGGAATGAGTAAATCATTGTGTGGCACTCGCTTTGCAGCCAAGTGGACCTGACTCACTGAACATTCACTTGACTGTCCGAGGAAACTGGGCAGCTTTTTTTGTTTCTTTTTGTGCTGGTTCCGCCTAGTGGCTGGAGTTTGTTTTGTGGAATAACACAACTTCGGGACAGTTGTGGATGAATCTGCTCGTTCTTTGTGCTTATGCCTCCTATTGGATGGAGTTTGTTTTATGGAATGTTTTTTTGCAAGACATTGGAAGGATTAGGTCATCTGCTGCACTCATGAATCAGCCGGCTCACTGAACATTCGTTTGACTGTCCAGGGAAATTTATTTATTATTATTTTATTTATTTATTTTTATTTTTGTGTGTGTGTGTGTGTTGGTTCCGCTAGAGGCTGGAGCTTGTTTTGGGGAAGACCACACCTTCAGGACAGTATGTGGATGAATCTACATGTTCTTTGTGTTTATTCTGCCTATTGGCTGGAGTTTGTTTTATAGATTTTCTTCTGTTATGTAATTCTGTCTCACAGAATTTGTATAGAAGCACCGGACTTGAGCAATCCAATGGCAAAGTTGTCGCGGGGACTCTCGTAGGCATACATGGACTGTTTGAGTTTAGAGGGATGGATGCCGGCTGGCGCTGTCATGCACGGGGTTAATGCGCACATTTTTTTTTCTGTTTGTTTGGTTCGGGGGGAAGTTCAGGGTTTGATTGTTTCACTAATGTTGGAATGTGGTCTTTATAATCTTATTTTTGACACACAATCTATTTCTTTCTAATGTGTCAAAATGTCAAATGTTAATATGAGTGGATTGTCTCTCTCCACGTGGAATGTGAATGGGTTGGGGCACCCCATAAAAAGAAGGAAGGTGATTTATTTTCTTAAATGTAAGAAATATGATATTGTTTAAGAAATGCATCTTTCCCCGCAGGAAGCTGAAAAATTTGGGAAGATATGGGGAGGACATGTTTTCTTTACTGCTGGCTCAAGTAAGAGCAGGGGAGTCATTACACTGATAAGTAAGCATCTACAATTCAAATGTCTCAAACAGATTAAAGATATATTAGGAAGAGTCATGATTGTTTTAGCAGAAATTCAGGGGCAAAGGTTGATTTTGGCTAATATTTACGCAGATAACGCTGATGATCAGGGCTTTTTATAGATTTTGAAGGGATGTTGCAAGCTGCTGGCACCCCTTATGATATAGTATTGGGAGGAGACTTTAATCTTTTTATGGACTCAGTCCTTAATCATAGTGAAGCAAATGTGTGCAAGCCCCCTAGAGCAACATTGACACTTCACAGGATATATAAAAATCTTGGTCTTTGGAGACTTTTGAACCCATCTGGTAGGGACTATACATTTTTTTCATCAGTCCATAAGATTTATTCTAGAATAGATTTTTATAATATATATATACTGTATATCTAAGTCCCTCATTTCATCTGCTGTGGATTGCTCAGTTGGAAACATCTTAGTCTCTGATCATGCCCTGGTGAGTTTAGAGGTGTTGCCACATACAGGGAAAAAGAAATCATATAGTTGGCACTTTAATGTATCCCTTTTGCAAAATCCTAAATTCCAAAAGATGTTAAAGGCTGAAATTAATGTGTATATGGAGACCAACTGGTCCTCATTATCCTCTGTGGGCATGGCTTGGGAAGCACTTAAGGCAGTTCTTAGGGGTTGGATCATACTGTATGCCTTATTCATCAAAAAGTCAAAGGACAAGAACTCATGGAGTTTTAAAAGTGCCGAGGCAGAGATGAAGTGCCGAATGTCATCTGATGGCCTCAGAGAATTGACCCAATTGAAATACAGATATAATACTATTATCGCAATATTATTGTGAAAGGTGGAGTTTTGCTATTCAGGGCAAGACAGTCATACTTTGAGTCAGGGGACAAAGCAGGGAAGCTTTTGGCTAGATATATAAAGCAGAGAGAGTCTCTTTCTACCATTCCCTCTGGTGGTGCTGGTGGTGGTAAAATATTTACCTCAACCATTGCTATTAATAATGCTTTTAAATAATTCTATCTTGATCTCTATAGTTCCATGTCTTCGTCTACTGATGAAGATATTAGAAACTTTGTGTAACCATTAGAACTTCCTAAACTGACGACTGAGCAAAAAAATTATCTTGATTCTGAGATAAACTTGGAGGAGCTTGGCTAGGTAATTAAGGACTTGCCTACAGGCAAGTCTCCGGGGCCAGATGGCTTTGCCGCTGAATTTTTTAGATCTTATGCTACAGAATTGGCTCCATATTTGCTAGAAGTTTATACAGAATCATTAAAGAATTGAAAGCTTCCACCAACCATGACACAAGCCCGGATCAGTGTGATACTTAAAAAGGACAAAGATCCAAGTGAATGTAAGAGTTACCATCCAATTTCCCTCATCCAGTTAGACATTAAAATATTGTCAAAAATTCTGGCTAACCGATTGAGTAAAGTTATGACATCTCTTATACATATGGATCAGGTGGGGTTTATTGGGGGCTGCAGCTCTTCTGATAACATTAGGCGTTTCATCAATATCATGTGGTCAGTGGCGAATGATCAGATTCTGGTATTAAGTTACTTTATAGACACCCGTAAGCGGCGGTACAAACAAATGGATTAATTTCAGATTATTTTACTCTGGATAGGGGCACCCGGCAGGGTTGCCCTCTTTCCCCATTATTGTTCTGTCTTGCCCTGGAACCATTAGCAGCCACGATAAGAAGGGAAGATGATTTTCCAGGGGTAGTGGTGGGAGGTATGGCGCATAAGTTTTTGCTTTACGCTGATGATATTTTATTATTCGTTTCCGATCCCACTAGATCTATGCCTTGCCTCCACAGAATTATTCATTCTTTTCTAAGTTCTCAGGATACAGAGTCAATGGTCTAAATCCGAAGCTTTGGCTCTGACAGCCGGGCGCCTTTAAGTGGCCCAAACAGGGCATTCATTATTTGGGAATTTTATTCCCAGCAAATTTATCTGATTTAGTTAGAGTTAATTTTGAGCCCTAAATAAAAAGGTTTTCGAGTGATGTGGGCAGGTGGGCTTCATTACATTTATCTATGATTGGGAAGGTTAATGTTATTAAAATGAATTATATTCCAAAATTTAACTACCTGTTACAATCTCTCGCTGTAGATGTCCCCTTCTCTTATTTCAAGAAATTTGATAGCATAGCGAAGTCCTTCATTTGGAATAGTAAACGTCCCAGATTACATTTCAATAAGTTACATAGGCAGATTGATAATGGTGGGCTAGACCTACCCAAGATTTTGTTTTATTATTATGCATTCAGTCTCATTGGTCTCTTCCACCTGAGAGAGCCCCTCCCTGATTTTGTCTTGCCCCTATTTTGCTGTTGCAAAGCCTTTCTATCAAACTAACCGGAGAAGTTAAGTTACACCCCGTTGTCTCGCATTTGCACTCGGTGTGGACAAAAGTGTCCAGAGTGTTTAATTCTGACATTTGTTTAAATGTTGCCTCGAGCATATGGCTGAACCCCAAATTATGTATTAACAAGTCCCCTTTTTGTTGGTCAGAGTGGATCAGGAGGGGGGTTACTACACACTACTACCCCCTCTAGATTGTAAGCTTAGTCTTAAAGACACACCCACCTGCTTGCGATGTCAATCAGAAGATGGAGACACAACCCATGTTTTTTGGGGATGTGTTAAGATCTAAGAATTTTAGTTGAAGATTCAGAGTTTTATGTGTGAGGTATTAGACACTCAAATTTAATTTTGCCCCAGACTCTGTATTTTAGGTGATGGAGTGGTCATTGATATGGAGAATAAGCACATAGCGTTATGGTCGCCAGACAGATGGTTTTGAGGGGTTGGAGGTCGGCTGGGGTCCCCCATTTTGGGAGTGGTGTTCGGAGATGGGCAGGGTGGCAGCTTTTGAAGAGTGGTCATCCAGAAGATTGGGGAATTTAGACTTGTTTGTGGGGAAATTGTGCAAATATCTGGCTTTTTTGGAGGACTCTTGGGGAGGGACTGTGAAGAGAGAGGTGTAGTGGATGTGTGTGATTATTACATTTTTTTTTATGTCTATAATTATGTGACCACTGGGGGGGTGTTGGGGGTTGGGCTGGGGTTGGGGATTGGGGGGGGGGTTGTGCAGGCAATAGTGAGGGTTAAATATTGATTCTGTTTGTATATGTTTTGCTTTTCTTTGTTTAACAGATGAATCAATAAAAAAAAAATTTAAGAAGAGGTTCTGAGATTACAGGGAATACCTCTTTTAAGAGCTCTTTTAAGAGAGTATTGTATCTAACGTACATGTTGTGGCTTTTGATTTTTTTGATAAGTTTGACAGCGAAGGATTGAAGTTGCGCGTGAGGAAAATTATGAGACACTGTTTTCTGAGGTGCTGTGACAGTTGATTGGATAATTCCAATTTTATTTCTGATTATTTAAATTTGATCAGTAAAGAAATTCATGAAGTCATTACTATTGTGCTCTGACGGAATATCTGGTTCAGTCGATGCTTTATTCCAAACCAATTTAGCCACAGAACTGAATAAACACCTAGGATTGTTGTGGTTACAAATCTGTAGCTACAAACACTATCCATCCGTGCACCGCGAAATACTTCTAATTTTGTATTCTTCCACTTGCGCTCCATTTTCTGAGCTGCTCTCTTGAGAGCATAAGTGTGACC
The DNA here is from genome assembly GCF_019703515.2 of Myxocyprinus asiaticus. NCBI lineage: Eukaryota > Metazoa > Chordata > Actinopteri > Cypriniformes > Catostomidae > Myxocyprinus > Myxocyprinus asiaticus. Next base: position 4,248,979 of record NC_059360.1, read on the forward strand.
ATTGTACCATGGTGTAGGGCTTTTTTTCTTTAATCGAGGGGAGGGCGACACTATCAAGAGTGCTAGAGAAGACTGTATATATATTTTCTGTTATTTCATCAAGTTCTTCTAGACTTTTTGGCTTATCACTGCAAACAAGAGACGAGGTAATGATCTGAGATATTTCTATATTTCTATACTATAGAATTTCTATAGTATCAACATCAACTCCATGTGACAGAATTAAATTTAGCATATGATTATGGCAATGAGTTGGTCCTGTCACATTTTGTCTGACTACAAAAGAGTTGAGAATATAGATAAATGCTAATCCCAATGTGTCATTTTCATTATCTATGTGAATGTTGAAGTCACCAACAATTAAACCTCTATCTACATTAACTACTAGATCTGACAGAAAATGTGCAAATTCACCAAGGAAACCAGAGTATGGCCCGGGTGATCTGTATACTGTAGCAAGGGCAAAAGATGGCAGAGATTATTTATTTATATCTAACGGTGTAACATTAAGCATTATTAGTTCAAAAGACTTAAACTTATATCCTGTCCTCTGAGTAACACCAAAAACTTCACTGTAAATTGTAGCAACACCTCCTCCTCCCCCTCGAAACTATGATCTGTAATTATTTAATTTACAATTAGTGCTTTGGTAGAAAGAGATCTAATGTTTAGTAGCCCTACCTTTATATGATGTGTATCTTAAAATGTTTTTTTTTTTTTTTTTTTTTTTTTTCAAGTTTAACCTTAATAAAAAAATGTCTAAATGATTTAGTGAGAGTTTTGTGTTTGGTAGTTCGGGGAACAGATTCAGCCTCTATATGATAGAGGCTCTAGGTGATACAGTCTCTATGTGTTGTAGTGTGACCTGTGTCACTGAATATACTGTATGTATACTATTCCTCTGTGGTAGAACAGTTCACAAAATCATTATTTGTGAGACAGTGGTGTCTCTGTAGCCTCTCTCTTTCTCTCTTTGCTTCTAAAAAGCTTGCAATTATGTTCCATACATCAATAATGAGAGACCTGAGAATGCTGGCAAATTACAGAGCGTGCAAGATCTTTGTGTGTGTGTCAGAAAACACCACCCCAATCCCCTCTCTACCCCCTCAGATGGGCATCAATGAAGGTTTCTGTGTTCTGCTTTAACTGCTCCTGTAAATAAGCATTTACTCTTTGATTGAGGGAAGAAAAAAGAGATGGATAAATACCCATAATGTACTGCTTCCCGATGTCACTGCAAGCACAACTGAGAGAAAGAGCTTACTCTGGAATTGTGCATGCAGGCTCATGAATCTGTATGAAATTTATACACAAAGATAAATATATAAGTCCATTATACAAAGAAATACAGGTATCACATACATGATATGTCAGTACCAGTGAAATTGGTCTGAATAACAAATCCTTGATGTTCTCAATGCACCCTCACTTTTATTATCTGATGTGAACATGGCACAACACCTCTGGCTAGAGTGTTTTTACTGTGAATTCAGCGAGAGTAGGTCGAAAGTTCTTCAACTGAAATCAGTCTGTGGTTTCTTTTCTTTCTTTTTTATCCCCTTTTCTCCCAATTCAGAATGCCCAATTCCCACTACTTAGTAGATCCTCATGGTGGCGCGGTTACTTACCTCAATCCGGGTGCCTCCGCTTCTGAGACAGTCAATCCGTGCATCTTATCACGTGGCTCACTGTGCATGACACCGCGGAGACTCACAGCATGTGGAGGCTCATGCTACTCTCCGCGATCCACGCACAATTTACCACGCACCCCATTGAGAGTGAGAACCCCTAATCACAACCACGAGGAGGTTACCCCGTGTGACTCTACCCTCCTTAGCAATCAGGCCAATTTGGTTGCTTAGGAGACCTGGCTGGAGTCACTCAACATGCCCTGAATTCGAACTCACGACTCCAGGGGTGGTAGTCAGCGTCAATACTCGCTGAGCTACCCAGGCCCCTCGGTCTCTGCTTTCTAAAATTCAAATCACTGCACCCATTGGCTTAAATGGAAAGTGCTGTCGAACATATGGGCATGTGTGAGCGTCAGTTTCTGGATGAAATGTCTACAATGTGGCACCAGAAGCGAGTTGTATTTTTAGTTGTAAATGAAGTAATACAGTCAACAGGAAAGCATATTTTATTAACCATATGACCAAACCCAGTGACGTGCACAGACATTAGCAGGGACGGGCAGAAGAATATAAAAGGTCACTGATTTATTTATTTATTTATTTATTTTTTTGAATGAGTAGTAATTATAAATACTTAACTAATTTATTTGCTTTTTGAGGATTTAACCATTTTCTTGTATATACAGTATATACGGTACATATTTTTTTCAATTTTTCCTTTATCACAAATAATAGCCTATTCTGTTATATTTCTCACAAAAAGCACCATGGTAATACACTTGTTTATTTATTTATTTTTAGACATGGTCTGTGATAACCCTATGTTTATGACGTGTCATTATAAAACCATGGTATTTTTTAAAGTACCTTGGAGTACCAAGACAGTATCATGAAATATGAACATGATCAGTAATTCATTACCATGGCATTACCCTGGCAACGTGGTGCACGGTGTGAAGGCGCAATGAGAAAGTGTGAGTGCGAGGTGATCGACTGTGTTCTACGAATGCTACAGGGTCCTTGAATAACATATAAAATGCAAATAAGGGCAACTGGTGGAGTTTCTGGTGCCCCCCTAGGGTATGATGGTGCCCCCCTAGGGAGTTGGTGCCCTACGCAGACTGCGTAATATGCGTATAGGGAGCAGCGGTACTGTGGTAGCCTAATGGTATTTTTCTGAAAGTGATTAGTCTAATGTCTTATTGGTTTCAAAAAAACTTAACTAGCTTTGGCTGAACCTGACAGCTCCTTCAGTTTATGTCAATATTCTATAAAAGATGCAAACTCTCTCATTATAATTAATAAATCTGTCTACACTAGTGGTACACGATGTCGGAAATGCGGTGGCAGTCGAGTATTATGCTTCTGATGAACTTACAGCACAATACATGGAGTGGACTTTTTATCTGAACTGTTACTCATCTTAGGTAACGGCACTTCAGTGTTATGGGGAAAATTCAAAGCGGCATTTTTTTGTTTCCTTGAAGGGCACTCCTGCGGGAGGTGATGCCACTCAAAAGCTCGTTCAAAATGAAAGTGAGAAAATGAATCTTTTCTAGGAGAGCCCTTCCACAAGACTGTTAGTGAAGCGTACATTCATACAGTAATGCCATGTTTCCTTCAGAGTACCCACTTCAAGGGCTCAGCAGTTCAGAGTAAGTATAGGGCACAGGGAGGATCACTTGCAATTGGAATCCACCCATGATCTGCTGTAGCGAGTCCTCTTAAAGGCACCTCCAATTCATTTTCTTTAATATGCCCACGATTTACAAATAAATCTCATAATAACACATTATTATTGTTATTGTGAGATTATGACAAGATTTAAATTTAGTTTTATTTAACTATTTTAATTTAATTATTAACATTTCTCCCCTTTGTCTTGATGACCAAAAGGGCACCTATAGATTTGTGAATGAAAGGGCCTGCGCCCCTGCTTCCCCCATTCTGTGCAAATCAGTGACCAAACCCCTACCCTACACTTCCACCATCAATGGAGTAAAAAAGTGTAATCTTAGAGGGAAAATAAAACCTCAGAATCAAGCTCATCATTGATTATCTGAATGCGTATACTACCTGGTTTCCATGAGACCTGAACATGTCTTTTAGGCTACTCGCACAACACGATATCAGTAGCCCTACAGAAAAAGGTAAGCACACTTGAATTGATGCAAAGATGTCTGATGGGAGATGTCACTTGTCAGTAATTCAGCAGAATGGGGTTTAGGTTACTGGAACATTCGGAGTTCCTGTGTGATCGTGTTATTCCAACCCAGTTTACCCCTAAAAATAACGTGTTCATTACTTTTGCATTAAAAGTGCTGCAGTTGTTTTTCTCATCAAATGGCAGAGGTGTTCTCTCTTCCAATTACATGCTGTTTCTTGAAAAGATGTGTTTACAGGATTTTTCTTGTGGCACAAAATGTATTGACATGGTCACGGAAAACAATGTATCATGTGCACAAATGTTACTGCTAATATACAACCCTATTGGCCTGGCTGCACCCAAGGTTAGTATTATTATATGCTATGATCAAGCAGCTAATAACATCTTTGCTGCTTCCCGGAACAGTGGCAAGGGCATTGGACTTTCACCAAAGCAACAGCTGTGAAAATTGGAAAAACTGATGGAGACAAGGAAGAGATAGAGAGACAGAGAGTGAGGCCAAAGTAAGAACATTGGAGGAAAATGGACAATTGGCATACTACTTTTTTAGCCCCTGCACAATGAGGAATCTGAGTCAGTGGTAAAGAGATCTGTGTGTTTGTCATATCCTATTACATGACCACAACTGCTTGAGAAGGGCTAAGATGAGCTGAGGGACATCTCCTCGCCACATGTATCTCAGACATACAGTATGTAAATCCAAACTGTCAGCATGAATTCACTTCTGTTGAAAAACTTGGTAGCCTAGCAATGTGTAAATACGGACCTCATAATATGTAACAATTTAGAAAAATCAACCTGATGTGAAAACATTCACCCACAACATCTCTCATCATAAGCTAAAAGATCTATCCATTTATTTTTTAAATGCATACAGGACTGGGGGTGGTTGCTGATTATTCCTCTACACAAACAGTGAATTTATAGGATCCGTGATTCAAGTTCATGGTAATTTGTTGAGGATTAATCAGATCCTCACCTGGTGAATCACTGAGAAAAAGTATCTGAATTTTGCTCTGGGGATTAGTGTATTTTACTTGCATGTTTTAGATTCACTGAATTTACATTTGGCAGATGCTTTTATCCATATTTACTTAGAATGCATTCATTCTGTACATTCTATCAGTTTGAATGTCCCCTGGGAATTGAACCCATGATCTTGGTGTTGTTAGCTCCATGCCCTACCAGTTGAGCTACAATTAGCTGAAAGCTTGAATATTGAGTGTAACTGTTGTAAACTAGAGCAAGTAAAGTACAATATCAGGCACTGCCAATAAACATTTAACAGCAAAGCACATTCAAAATACTTCATATTATAAAGGCAGCAAAAAAACTGGTACATCAAGTGCCTTTCATACAGTCTTTTCCTTTGAGGGACATCTTATAGTGACACAAGCAGGATGGCACCAGGCTGAAAAGGACCTGGGTCATTCGATACATTGTCTCCATCAGTGTTATTCATTCCTGCCCCTTGAGAGCCACCTTCCTGCAGAGGATAGTTCCAACTCTACTGTAGATCAGAGGTGCCCAAACGTCTTCCTATGAAGGGCCAAAAATCTAACTTGATTGAGGGCCGTGGGCCAAAAGAGAACATTGCATTATAACAAATTCAGGGCCTGAAATTCATTTCTGAAAATGATTGATATTAATATTCATGAGCCACACCCCTAAACATTCGCTCATGACCCAGAGAGTCGCAAACTACCAACATACAGTATATGATCACAGAAGACTCGCCAATGAAACATATGTCGAAGCTTGTCCAATAAAGATCAAATATTAAACACATGAGCCCTTGAATGGCCATTAGTATGAATGTAACATATACAGAAATAATTTTGTTTAGACTGCGGAATACGTACAAATATAGCCCACACCATTGAGGATAAATAAATTAATCATGCAATCATGTTAAAACTACTAAAATACTCAAGCAGAGATCTACATAAAATCAAATGACACTCACCACTATAATCAAACCACTTAAAGTGCCCTCTTCAAGCTCTTCTTGAAAGCAAGCCCTCAAATAAATATTTAAAACCCAAAAGGTGCAGGGGATCATCGTGCTCTGTTTACATTGTCATCATAATGTTTTGCTGGACATTTTAGCCGGAGGCGCAGCTGTGTTGTTTAAATGCACTATGAGATGCAGGCGAGGGAGACAAGCAGGCACGCTGGTCAGGCTCCATTGGTGCGGCTTTCGAACAGCGCTGCCAAGCATTCATCTAGCGAATCTCTGCTCTCTTCCTAACAAAACGGACGAACTACATCTCCTGATCCATACAAACAAGGACTTTTCAAACTCTGCTGCCTTGTGCTTCACAGAAACCTGGCTGAGTGAAGCCATTCCGGACAGCACGTTACATCTGCCGGGCTTTCAGCTGTTCAGAGTTAACGGGGAAAACGAGAGGTGGTGGAACATGCTTTTACATCAATGAAATTTGGTGTACAGATGTAAAAATGTTAAAGAGGATGTGTTGTCCTAATTTGGAAGCGCTCTTTATTAACTGTAAGCTGTTCTACTTGCCGCGGGAGTTTTCTTAGTTTATTCTGGTGAGTGTGTATATCGCGCCAAACGCGTGTGTGAACACAGTGCTGTAACAGCTGACTGATCAAATCACAGACAGAACAACAATACTGGGACTCAGTTATTATTATTCTTGGGGATTTTAACAAAGTAAATCTCACATGTGAACTGCCCAAATACAAACAGCACATCACATGCCCCACCAGAGATAGGAACATACTGGATCATTGTTACACAACAATAAAGGATGCATATCGCTCTGTCCCTAGAGCAGATTTGGGACTCTCTGTTCACTGTCTGGTTCATCTTCTTCCAACCTACAGGCAGAAATTAAAATCAACCAAGCCAGTAGTAAGGACTGTAAAGAGATGGACCAATGAAGCACAGCGGGAACTACAAGCCTGCTTCAATTGCACTGACTGGAGTGTTTTTGAGGCTGCAGCCACAGACCTGGATGAGCTCACAGATACTGTTACATCATATATCAGTTTCTGTGAGGATATGTGCATTCCTACTAGGACTTATTTAAAGTTCAACAATGACAAACCATGGTTTACAGCAGAGCTCAGGCAGCTTCGTCAGGCCAAAGAGGATGCTTACAGGGGTGGGGATAAAGTCTTGTACAATCAGGCCAGGAACACGCTGAACAAGGAAATCAGAGTGGCAAAAAAGATACTCTGAGAAGCTGAAAAACAGGTTTTCAGCTAACGACCCTGCATCAGTGTGGAGTGGCATGAAACAACTCACAAATTATAGGACTCCTACCCCCAACCCTGTGGTGGACCAACAACTGGCTGACGACCTGAATGTGTTCTACTGCAGATTTGAAAGGCGCAATCTCACACCCCAAACCCACTCTGACCTTCACTTCACACAAACACCAACACCTCCTGCAACCCCCCTCCTCCCGCTACTCAACCTGCACTTAAGATCTGTGAAGATGATGTGAGCCGGGTCTTTCGGAAACAAAAGACGAGGAAAGCTTCAGGCCCAGATGGCATCTCACCAGCGTGTCTTCCATCCTGTGCTAACCAGCTGGCCCCCATCTTCACACAGATCTTCAATAGATCACTGGAGCAGTGTGAAGTCCCATGCTGCTTCAAACGCTCAATCATTATTCCTGTCCCAAAGAAACCAAAAATCACAGGACTTAATGACTACAGACCTGTCGCCCTGACATCTGTGGTCATGAAATCATTTGAGAGACTGGTGTTGGCCCACCTGGAGAACATCACTGGACCCTTTCTAGATCCCCTTCAATTTGCTTATCGAACAGGTCTGTGGATGATGCAGTCAACATTGGATTGCATCATATCCTGCAACATCTGGACAGACCAGGGACATATGCAAGGATCCTTTTTGTGGACTTCAGTTCGGCTTTCAACACCATCATCCCAGCTATACTCCAGAATAAATTACACCAACTCTCTGTTCCCATATCTATCTGTCAATGGATTACCAGCTTCCTGACGGACAGGCAGCAGCTTGTGAGACAGGGGAAACACACTTCCAGCACCTGTACAATCAGCACTGGTGCCCCCCAGGGATGTGTGCTCTACCCACTACTCTTCTCTCTACACCAATGACTGCATCGCCAAGGACCCCTCTGTCAAGCTCCTGAAGTTTGCAGACAACACCACTGTCATCAGCCTCATCCGAGATGACGATGAGTCTGCATACAGTAGGGTGGTTGAACAGCTGGCTGTCTGGTGCAGTCAAAACAACCTTGAGCTGAACACGGTCAAAACAGTGGAGATGATTGTGGACTTTAGGAGGAACACCCCAACACCGACCCCCCTCACCATTCTAAACAGCACTGTGGCAGCAGTGGAGTCATTCAGGTTCCTGGGCACTACCATCACACAGGACCTGAAGTGGGAGACACACATTGACTCCACTGTGAAAAAGGCCCAGCAGAGGTTGTACTTCCTTCACCAGCTGAGGAAGTTCAACCTGCCACAGGCACTGCTGATACAGTTCTACTCAGCAGTCATTGAGTCTGTCCTCTGCACTTCAATAACTGCCTGGTTTGTTTCAGCTACGAAATCAGACATCAGAAGACTACAAAGGAGAGTTTGGACTGCTGAGAGGATTATTGGTTGACCCCTTCAATAACTATACACTTCCAGAGTGAGGAAAAATGCTGGAAAGATCACTCTGGACCCCACTCACCCTGCCCATTACCTTTTTGAACTGTTGCCTTCTGGCCGACGCTTCTGAGCTCTGAGCACCAGAACTGTCAGGCACAGGAACAGTTTTTTCCCTCAGGCTATTCATCTCATGAACAGTTAAATTGCCCCATTGAGCAATAACTATGTGCAATACACAGTTTAGTCTTTTTTATATTTATCCAACACATCCAACCTCTTCTGCCATATCATTCCTCTGAAAAAATAAATAAAAATAAAAACATTTGCACTGTACATAACAGATTTGTATTTTGCACTGTACATAACAGATAACAGATTTGTATTAGATTTGCACTACGTATGTGTATGTACGTATGTGTGTGTCTGTGTATGTATGTATGTGTATAAATATTATTTTTTATTTTTTATTATTATCCATGTCTTGCTACTGTTTTTGTATTGTTTTTGTATTGTTGTACACTGGAAGCTGCTGTCACCAAGACAAATTCCTTGTATGTGTAAGCATACTTGGCAATAAAGCTGATTCTGATTCTGATTCTGATTCTGATTCTGATACAGTTCAGTCTGTTACAATTCACTGATGTCCTCAGCTGATTTTGATTAGGCTGATCTCCAAAAACAAACTCTCTCCAGTTTAAGGGTGAATTCAATTATAAGCGCTAAGATTATGGAGCCAATTCAGACCAGTAATGCATATACATAAATATTTTTATAATGTGAACCAACATCCTCGTGTGATTTTTTTCCCATGTTAAAATAATGTATCTTATTGCAGAGACAAATATAGCCTACAGTAAGTAAGCCATTTGTAGGTTGATTTCCCCCGAAGAATGTAAACACTTGCTCTGTAGCGCTTTCAAAACTTTGTTCCCTTAGTTTGAGTGACATGTAATTTTCTAGCTAAACCAATTGCATGACTTTGGGGTGGGAGTACCTGTAATACACTGTTTAGCTGTGAATTTGCTCGTTTTTGCAAACAATAGCGGGCTAAGAGTGGCACTTTGGTGGTGTTTGGTGGCACCGGTGGTGCAGAAATTACACAATTCATATGAAAATTCATATTTGATTTCGTGTACACGGGGCCCTCCCTAGTGGCGGGACCCTGGGCTGCAGCCCATGTTGCCCATTGGGGTAACACGGCCCTGACTACACTGTAGCATTTTATAATTTTAGCACTGGAGCACGACACCGAACTGATGTGGAGCATGAGAAACAGAGTACCCGTCTGTGCGTTTATGGCGCGAGAATCCACCACTGACTGCATTATGAACATGGAAATTGAGAGAATTATTAAAATTGTGTGCAATACCTGCATTCCCATGCCGAATTTCAGGTTCTGTAAACTCTATTATATTAAAATATTAAAGTTGCCCTGGTTCCCCTCCTTTATGATTTAAAAAAAAAACTTTACTGTGCAATCTGCTGAATTAATGCACCCCTAATGCACCCCTGGAGTTCACGAGTTCGAATCCCAGGGTGTGCTGAGTGACTCCAGCCAGGTCTCCTAAACAACTAAATTGGCCCGGTTGCTAAGGAGGGTAGAGTCACATAGGGTAACCTCCTCATGGTCGCTATAATGTGTTTGCTCTCAGAGGGGTGCATGGTGAGTTGTGCGTGGATGCCGTGGTGGATGGCGTGAAGCCTCCACACGTGCTATGTCTCCGCGGTAATGCGCTCAACAAGCCACGTGATAAGATGCACTGGTTGACGGTCTCAGAAGCAGAGGCAACTGAGATTCGTCCTCCGCCACCCGGATTTAGGTGAGTCACTACGCCACCACGAGGACTTAGAGTGCATTGGGAACTGTTTCCTGAGCGCTGCATGCTCTTGGTAAGTGTAGTTTGTTGCCTGTAGCACTGATTGCAGACTGATTTCAGAGTGAAATCAGAAACAGTAGGTTGACTTTTCTTTAGCTAAAATTAACCTGTGCTTACCAAAATGTGAAACACTGCCCCCAGTGGCCAAAGCGGTAAGTGTTGTTGGGTGTATTGGCACATGTGAGCTCCATTTTTCGGGTGAAATGTGGAGCTCAAATTATGCGATATGTCTTCTTTGAAGTAAGCCAAGATTGCGTGTGACACTAAAAGCGTGTGACATATTGATCTCCTATTGTTCACGCGTCCTCTTGTCGTACGACTTCATGGTTCAGAGTTCACCAAGCTTGAACTTTGGTACGCAGCGTAGAATGAAATCTCTTCACATGATATTGCATTTCCGATCTGCTGAATTCGGATGAACTGGAATGGGAGTGAATAGAGAGCAAAGTGTAACGTGACTGCAACTTAACACCGTAAAATGAGACACTAAAAAAGCGCAGTTTATGGCATTTCTATTTTCGCTTAAAATCCCCTTATATGGATAGTAAAATGTGATTGAAATTTGGAGCGCACAATAATTGCAGTTATCTCATATAATCACGGTCAGATCAAATAATCGCAATCAGGCGGTTATTTAAATATCATGACAGGCCTATCAGAGGGCATGATTAATTGCATTATTTTTCATAACATTTATTTTCTATATTATTCTGTTAAATCAACAGCTATACTTTACACACATGTTCCGTCAATAAATTTGTTGTTTGCACAAATATTTGTGGAGACAGCTGTGCCATTATTTGAAATTTTTTCCACAACCGTCTGTTGTCATGGTTTTCATGGATTTCAGATTTAACACTCCACTTAGCATCACAAAAACTGTGCTTGGCTGCTCTCTTCCCGTCTGGTGGGAAGTTCATGGCTTGAATAAGCAGCAAAGCGGACCAGACTTGATGCCGATTGTCAAAAGTCTGGCTGTGGAAAACAAAGGAGGCTCTGTCAGTGATATGCTCTCAGCATCACCAATGGCAAAAGTGATCAGGAACACACCGCCTTGGGGGAAGTATCAGCTGGCAGTATCTGAATTCATTTTTCTACTCTTTAAAACTGAGATATTTAAAGCATTTTTGGTGCATTTAGCTGATCATATTTTCCATGAAAACCTCAAAGATTCCCCCTGTGCTTTTTTGGCAGCCACTGAATGCTCCTAGACACGTGCTCTGCTCTCGCCACTAAAAGCCAATTTGTGGACTCCAGCATGATCACATGGGAAGTCGGCATGCTGCTACCGAACGTTCTAATATCCTGACATTGGCCCCAGTCTACCGAGTTACTGACGAGCGACACTTCCCATAAGTCCTTCTCTTGCTTGTTGCATCAACAGCATGGTAGACCCAGTTTCTCATGCCACCTTGAATCCAGAAAGTAATCTTTTTTGCGTAATCAGTGATGAGCATGATTCAGGGTTTCCAATTTTCCTCTAAGATTACATTTTTACTCCACTGATGGTTAGGTTAAAAGTTGAGGTTTGGGGGTAGAGTTAATGCATTCCTCTTCATTGTTTTATGTCACTTACAGCTAGAAACAACTCACTTTTGGTACCCCTATGTGGACATTTTAACTAAAAACTTGTGCTCACACATGCCCATGCATTCAAAAACACTCCCTGCTTCGGCCACTGGGGGCAGTGCTTTGAATTTTGGTTAAAACAGTCCAAGTTTAGTTAATCAAATGTCAACCCACTGTTTCCAAATTCGCAGTGAGATCAGTTTGTGGACTCAGATCACTGTTTAGGGGCACTAGCGCCCCTTTCACCCTGGAGTTCTTCACTCTGCCTGGCTAGACAGTCAATAATCTTGCCACCTATTATCAGGACCATCCCCATTTCTCTCCTCTCTCCCATTAAAAAGATCTAAATAAACAACTCTCCGGGATAAACGCCTTCACACTGCACTACTCATGGGTGTGCCTCATTCTTTCTACTATAACACATGAACTAATTTCTTTATTGTCATTTTTTAATGGCATTTAGATGTAGATGTCATAATCACTGTTCGATGTCCCTATCTCAGGTGGTTGGAATGGTTAAGTAGACATGTTGGTGCAGTCAGTGCATTTTAAAGATTGCAGGTAGGTGAGCCCCAGCTGTAGGAGAAGGTTCAACATACTTCACCTTCAGCTGACTAGCCCTGGGGGAGACAAGATGGATGTCCTCCCGAGTTGTTTTTTTTTTTTTTTTTTGGGAAGGTCACATCAGGAGATAAGGGCAGAACTGCAGTTGTTCAGCAGACCAACATTGGTTTCAGGAACTATGAACCTGCCTTACAAAAAATCAGGAGTTCTGGCAAACTAGCTGCAAATTTGACAGTCATTATTTTCACATGCAAATGAGCCTGTGATTCGCCGCAGATGTTTGCCAGAAGTTTGCAGCTTTTTACTGGTAGTGGTGAACCTGCAGCAAACCTTTGGCAACAATGGACAAGGTTCAACGTTTTTGCTGCAAGTTTACCGCAGAGCTCATTTGCATGTGAAAATAATCAGTGGCGAATTTGCAGCAAGTTTGCAGATCACAATTGGAAAGAGGATCAAACAAATGGACTGTGAAAGTGGAATATATATATGGAGTATTGTGGCAGGGAGGAGGGTGGGGCCGGGTCGTGATGCTGCACACCCGGCCCCTAATCAGGCTAATCAAGCCCTCGAGAGGGATAAAGACGACCGGAGGGGGCAGTTCGAGAGAGAGAGTTACGGGCAGCTGCCCTGCATGTGTTTATGTTTGCCTTTTTGTTTAAACCATTTTGCTTTAAAATCGACGGTTACCATCGATTATGTGTGTGAGAAAAGTTTTTTTTTCGTCTTTCTTTATGAAGATACCTTTTGGCCCAGTAAGAGAATATGCATGTATTTGTGTGTATATATATATATATATATATATATATATATATATACTGTGTGTGTGTGTGTGTGTGTGTGTGTGTGTGTGTGTGTGTGTGTGTTTTAGTGGACATAAATATATTTATAAAGGCTTAAAGCTGTATCCCCAAGTTATGTGTCAACCCTGTTACCATCATAACATTAAGATAAAATAATTTACAATTCTATAAAAAATTATTTTGCACTGCACATATTATTGTAATCGGTAAAAACAACAAAATGATCAAATAGCCATGTGTCATATGTCGTTGGAAAGCTCTCACAGAGTAGAATACAACCAGCCTATTGTTTTACTCACAGACAAAAATAAAGCATATAATAGCAAAAAGTATTTGACATACATGTTACATGTAAACAGGTGTTTAAATGCAGCGTTTCCACTTATAACGTCACGAAAAATAAAAAGAACGTAAAATATCAATTACCAGTACTTAGCAGAGGCGATTATCTTTAAAACAAGCCCACACACAATGTAATCGGATGGATAAATCATTAGATAATTCACACATAGCACGAAACGTGGCCAAAAACACATTAGCTTTCCTGGATCAGATGACTTTATCGGAAATGATGTAGTATATTGTCCAGCGTCATAGAATGTTTTTTTTTTTTTCATCATTCTATTCTTTTTGTCATAGAAAGTTTGTTTATTGATTTTAAGCACAAAACATTTGACAATATCTAGGCATATATAAACAAGGTTGTTATGCTTATATCCACAAACAAGGCAAACAAAAAAACACAAACAACAACAGCAGTCAGAAATAGATGACAACAATGTTCTGAGCTGTCCATCATATCCCATATGCCACACTAAACACATAATCATTATCTCCCCAACCCATCTTGGATATTAATATTTATCTCCTAGCCAGAAGAGTGACAAAAGCAATAGCATCCCTTTAGAATTAGAAAGGGAGGGTACTGAGTGACACATTCCAAACAATGCGGTGAGAGCATTTGGTATAATTCTCTCCCCAGTAATGCATGACACAGTTTTAAAAATATTAGTCCAATATTCACATAGGGAAGGGCAAAGCCAAAGCATGTGGATCAGGTTTGCAGGGGTTTGGCGACATCTATCACATGCGGAAGAAACACACTCAAACATCTCTGCCAATCTAGCTTTAGTATAATTAGTGTATAATTTTACACTGGATAAGGGCATGTCTGGCACAAATAGACGATCTGTGTACCCTACTGAGGATTTCCTCCCATAGTTCATTTGATAACACCTCCTCCAAATCTTCTTGCCAGAGGGTCCTAATAGAATCTAATGACTCTGAACAAAGACAATAAATTTGGTTTTAAATATAAGAAATTAGGCCCTTCAGTGTGTGAACTGGTGTCAAAAATTTATTAAGAGGCACATCCGTAGGTGGAAGAGGGAAATCTGGAAATGTTGTATGGACAAAGCTAGAAAAGCACTATCTGAAAGAGAGGGAAGAAAGACATGATTAGCAGCTATCGGGGTGTGGATATAGTATTACTGTAGTCCAAAAGAATGCTTAAATTGAGCCCAAATCTTAAGAGAGGTTTTAACAATACACATTCTTTGCATATGGGGAAGTCGAGACAAAATAGGAGAGAAGCATCATGGAATGTTAAACCAATCGAATTAGGATTCAGATCGCTGCAACCAGAGGTGGAAGTCATCCATATATGGGCAGAGAGGATCATTCACTGTTATGTACTTGGCGCCATGTCCTTTTGGGCATATGTAATTACAGACTTAATGATGGCTTAAATAACATAGAATGGAACTGAATGAGATCTTGTTACTCATGCCTGCATGTTGTATTTGCATGTGTAATTAGTTCTTATGTACAATTATTATGTTTTATTTGATTTGGAGACTTTGGACACTTGGAGAAATTTTTTGCCACTATGATAAATAATTTTTGTAATGCTATAACTTTTGATTGCTTTGTCGTATCAATGTAAAATTTTATTCAGTTGCAAGTGACATGATTAGGAATAAAACAAAAATTTTTCAGAGCTACCTTATTTACACCCTGAGCTATATAATGTAAAATCAGAAAAATAAAAAAAAATAAAAATATTTTGGCTCAAGTATTTTTTTGTGATTTTTCAGCAGTTTATTGGGCTGAGAGTCTATCACAATCTATATCATTAAAAACTGTGAAGAGTTTTCTTTAAAGTGATGCCGAACACTTGACCCTCCTTGTTTTTGTTTTTTGTTTTTATCTATACTATGTCCAAATAGTGTCAAATTATCAAAGCATTTTCAAGGCAATTAGAAAATATAGTAATAGAATATAATATATTATTGTAAATTTTGATGTTTTATTCTTCACATATCAAAAACATGATGCAACAAATCAGGACAGATCTATAAAAGGATTCATTACTTTCACACTGAAATGTCAAACTTCAAACTGTCAAACTTTGAGCTACAGATAACACATAATCTCCACATAATCTACACCTAGCCTAAATATTTTCAATGTTAATCTTCATCAAAAGAGTTAATCAATCAGTGAATTCATACCTGCTGCAGGAATTCTGTAATATAGTGTGTATAACAAGATTTAGTTGCCCCTTTGTTGCAAAATAAATCTGTTCATTTTAGTCTCTATGGTTGCCATGTTTGTTTGTTTGCTCTGATGCAGCTGAGTAAACAAACAGCATTTCACAGGCTCATAGCATCGTCCAATTAAAGCGTTTCATCAGCCAGAACAGGAAAATGGATAGTTGCAGTAGAGGGGTGTAACAGCCTGATTTGTCCATGCACACAGTTTTGTGAGATACTTTCTTGCTGAAGGGGTTTACTGTGCCCTGTGCCCCATTCACTTGAAAAAACAAAACAAAAAAAACAACAACAACATGATTTCAGCGAAAACAAACAATTAGCCCTTCTATACTACCACCTCTCAAATGCTCTCTGGGCTGATGTTGTCACTCAAAGAGGCTCTCCAGAACCCCCCCCCTCCAGCATGTCGTTAGAACGGCCGCAGCTCTGGGATGTGTGGAACGCCTCACTGACCCCTGACTCACAGCAGGTTGCAGCATCTGCTGAAGGCAGCCCTCTAATGAACCCCCAACTCCACACAAGCACTCACATGGGCAGTCAAAGGTAGGCCAGTTCCCTTCCATGGCTCCTCATTTACTGGCAGTCAGGGGCACTGGCCCTCCTTGCTAGCATCTCTTCACGGCAGAGAGGGCTCAATTTATGCAGACAAACTAGACAGGAAAAACAAGCAAAAGGTTTTGACAGCAAACAAATGGGTAGTTGACAAACTTGGACATGAACTTTGAAAAAACAGGACTTAAAGTTAAAATGTATGTGAATGTGTAAGAGAAAGTGTGTAGTTGTACGGGTTTGATGGGTTGTTTGGCAAATTGTCCATTGTTGCCAAAGGTATGCCGGAGGTTCACCACTACCGGCGAAGAGCTGCAAACTTCTGGCAAACATTTGCCGTGAATCACAAGCTCATTTGCATGTGAAAATAATGAGCGGCAAATTTGCGGCAAGTTTAGATTTTTTTTGTAAGGGTTGTTTAGTAATGAGTTCTTGTTAGTCATCTTATTCATTCACTGGTTCTTTAGTTATAATATGCCCATTACACCCTGTCTACTCAAGATGTAAGTGACACGCTGTGTCAAAGGCAAATCGCTCCAATTATAATCAATGATAATGTCTATACTGTAAACGACCATAGCAGCACCCCCTGCTCTATATTATTCTTCCGTCTAAAATAAAATTAATTTGCTTACTAAATATATTGGTAAACTGCAATTGTTATCATAGAATGAACATTAATATAATTTAATTTTTGCAAACTGAGTTTTATGTACTGTACCTCATACTATGTGTCTCCACAGTTTCCGGGTGAAATGAACACTAGAGGCACTACAACAACTGTCTTCACTTTCACACAGATCTTGAGTAAAACGACTGATTATGACTTTGTAAACACTTTTTTTTTTCTTTTTTCTAATACTCACACTGCATGGCAAAACATTATTTTCAAGACAAATTTTTTGTCTTATTTTCCTGTAAAAATATTTAAACATTCTTAAAACATGATTTATTTACATAAAAAGCACATTGGCATGAGATATTAAGTCTTGTTTTGAGAAACATCTAATCAAATTTAGTGAGATTTATGCTTAAAAAAACTGTTTGCCAATGGGGTAAGAAAAATAAACTTAATTAAAAGGGAAAACAAGTTTATTTTTCTTACCCTACTGGCAGATGTTTTTTTTTTTTTTTTTTTTTAAGTCTAAAGTTCACAAATTTAGTCAGATTTATCTTAAAACAAGACTTTATATCTTATCCCATTGTGCTTGACAAGTAAATAAATCACATTTTAAGAATGTTTCGATTGTTTTACAGGAAAACAAGACAAAAATACTTGTCTTGAAAATCATTTTTTGCAGTGTGCTAAGTTATATTATCTGATGCTGATGAAGGCAGACAGCCAAAACATTTGTACTATTTTTATCTCCTGCTTGAACCTAATAAAAGTATTTTTAGAGTGCAGACCTTTTTGCATTTTCATATTGATACATAGGTCTTAGCACCTAATTAGCTGGGAGAGCGTGGTGAGTGCTTTGATAAGTTATATTATCGAAACACTTCAACTCTTAAGCCTCATTTGAAGAAAAAAAAGAAAGAAAAAAAGCATTTTAATGCTTGCATTACAGACACACCTACATTTACACATATATTCCATTGTGATTAGCATACATGTTAGCCCATCTGATAGAGCGTTGGATTTTGGACTCGGGAGACCAAGGCTTGAGCCCAGCCAAGCATGGAAGCAGACATGGGAGAGAAAGTGTCATACAGTAGAAGCAACACAAAATGTTGTGGTTGCTTCAGAAAATTTGCTTTTCCTGTCGTATTTGATTTTAGGACACTATCGGTTAGGTTTAGGTTAAAGTTTTAGGTTAGGGAGTTGTGTTTTACTTAAAACCTCCATACAACATTCAACCTTAAAAACAATTTCACTAGCTTTTGCTGCCTCAGCTGGACATTTCACTGGGAAACTGCAGCAAAACATTGAATAAAGCACTAAATATCATTTAGCAAAACTGTCACCATAGTCACATAATTTTTATGATCTAAGCGATAAAAATTACTTTGATTTGTGTAACTTAAAGGGATAGTTCACCCAAAAATGAACATTTTCTCATCATTTACTAACCCTCATGCCATCCCAGACGTGTATGACTTTCCTTCTGCAGAACACAAATTAAGATTTTTAGAAGAATATTTCAGCTCTGTAAATCCATTCAATGCAAGTGAATGGGTGCCAAAAATTTTAAATTCAAAAAGCACATAAAGGCAGCATACAAGTAATCCATTTGACTCCAGCATTTAAATCCATATCTTCAGAAGTGATATGATAGATGTGGGTGAGAAACAGATCAATATTTAAGTAAAATTTTGCCAGAAATTCTACCCCCTGCCCAGTAGGGGGCGTATGCATGAAGAATGTGAATCACTAAAAACAAAAGAAGAAGAATGTGAAAGTGAAAGTGGAGATTGACTGAGCAGGGAGGAGAATTTATAGTAAAAATTCCCTTAAATATTGATCTATTTCTCACCCACACCCATCATATCGCATCTGAAAATATGGATTAAACCACTGGAGTCATATGGATTACTTTTATGCTGACCTATGTGATTTTTGGAGATTCTAAATATTGGCACCATTTCACTACAGAGTTTAAATATTCTTCTAAAAATCTTAATTTGTGTTCTGCTGAAGAAAGAAAGTCATATACATCTGGGATGGCATGAGGGTGAGTAAATGATGAGAGAATTTTCATTTTTGGGTAAACTGTCCCTTTAATATATTAGGTAAATGTAGTCAGATTAAATAAAACCAGTTAATTTAGATGTTACCACATGAAGCACATTTTCAGGTTGCCTCACAAAACATTTTTTACAGTGTAATTTTATTTGTTACATATTTAAGTACCATCTGACTGTTATATTAAAGCAGCTTGTGATGTTTGTGGTCTCTGGTCTACTCATTTAAATCCTCTTTTTCTAACCGCATCCATACACAGTTTTAGCAACAATAACATTATAATAATAATTATATAATAAGTACATTTTTATACCAGTGGATTTCCGCTGAAAATTACAGTTCCCTTAAATAGTCCTGTGGTGACAAATGATTTTTTTTTTTTTTTTTACAAAGCACAAATATTCCATGTACATTGTAAAAAGTGACACTGTGATATACATTGAAAATGTGCTGTGACGAAAAAATACAAAATGTCACAGTGGTCTCTCAGTTAATAAGAGGCCATACAAAATGTATGATGTGACACATATTATTTTGTCTGGATGTATTAAGTTATTCAAAAATACATAAAAAAAAAAATTCAATTCACACAAAACAATTACTTGAATACAAATTTCCTATGAACATGTTTTCAGTTTGAGTTTTTTTTTTTTTTTTTTTTTTTTTGGTGGTGTAGCTGTCCAAATACAGAAAGTAAATAAATAAATAAACAAATAAATAAAAGTTGAAATACGTAGTTTGGAATACTCTTTTATTATTATTTCAGAAAAAAAATAAGTAGTGAAACAATTTTGTTGAGTAATC
The DNA here is from genome assembly GCF_019703515.2 of Myxocyprinus asiaticus. Lineage (NCBI taxonomy): Eukaryota > Metazoa > Chordata > Actinopteri > Cypriniformes > Catostomidae > Myxocyprinus > Myxocyprinus asiaticus. The sequence goes on from NC_059360.1 coordinate 4,268,795, forward strand.
ATTATTAAATTAGTTTTTTTGTTTTTTCTCGACCAAATCAAAGTCAGGTGGTGTAACCAACATGCAGGTAGCCATTCTGTTAAAAGACAAAAGAAGCAGAGAATACCCCTTTAAACCCTCATGACTGTGTTAAATTTTTTCTTTTATTTATTTATTATTTTTTATGAAAAGTCACATGTTGTACAAGTCAAATGCTGTATTGATATTCGTGACTCAAAAATTCATGATATTTTTTACCTAGAAAATATGTTTGAAAACTTAAAATTAATGATTAAGGTTACAAGTGTAAACTAAGTCTATTCAAGGTGCAAGAAAATAATTTCAGTACCTTAAATTGATGGTTACTTGACATTTTTAAAAACATTAAATTATTTTTTAAGAAAATTATATATTTATTTTTTATTTATTTAACCAGCATAGACACCAATATTACATTTCAACAAACTTGACACATGTATTGGTAGACATACCCAAATTCAGCCTGCTGACTTTGTTTGCTGGATGTACAAACTTCCTTGAAGTCTAAAATTGAGGAAAACCATCTTTCGGTTACAAACTTTGAAATCTTTTCATGTCTTTCACTCCTTTTTGCCTATAATTACTATGATTATGATGATAATGGTGGTCATAATCTACTCCTTTATAATTGTCATAATTAAGATGGAAATGAAATTAATGATGATGACAAAAGATATTCTATTTTGAATGAAATGATAATCGACACAAGAGTCTAGTGCTTATGTTAATCTCGGTGATTAACAAGTAAAAAAATACATTAAAAAAAAACAACAGCAGCGATCAGCCTATTATAATCAAAGAACTGACTGATCATGAAAGAGATGCACAGAATCCCATTACACATAATGGCTCACAAAATCTACAGCGAGAGTCAGTGTCATATATGCACAGCTGTTTTCTGTTGCATACTATCTCACAGTTTGCCATTGAAAGTAGTTTTGTTTTATACTTTAACTTTACTTATTATTACATTATTATCATGTTGTAAGCATGTAATAACTGCTTATAAGCAATACAGTCCTTAAAAACACTTTACTAAAAACATAGCTAATAACATAATTAATTTTTCTTGACTTTTTGAACTGTTCTGCAGCTAATTCTTCTAGTTTATGATGTGTCAATCAATTACACAAATCAGTATTGACTACTGTTTGACTAGCTATTGCTCTTGCGTCATGTAAGTACTGTGTTTGGATAGCAGTAAACAGAATTTTACAAACATTATCCAAAAACATGATTGACGTTGTTGCTGTTAAACTGGCAATACAGCGGCAAGAAAAGTATGTAAAGCCTTTGGAATTAGCTGGTTTTCTGCATTAATTGGTCATAAAATGTGATCTCATCTTCATCAAAGTCACAAGTATAGATAAACACAATGTGCTTAAGCTAACAACACACAAACAATTCTAATATTTTATGTCTTTATTGAACACATCCCATTAAACATTTACAGTGCTGTGGAAAAAGTAAGTGAACACTTGGATTTAATAACTGGTTGATCCTCCTTCGGCAGCAATAACCTCAACCAAGCGTTTCTGGTAGCTGCAGATTAGACCTGCACAATGTTCAGAAGGAATTTTGGACCATTCTTCCTTACAGAACTGCTTCAGCTCAGTCATATTCTTAGGATGTCTGGGGTGAATGGCTCTCTTGAGTTCATCCACAGCATCTCTATTGGGTTAAGGTCTGGGCTCTGACTGGGCAACTCCAAAAGGTGGATTTTCTTTTTTTGAAGCCATTCTGTAGTGGATTTACTTCAATATTTATACTCATTGTCCTACTGCATCACCCAACCTCTACTGAGCTTCAGCTGGTGCACATCCACCCTGATATTATCCTGTAGGATATCTTGATAAACTTGGGAATTAATTTTTCCCTCTATAATGGCAAGCAGTCTAGGCCCGAAGCAGCAAAGCAGCCCCAAATCATGATGCTCTCTCCACCTTACTTCACCGTTGGGATGATGTTTTCATGTTGTATGTAGTGCCCTTTTTATGCCATACATAGTGCTGTGTGGTCTTCCCAAACAATTCAACATTTGTTTCATCCCAAAACATTTTCCCAGTAGCATTGTGAAGTGTCTTTTAGGCGTGCAGCAATGTTTTTTTTGGAAAGCAGTGGCTTCCTTCGTGGTATCCTGCCATGGACACCATGCCTGTTTAATGTTTTCGTTAAAGTAGGCTCATGAACAGAGATGTTAACCAGTTCCAATGATTCCTTCAATATTAAGTCACTCTAGAGTTCTTTTTTTAAACTCACTGAGCATTCTGCGGTGTGCCCTTTGAGTCATCTTGTCTGGAAGGCCACTTCTAGGGAGAGTAGCCACAGCACTAAATCATCTCCATTTATAGACAGTTTGTCTAAATGTGTACAGATGAATATCTTAGCTCTTTGGGATAACTTTATAACCCTTTCCAGCTTTATGCAAAGCAACAATTCTTGATCATAGGCCGTCTGAAATCACTTTTTTTGTGAGGCATGGTCTACGTCAGCAGATGTTTCTTGTGAATAGCAAACTCAAAATGTTTGAGTGCTTGTTATGAGTCAAAGTAGCTCTAACCCACACCCCCAATCTCATTCCATTAATTGGATGCCAGATTTGTCAACTCCTGACTCTAATTAGCTTTTGCTGATGTCATTAGCCTAGTGGTTCACATACTTTTTCCAACCTACACTGTGAATGTTTGAATGATGTATTCAATATGTACAACAAAAATACAATAATTTGTTGTTATTAGTTAAAACAGATTGTTTTTGTTCATTATTGTAACTTAGATGAAGATCAAACCAGATTTGAAGACAAATTTATACATAAATGCAGGTAATTCCAAAGGGTTCACATACTTTTTCTTGCCACTGTAAATATTGAGGAGAGTGGGCTATTGAGGAAGTTATATGTCAACCCTAATTCCCAAATGAACATCTATAATTTTAGTAAAAATGCCCAAATTTGCAGTGCTTCTTAATGCTGGTCCTGGGGACCCACAACACTGCACATTTTAGATTAGGGATGTGCGGATAAATGCAAGAGTTCACTAATGGTTATTGGCTATTCGTCGGAACTCGATTATTGCAATGGATGTGTCAAACACAACTTAAAATAGCAGGGAATAAAGTACACAGTGATCTATGAGCCTAAATTGCACAATAGACCAATCCCATTGTTTACAAAAATTTTAGTGCATGCGCAGTAAGTGGTGGTATAAAGCCAGCAAACTGTTGTAAGATTTGACAAATTAGACGATTAAATGAAAGTACGACACAAAACCATCATAAATACACAAATATTCTTAGCTATGCAATTACTATAATTATATGAGTTAATAACTTACCTGTAGTAATGTTCGCTATAAATGTTTGCTGCAAAGCCATGAATTGAAATGATCTCCTCAGTCCAGTCAGCTCTGTTGTTGGCTTAAAGCCACAGCCGTCCACAAGAACCCTCTAAATAATTTTTCAACAATGGAATCCGATAAAGGTTTACTGTTTGCGCACAGTTTCTGCCACCACTTCCGTGTGTGATGTAAGCAGTGACGTTGCCAAAGAATTGGTCTATACATATATAATTAAACCGTCACTGCCCATAGTATTCTTAACCAAGAGAAAATATGTAATTTAAGTGCCAAACCTGATATGTGATCTGCCCGGGCAGGTTCACATTTTCATAAGGCAACGAACACTAGTATTGTCCTGTGTGTGGGGTTACACTGCTGTGGTTTATTAGCCTCTTCGGGATGCTCTGATTTTTAAATGCTTTAACCTTTAACTTGTGGAATTATTGTCTGCACACTAGAACAAAAGGGGAAAAAAATTAGCTAACAGTTCATCAAGTACTGAAACTTTGCTGGGTGACTAACAATCTGGAATCACGGGTAACAATCAAATGAAGTCTTCTTCAACAACATACCAGCAGTTTAAAAAGTGATCATTTTCCAAAAATTAAAGAGTGATTAAGACCTTCAACATGTATCCAGGGGTCCTTTGCATGCTGTCGTATGATGTCATGTCCGGTCAAGTTTTACAATTTTATTAACAAATTGTTTTTAAAAATGTCTCAAAATGGCCATTTTGTGTTGTTTGCACCACATGATATTTTACAATTACCCTGAGACAAGAGTTATTTATGTATTATGATGGAAATAATACATAAATAATGGGTTTTGCTCAACAAACAGTTATGTTAAAGTTCAAAAACTTTTTGAGTGCTTTTAAATATATTTTCAAAAGACAAGTTCTGGGTTCCACATGATGACACTTTACACAACACTTTAAATGTGAAAAAAGTACTTGTACTAATAAAACATGGGAAAGTAAAAAGTGGTTACAGTGTTATATGTTACATGTTATATACAGTGTATATATGTACTTTTTTACATACAGCTGTATACAACAAATATGCATTTACATTTAAACATATAGCAATTTAATTATCAATGAAACAAAATTGAGATGAATATATAAATTTAATAAAAACACATAAAGAGATGATGCAGCCTGTGGTTGTTTCATTCAAAGAGCGCTGGTACTGACATGCTTTACTAGTTTCCTTCAACCTTCTGTGATTTGCAGTTCAAGCTGATCTGTGGTTTAATGTCTTCTTCAGACCTCCGTGTGACGAGAAATGGTGAAATGCGCTTAGAGTGTTTACTAGTCATTACTTTTTCAGATCGGCTCAGGCTGAATTAAAGCCTTAAAAACGTTTATGCCACTGAATTTTGAAGACACTGTACAGTACTCAGTAATGTTCAGAATATATATTTTTCTGACTCTGAAAATGTCCGAACACTCATTTTAAGTGGAGTTTCGGGAACTAGGCGAATATTGCAAATTGTTAACACATGTAACCCGAAACTAGCGAGCTGCATCATTTCAAAGGGAAAGTATGTCATGAAGCTTAGTGAAGGTAGTCCATCCATAGGCACAAACAGTATAAAAAAGAAAATAGCTACAGTAAGTTGCACTTTCCAACACTGTTCTCTTGGGTCTGGATCCATGGACTTCTGAGGTATTTCTACAGGTATGTGCATGTGTGTGTGTGTGTGTGTGTGTGTGTGTGTGTGTGTTTGTGTGTGTACAACGTCCTCCTCGTGCCACCAAAACAGTGCCAACCTGCATCTCAGAATAGCATTCAGAGATGATATTCTTCTCACCACAATTGTACAGAGTGGTTATCTGAGTTACTGTAGACTTTGTCAGTTCGAAACAGTCTGGCCATTCTCTGGTGACCTCTCTCATCAACAAGGCATTTCCATCCACAGAACTGCCGCTCACTGGATGTTTTTTGTTTTTGGCACCATTCGGAGTAAATTCTAGAAACTGTTGTATGTGAAAATCCTAGGAGATCAGCAGTTACAGAAATACTCAAACCAGCCCATCTGGCACCAACAATCATCCATGCGATTATCTAATCAGCGTGCAGTGTATAAAATCATGCAGATATGGGTCAGGAGCTTCAGTTAATGTTCACATCAACTGTCAGAATGAAGAAAAAATGTGATCTCAGTGATTTTGACCGTGCCATGATTGTTGGTGCCAGAGTGGCAAAGGAGCATTTACCCCACACCTGGGGTAAGAGACTCCCTCACTTGGGGTAAATTGCCCCTAGGGCAGTTATACTTATTTGGCGTACATACCAAGTAAATAGTTGTAGGGCACAATTGGTCAACTTATACAAATACTTTTGAGACAACAAGATGCTTTTTTGAGTAACAAATTAAGATAATGCTTATTCAAAATAACCACTTCAGAAAAGGGTGCACGATTTCCTGTTAATTTCAAACACATTTGGCATTTTATAACAAGTAATCTATAAACAAATTAATCTTCATTGTGACTGAATATATATATATATATATATATATATATATAAAGTCACCTTAAACAAAAATGAAAATTACAAATAAGTATTTTGTCTAAAAATAAACGTAATCATTTCCAGTATGTTGATTAGCTACATAAATGTACAATATTTAAAAAATATTAAATATTAGATCAAACTGCCTCAGAATCAACATTTAGACATTACACGCAATGATCTCATGGAAGAGGAAAAATAGGTGCTTAGGAAAGTACTGTAGTAGTTTTTGATCTTTACTATGGAATGAATATAGTATCAAAATTATTCACAAAAGAGTAAACACTTATCTATCAATTCGATAAATGTCATACATGCATCTTACTATCCACATACAAATGCCTTTCAACTTGTGTCTGTGAAATTCTGAATTAAATGAATGTGCACCTATTTGTACAAATAGAGACATATTTGTGAATACAAATGTACCCTTTTGTATAAATATAACACAATTTGCCTGTCTAACCAAAGGAAGATGTTCTAAATTAAGCACAAAATGGCCTAGTGAAGCACTGAATGTGCATTTGTGGATCAAGTGACGCATGCATTCATTGACATGTTTTTGTGTATATTATGTTTTATTTCTTTGAATTCTGAGACTTTTGTTTAGCTGTTTTCACCATGGCCGACACACAAACAACTACCAATGAATAAGTCCTAAATTCATCCATAAGTGCGGTTACATCTACCCATCAATTTGGGAAAACTTCACAAATGCGTGTTATTAGTCTTAAACAAATGTCTTTTTACTTGTGTCTCTGTAATTTATTATTAAATGAATGTGCAGCTTCCATTTGTACAAATAAATCACAGTTTGTGGATGCAACCAAATGAAGATGTTCCAAATGAAACATTTAAAGGTCTTGTGAAGTATCGAATGTGCATTTGTGGATCAAGTGACATGCGTGCATTCATTGATGTCTTTTTGTGTGTTTTCTGTTTCATTAATTTGAATTTTGAGACTTCCTGTTCACTGGTTTTGCCTTGCATGATCCACACCCCACATAGCAGACGGACTTGGCCCGAGTATGGCCTCAAGCTGGCACTGATGGCCTCATGGCGGCAACGGCATGCATCCTGTCAGCCAAAGATGGGCCATGTCTGGCAGTGGCGGCTCTGCATACGTGAAGGCACACAACATGAGGGCCGATTGATGGTGGGAGGTGTGTGACCCAGATCAGGCTTATGAATCATGGGCCACATTTGAAAAGTTACATTGATTTTATATCTTTTTTTAAATGGATCCCTAGATTTTATTTTTCTTCTCAGAAATAGTCATTTTAATAAATGTTAGAATAACTGATAATCAAAAAATCAAGACATTGTTCATTGTTATAAGTCATTCATAAGCCATCTGCATGACCCATGTTTGTGCATATTTGTTTTTTCAAATCACATTTTTTAAATATTGAAAATGTTTGATATTTATTAAAAATAGGTCCAGATTACATTCAAAGAACAAATGTAAATTTAGCAGTAATATCTGACTACAAAGTTATCATAAATTGCGCTTCTTTAGCTCAGATAACAAAAAAAATTAAAAAATCTGACTGGTTCAGCTAAAGCGCATGCACGTACACAAGTTGACTGACAGGCTATGTCTGAATCTAAAATGTGATTGGATCTCTTACCTTTAAGGCGCGACATTCTTTTCTACATTGAGACCGTTGGCAGCTGGGTTTTTACATTTAAACTGCTGTCTGTGTGCCTCTTTTTTCTTCCATAAGTGCTGTGAGGTAAGCAATGTTTCATTATCACAGCTGTGTACATCCCACCACAAGTCGACACAGACTGGGCACTCAAGGTATGGGAGTATAAATGAGCAGGAAACTGCACACCCTGAGGCTGCATTCATTGTGACCGGGGACTGTTCGGGACCCAACCAGAAACCATGGATTAATAGCGATGTTCGTACGGCACTTAATGCGCGGACCTCCACTTTTAATTCGGGGAACACGGAGGAGCATAAACAAGACAGTTAAGCCCTCTGCAAAACTATCAGAGTAGCCAAACGGTTCAATACCACTTACTCTAGAAGCATGTGGCAAGGAATTAATATCAAAATCAAATCAAATCAAATCACTTTATTGTCACGCAGCCATATACACAAGTGCAATGGTGTGTGAAATTCTTGGGTGCAGTTCCGATCAACATAGCAGTCGTGACAGTGATGAGACATATACCAATTTACAATAACATCAAATTAACACAGCAGAATTTAAACATCTGATATACACATAATTACACTCAACAATATACAAATAATAACATACACTGTACAGTATACAATACACACTATATAGATACACATTATCCAAAAAAAATAAAAAATAAAAATATATATAAAAAAGTATATATATATAGAATGTACAGTATTGCACTGTATTGACATTCAGGCTGTTGGTTGATAGTCAGTTGTTAAGAGAGAATATAATATAATATAATATAATTTATGACAGTCCGGTGTAAGATATAAGAGTAAGGGTAATAAAGTGCAGTGCTGATATATTTGATCATGGGAGATCAAGAGTTCATAAGTCTGATTGCTTGAGGGAAGAAGCTGTCATGGAGATGGCTGGTGCGGGTCCTGATGCTGCGATACCGCCTACCTGATGGTAGCAGCGAGAACAGCCCATGGCTCAGGTGGCTGGAGTCTCTGATGATCCTCCGAGCTTTTTTCACACATCGCCTTGTATATATTTCCTGGAGGGAGGGAAGCTCACCTCCGATGATGTGTCTGGCAGTTCGCACCACCCTTTGCAGTGCTTTGCAGTTGTGGGCTGTGCTATTGCTGTACCAGGTGGAGATGCAGCCAGTCAGGATGCTCTCTACAGTGCAGGTGTAGAACCATGTGAGGATGTGGCGGTTCATTCCAAACTTCCTCAGCCATCTCAGGAAGAAGAGGCGCTGATGAGCCTTCTTCACAACGACTTCAGTGTGGATGGACCATGTGAGTTCCTCAGTGATGTGGACACCCAGGAACTTGAAGCTGCTGACTCTCTCCACTGGTGCTGTATTGATGGTGATGGGACTGTGTTCTCTGTCTTTTCTTCTGAAGTCCACCACAAGCTCCTTTGTCTTACTGACGTTGAGGGAGAGGTTATGCTCCTGACACCAGTGTGTCAGAGTGTGCACCTCCTCTCTGTAGGCTGTTTCATCATTGTCAGTGATCAGACCTACCACCGTCGTGTCATCAGCAAACTTAATGATGGCATTGGAGCTATGTGTTGCCACACAGTCATGTGTGTACAGGGAATACAGGATTGGGCTGAGAACACAGCCCTGTGGGGCTCCAGTGTTGAGGGTCACTGAGGAGGAGATGTTGCTGCCTATTCTAACCACCTGGCGTCTGCTTGACAAGAAGTCCAGGATCCAGCTGCACAGTGAGCTGTTTAAGCCCAGAGCCCGGAGTTTCTCATCTAGCTTGGAGGGCACTATGGTGTTGAATGCTGAGCTGTAGTCTACAAACAGCATTCTCACATAACTGTTCTTTTTTCCAGGTGGGAGAGAGCAGTGTGTATTGTAGATGCAATGGCATCATCCGTGGAGCGGTTGTTGCGGTAAGCAAACTGCAGCGGGTCAAGAGAGAGAGGCAATACAGAGCAGATGTAATCTCTGATTAGTCTCTCAAAGCATTTGCTGATGATGGGGGTCAGAGCAACAGGACGCCAGTCATTTAAGCAAGTTATTTTTGATTGTTTTGGAACAGGCACAATGGTGGATGTTTTAAAGCATGTGGGGACTACAGACAAAGAGAGGGAAAGATTGAAAATGTCCGTAAAAACACCAGCCAGCTGGTTCGCGCACGCTCTGATGACGCGGCCCGGAATGCCGTCTGGGCCCGCGGCTTTGCGGATATTCACCCGTCGGAAGGATCGGGTTACATCCGCTACAGAGACGGAGAGTGAACTAACCTCTGTAGCTTCAGCTGCAAGAGCTCTCTCCGTGAGGGCGGTGTTATTTCCCTCGAAACGAGCATAAAAAGTATTTAGCTCATCCGGGAGAGAGACAGCGGTGTTCATGGCGGAGTTTTTATTCCCTTTAAAGTCCGTGATGATGTTAATTCCCTGCCACATGCTTCTAGAGTTGGTGGTGTTAAACTGTCCTTCAATCTTGCTCCTGTACTGGCGTTTTGCAGTTCTGATAGTTTTTCAGAGGGCATAACTGGCTTGTTTATGCTCCTCCGTATTCCCGAAATTAAAAGCGGAGGTCCGCACATTAAGTGCAGCACGAACATCGCTATTAATCCAAGGTTTCTGATTTGGATAGATCCGTATTGTTCTGGTCGGAACCACGTCCTCTACGCATGTTCTGATGAAACACATTACGCTATCAGCATAAAGCTCGATGTCGTCATCAGAGGCGGACTGGAACATCTCCCAGTCCGTGTGATCAAAACAGTCTTGTAGCGTAGAATCTGATTGGTCCGACCAGCACTGGATCGTTCTGAGGGTGGGTGCTTCCTGTTTCAGTTTCTGCCTGTAAGAGGGCAGAAGCAGAATGGAAGAGTGTTCTGATTTGCCAAATGGTGGGTGGTGGAGGGATTTGTAGCCATCCCAGAAGGAAGAGTAGCAATTGTCCAAAACCCGGTCCCCTCATGTGTTGAAACTAATGTGCTGGTGGTATTTTGGTGCGACTGATTTTAAACTGGCTTTATTGAAGTCCCCGGTCACAATGAACGCGGCCTCAGGGTGCGCGGTTTCCTGCTCACTTATAATCTCATACAGTTCCTTGAGTGCCCGGTCTGTGTCGGCTTGTGGGGGAATGTACACAGCTGTGATAATGACCGCTGTGAATTCCCTCGGTAGCCAGAATGGTCGACACAGAAGCATAAGAAATTCCAGATCAGGAGAGCAGAAAGACTTGATAGAATGTACGTTCCTCTGATCACACCAGGATTTGTTGATCATAAAACATACACCACCTCCTTTACTTTTACCTGAGAGGTCTTTCGCTCTGTCCGCTCGGTGCACGGAGAACCCCGCGGGTTCAATGGCTGAGTCTGGAATCTCCGCAGACATCCAAGTTTCCATAAGGCAGATAATGCAGCAGTCCCTTGTATCTCGTTGGAAAGAGATTCGTGCTTTCAGTCTGCAGAGCTTGTTATCCAGAGACTGAATATTTGCCAGTAGAATAGTGGGTAGCGGGGGTCGATTTGCATGGCGTCTTACTCTGATGAGAATGCCGGCTCTGTTTCCCCTTTTCCTTTTGCGTTTCCGCGGCCGTGCTGCCCAGACAAAGGGCTCCGCTGACGTGTTTGTAAACAGTGGGTCGGCATCGAGGAATGTGAAGTTTGGTTTACGGTGTGAAATTGCTGAACCAATGTCCAAAAGTGTTTGTTTGTCGTAGACAATAAGGCAGACAACATCCAAGACAAAAAACATAAGAATTGTGAACAAAACAAACAAAACACTACTATGTTGTGTCGGAGCTCACATCACAGATTTCAAAGGGAATAAAAACTCCGCCGTGAACACTGCTGCCTCTCTCCCAGATGAGCTAAATATTTTTATGCTCGTTTCGAGGGAAATAACACCACCCTCGCGGAGAGAGCTCTCGCGGCCGAAGCTACATAGGTTAGTTCACTCTCCGTCTCTGTAGCGTATGTAACCCGATCCTTCCGATGGGTGAATATCCGTAAAGCCGTGGGTCCAGATGGCATTCCGGGCCACGTCATCAGAGTGTGTGCGAACCAACTGGCTGGTGTTTTTACGGACATTTTCAACCTTTCCCTCTCCTTGTCTGTAGTCCCCACATGCTTCAAAACGTCCACCATTGTGCCTGTACCAAAGCAATCCAAAATCACTTGCTTAAATGACTGGCATCCTATTGCTCTGATCCCCATCATCAGCAAATGCTTTGAGAGGCTAATCAGAGATTACATCTGCTCTGTGTTGCCCGCCTCACTGGACCCATTGCAGTTTGCTTACCGGATCAACCGCTCCACTGATGATGCCATTGCATCTACACTATACACTGCTCTCTCCCACCTGGAAAAAAGGAACACTTATGTGAGAATGCTGTTTGTAGACTACAGCTCAGCATTCAACACCATAGTGCCCTCCACGCTTTATGTGAAACTCCGGGCTCTGGACTTAAACAGCTCACTGTGCAGTTGGATCCTGGACTTCCTGTCAAGCAGACACCAGGTGGTTAGAATGGGCAGCAACATCTCCTCATCACTGACCCCCAACACTGGAGCCCCGCAGGGCTGTGTGCCCAGCCCACTCTTGTGTTCCTTGTACATACATGACTGTGTGGCAACACACAGCTCCAGTGCAATCATTAAGTTTGCTGATGACACGACGGTGGTAGGTCTGATCACTGACAATGATGAAACAGCCTACAGAGAGGAGGTGCACACTCTGACACACTGGTGTCAGGAGCATAACCTCTCCCTCAATGTCAGCAAGACCAAGGAGCTTGTGGTGGACTTCAGGAGAAAAGACAGAGAACACAGCCCCATCACCATCAATGGAGCACCGGTGGAGAGAGTCAGCAGCTTCAAGCTCCTCGGTGTCCACATCAAAGAGGAACTCACATGGTCCGTCCACACTGAGGCCATTGTGAAGAAGGCTCATCAGCGCCTCTTCTTCCTGAGATGGCTGAGGAAGTTTGGAATGAACCACCACATCCTCACATGGTTCTACACCAGCACTGTAGAGAGCATCCTGACTGGCTGCATCACTGCCTGGTATGGCAATAGCACCGCCCACAACCGCAAAGCCCTGCAAAGGGTGGTGCGAACTGCCAGACACATCATCGGAGGTGAGCTTCCCTCCCTCCAGGACATATATACCAGGCGGTGTTTGAAAAAAGCTCGGAGGATCATCAGAGACTCCAGCCACCCGAGCCATGTGCTGCACTCACTGGTACCATCAGGCAGGTGGTATCGCAGCATCAGGACCCACACCAGCCGACTCCATGACAGCTTCTTCCTCCAAGCAATCAGACTTTTGAACTCTTGATCTCTCACGATCAATATACATCAGCACTGCACTTTATTAATCTTATTATCTCACACTGGACTGTCATAAATTATATTCTCTCTTAACAACACACTGGCAACTGACTATCAACCAACAGCCTAAATGTCAATACAGTACAATACAACCTACTGTATATTTTATATATACTTTATATACTATTTTTATTGTATGTGTATTCTATATTATGTGTATGTGTATTCTATATTGTGTGTATTGTATGCTGTACATTGTATATTATTATTTGTATATTGTGTTGTGTGTAATTATGTGTACATTAGATATGTAAATTGTGTTGTGTAAATCTGATGTTTACTGTAAATTGGTATATGTCTCATCACTGTCATGACTGCTGTGTTGCTCGGAACTGCACCCAAGACTTTCACCCACTGTTGCACTTGTGTATATGGTTGTGTGACAATAAAAGTGATTTTTGATTTGATTTGAAGTCTGTCTTGGCAAAAATGAAGCCAAAGAAAATGTAAGTTTCGGTTGCATTTGACTTTTTGTTTCCTATAAGCAATTTATGAAATGTCTATTATATTTGCCTCTCACTCTCTTTTCAGACCAGAAAACCTGTCTAGTGCACCGAAGACCTTACACACATTGGTTCCTGACTTCCAAGGTGATTTCCTCGCTAAGAAGAAACCAAAGCCAAGGAAAGCGTAAATTTCAGTTGCTAAAAGTTTGTTTTTCTATAATCAGTTTATAAACTGTCAATTAGATTTCTCTCTCTCTCTCTCTCTCTCATTTAGTGTGCAGACTAGAAGAACTGCCTAGTGGACAGCAGATTTTTCACTCATCTCTTCTAACTCTCAAGGGGCTGGCACCACTGAGAAGAACATCTTGGTAAGACCAAGGAAAATAAAATAATTTGTTAATTTGCGATTTCATTATTTATTCAACCTGTAAAATGTTCTGATATCCTTTGTTCTGCAAACCACTCCAGTCACATTTATTTATTAGAGTGAAATAAGTTTAGATAATGTTGACTTGTCTGTCATTAAATTGTGACTTGATTCTTTTGAATTTGTTCACCAAAACATTTATTCACTGATTCGTTAAGTGACTGTTTTTGTAAAAAAAAAAAAGAGTCTTTAAAGGAATGGTTACCCAAAAATGAACATTCTCTCATTATTTACTCATGCTCATTCCATCCCAGATGTGTATGTCTTTCTGTAGGTCGATACAATGCAAGTGAATGGTGATGAGAACCTTGAGGGTCCAAAAAGGACATAAAGGCAGCATAAAAGTAATCCATATGACTCCAGTGGTTAAATCCAGGCCCCTGGCAGACAGAACCACTCCTCCCCTTCTCGGCAGACGGCCGCGCTTGCTCCGGCTCTCGGCGGCCGGCAGTGACCCCTCCGTCCCCAGGCAGATGACCGCGGCTGCTCCCCTGGTGGATGGCAGCGGCGAGGACTCCACGACAGCTTATCCCTTCTCCCTCCTGGATTTCGGCACCACTGTAACAGGTAAAGGACGAGCAAGGAGGAAGCAGGAATTGACTGAACAGTAAACATAACATTTAATGATAAAACTCAACATAAAACAAACACAGACACACATGCAGCGTGGCCGCATGCTCTCTCTCTCCCGAAATGGTGTCTCCGGCTGCCATTTATCTTGCTTTCCCGCTGATCAGCTGATTCAGCACCAACCGTGCTTCATCACGGCCCGGCCACACCCTTCTCCTCATCACACATATGGATTACTTTTATGCTGCCTTTATGTCCTTTTTGGACCTTTTGAGTACTGGTCACCGTTCACTTGCATTGTATGGACCTACAGATATTAAATATTCTTCCAAAAACCTTCATTTGTGTTCTGCAGAAGAAAGGAAGTCATACACATCTGGGATGGCATGAGGGTAAGTAAATTATGAGAGAGTTTTCATTTTTCTAACCAACTATCCATTTAAACCAAATCACTTTTATTGTCACTCAACCATATGCACAAGTGCAACAGTGGGTGAAAGTCTTGGGTGCAGTTCCAAGCAACATAGCAGTCATGACAGTGATGAGACATATACCAATTTACAATAAAAATCAGATTTACACTACACAATTTACATATCTAATATACACATAATTTCACAACACAATAATAATGTACAATGTACAGTATACAATACACACAATATAGAATACACGTACAATAAAAAATAGTATATAAAGTATATATAAAATATACAGTAGGTTTTGTACTGTACTGTATTGACATTCAGGATGTCGGTTGATAGTCAAAAATCAACTCACCATTGACAACGTGAGTTGTTCATGACCGAAACAAGTGTAATTATACTTTAGTGTAAATGTTTGTGTGTCTACAAATCTACAAAGAGAATTTAGCAGTGTTTAAGCATTATAAAAGTTTTTCCTACAAATCAAAACAAAGCATAACTTTCATTTTGTGAACTGCTGTGCATGACTATGCAAAAAAGACAACAATATTGCCCAAAAATGATTTAAAGTTCAATTACGTCCTGATGTCATTGTAATGTCATAAGTTACTTTTACTCATGATTTATTCAGCCCCTTTCTCTTGTTAAACAAGATTGCTGACCTAAAAGAATGACAAGCCGTCTCCTCTTGTCCAGTCGGTCAGCAGATCCTGATCTTTGTTCGTCCTGAACTCGATCCTGCTTAAGCACCCCTAAATAGTATCTGGCAATGCCTGTGTTTTAATGATTTTATTTATTTATTAATTTTGTGTCCTTATTTTTGTATTTTTTTTATATACAAAAATAAAACTTTTTCATGCAATAGTTGTTTTGTGGTTTATTCTACATGTATTTGATTTGGGGATATTATGGCTGAGAAGAGATTCTGTGCAGAAATTGGGTTAGATGAGGCTTGGGTGTGGCTCAGTAATGGGGTTTCTGGTTAAAGGCTGGTGTTGATATGGTATACATAAGGCTGAGATTCGGTACTGATATTATACATGTTCTGGCCCAGTGCAGGGCCGGTTATGGGCTACTACCCAGATAGCAAATGACATCTGGCCCAGTTGTGGCCCACATCTTCCACATTCTTCTGGCCCACATACCACATGGAATGATGGCGATGACTCAACCTGAGTGTGGCTGCTAGAAGTCAGCCACAACCGGACCAGATGTGGGCCACATCTCAGAAATGGCATGGGCCACATCTGGGCCAGATGTGGGCCACATCTCAGAATTATTGGATAATTAGACGTGGGCCATATCTGGGCCAGATGTCTGAGGCAGTGACTGACATCTGGGCCAGAGGGGTGTCTGACATCTGGCCCAGATGTGGCCCATGCCATTTCTGAGATGTGGCCCACATCTGGTCCGGTTGTGGCTGACTTCTAGCAGTATAATATATAAAATAAAGAAATAATAAAGAAAATACTCATATAGTCTAAATTGCTTTATTAAATATAAAAATTAGATAAATACATATAAATATTTATAAATATAAAACAAAAACAAGAAACAAAACAGATAAATATTATATAACAATTATATAAATATAAATAAATCAGATACATACAGAATTCCAATATATATTCAAATATTCTCACTGAATTGAATACATTGTTGAACCTGCAACAGAGTCTTGAAGTGGAGAATTCAGATCAACAGTTTGATAACTAGCAGGGCAAAAGGGCAGTCCGTTGAACAGGCAGGGGTCAAACCAGAAGGCAGTCCAAAGAAAACATTAGTCCAAGGTCCACAAGGTCTAAACATTAGGAACAAGGTCAAGGGCGAGCGAGTGTCAGAACCAGGAGAAGACAAGATCTTAATTTTTTTCTCTTGCCCGACGGCCTCCATCCCTTTCTGCGGCAAGCTGCAGCCATCTTTTGACCCAATGTTAAATTTCTTGGTCTGTTGCAGTAGCAGTTAAGCGGTTTCTTCTGACAGCAGCTACAATGACACATATATGACCAACAGTAAGGTGGTAAATAATTACTGTTATTTATTATAAATCTAACATTTATAGGGTAAAATTTTTAGCTGACACCAAACAACATGAATAATATCACAGTAGTTATTTTCAGAAAGCCTTACCATTAATTACAGTTTTTAAAGAGGTGTCTTTAAATGCAGACTTGCCATTGATTCCCCTCCAGTTAGTCTGACGGCCATGTCGTTTGTAAGAAGGAAGCTGAGAATCCACCAAACGCTTTCTTTTACTGTTGTGCCTCCCCTCGAAAGCAAGTGGAAAGCACCTCTTGGTATAGACGCGCTGGCACAAAGCTGGCCCCCTGGACTGCGCAAATCCAGTCCCAGTGAGCCTACTTGCACAGACTCTGTGCAAGGTCAGGGAGTACGAGGAGCAGGTCGTCCTGGTAGCACCCTACTGGCCTCATTCAGCAGTCATACTCTGCTCTGTATGTGCTGTATTTACATTTGTCTTTTTTTTTCTCACGGGAGGCGAGTCCACGTCGGTAAGTTCTGTATGTATTTCTGCCTCTGGTAGTTTTTGTCAAGCTTCTTCATATGTTTCTGTATAGATAAACAAACAAACAACAAAGATTCTGTGAAGCAAACTAACATATACATGAAATATTGAGAAATGATGAATAAATAATATGAGAAAATGAAAGAAAACTCTTTGGGCCAGATTTACTAAACAGGCCAAATTAGCGTGAGAGCACAATCCCTTTTTTTGGGCGGTAAATAATGGTGCAAATACCAGTAAATTGACTAGCACAAACCTTAGTAAATCACCTTGTATGATTCATTTAAATACTCTCCTCCCATAAATTTTGCGTCTGAAAGGGTAACTCCTACAAATGCATATGCAATAAGGTCAGCTGCAAAAATAACTGTGTTCACATCTTTTCAGTACTAATTTTTCACTGCGTCTTTAGTAAATCCTGACAGTAGTTTTTTTTAACACCAAAAGAGGGTTTGCGCTGGTGCAAGCTGTTAGTAAATCTGGCCCATAGGTGGAAGCTAAGGATATATATACTGTACCTCTAGTAAAAATAATCCGGATTTTGTAGGGAGTCCAGGATGGTCCTGGCTTTACCACTGATTTTATGGCATTAACTCTATCTTCATATCTGTATGGAGGCCACATACAAACATTGTCCCTTACCCAATTTTAGGGGACAACCTCGACTTCGTTTGTTGTTTCAGAGATTACGATATGATACATTGTCTGAGAAAATTAAGAGTGTAATTAATTTTAGACTTAATTTAGATTAATAAAAAAAAATCTAATTCATATAAATGCCACTTACAAAGCATGTCCCACAATATAATCCAGAAATGATGGTGTTATATATACTACAAGATCAAGAACTACTGTTTCTCAAGAACTATGTGCATTAATTGGTGATATTATTAAGATGTGTGAGACAGAGGGAAGACTGCAAATTTGTCTCCCAGGGGCAACCTCACACACTTCTGCCAGGGCTTTGTGAGCTCAGTAAAGTGTATCACTGGTGACAAATTGGACACAATGAATACTCCCATTTTTCTGGAGTCAAGAGGGTAAGTGTATAAGGCCTCTTTCTCTCTATACTCTTGAAACATCACATACACTTTACCCCCATAAGCAATGATGTTTTTCACAGAAATCACTTTGCCATGAACAGCAATGCAATCTTTGCTCGATATTCTAGCATGACACCATCAACAGTAAGCTGTCTGAACTGATGTACTGCTTCTGTCAGTGTTTGTGGTACAGGTCCATTTTTATGAGGGCACATAAGTGATATTTCATCAGTGGAATAACAATCCCTTTCCTTATGACAACCTGCGGATTATCTGTGCAAGTGGATTGTGAGACTTCTTTACCAGTCTCTTAAGCTCACCAAGAAAGTTTTCACAGGGGAAGCCAGATATGCTGTCCAAAGGACCATGCACTTTTACATCATTAGCAAGATGTACCAAGCCATGAATGCTGCATACCACCAGCTCTTTGCCATACAACAAGCCATAATGCTCAACAAATGATACCAAAAAGGAGTGAGCCAAATCATTCATTTTGATACAGTACTGTGAATTTGCCAAAATGTAGATGGCAACAGACAACAGCATAAATTTATCATAAACCTCAATGTCAGTTTCTAGAAGAGGACAGCATGTTAGATGGTGTTCTTCATCTAATCCTAGTCGAAAAGCTTCATCTGTTCTACAGGAGGCATTGTTCTCAGGAAATGTCATGTGGTGTTTCACATAGGAACCTTTCTGCTGACATTTTTCAGAGCTGTAGTAGCCTGTGTGAGACTTTACACCTTTGATAAAGGCTTGTGCTGGAGCATAACATATGATGGATGTAACCTTGACAAAGAAAGTCTTGCCAACAAAAACAAAACCTCTGCTTAAACTCTGCAACTCACAAACTAATTGACTGAGATAGTCCGAAAGAATTTTTGGCTTAGTGGTCCCACAAAACAAACCTATGACAACAGGTCTTAGATAGACCTTTGAACATGCCAAGAATAGGCCAAAGTTGAACTGAAGAACTTTTGAAGAGTGGGATGCCATCAAAATTTAGCTGCATGTTGAATGTGTGCCCGTCTGTAAAAAGAGAACATACACTTCACAATGTGTTTCTGAAAGCATTGACAATACCAATATAGTGGAAAGATCCACCAGCAATCATCTCCACATTGTACTCTGTTTTCGTTTTTAACAGGGACCTTCCATCTTTTGGCAGGAATGGTAAATGCACTCTAAGAATTGCCAATAAAGCAGAAAGTGCAACGAGAGATACACCAAAACGAAGTGCCCAGTCAGTAATGCTGCTTCTGAGATCACTTTTATTGTTTGTTTCACCAGTACTGCTACAATCATAGCTGCTGTTTGTATTCTCACTAACAGAGATTAAAGTAGGGTTCCTATCCGGAGGTCTGCTGTCAGAGGGAATGCCACCAGGAGGAATGCTACCTGAAGGCCTGCTAACAGGAGAGTTGTTAAGAGAATCAGTATGTTCATACACCTCATGACTCACTGATTTAAGAAAAGTGTAAACTCTTTTGAGGGCCCTTTTCCTAAGATTGCTGCGTTCATTGTAATTCATCACTAGTAAACCATGTACTGAGACACAAATAAAATACAAGGAATACCCTAACGAGTTCAAGCTCAGGAGGTTCACTACCCTATAATGAGAGAGAAACAGCAGATTAGGATAACAAATTAATACATTAATTAAAGGGATAGTTCACCTAAAAATGAAAATTCTGTCATTCCATCCAGACCCATAAGACTTTCGTAAATCTTCATAACACTTAATGTTTGACTGTGTCCATGGTTGTGTCTGAAATCACCCCATACCCTCATTCACTATTCCCTACATTAGTCCACTAATATAGTTCACATGAAAGGGATGAAGGAAGACGAGTGAGCGAATTTGGACACTGAGTGTGCCGGAAGGGCTGTCGTTTTTGCATAGTTTGTACTTGCTGTTTAGTAATCATTTGAAATTTAGAACATGATATAGATGTAATGAAAACCAGTTTCTAGTGAAATATCTTCACAATCCTCTATGATGTCTTTACGTCCTTCATTGGCAGTTTCTCTCTGCAGATGATGAGGTTGTGACAGCATATACACAATTGAGTTTCGAGTTACAGTGCGTCTCTTCCATTTGTTTATGTAAAAACAAAGTTATGATTATGAAGGCCAAAATGAACAGTATGTGACAATATTAACCCTCTATGGTATGCATTATGGGCACCATGAAATATTTTTTTAATACGTTTTTATTACATGAAATAGCTTCAATCGTACAAATCAAAACAGGTTTTTGAAAAAAAGATTTTTTTGGGGGGTACTTAGGGAAACGTTGCTATATGGCAACACTGTACCACAATGGAAAATGGTAAAAAAAAATAATAAAAAAAGTAGTTTTTCTATAAAATTATGATTTTCTTTTCTATTTAAATGCACATTTCTTTTAGAAATTGATACATTTATATACTTGCAACTCATGCAAACCAAAAATAAGTAGATCCCTATCATTTAACCTTCAAAATGGCTAACTCATCCTCACTCTCATCACATGGAAGATCTAACTAGTCTGCACTCTTCTATTGCTCTTTCCGTAAAACATTGCTGTATTCATTTTCTGAAAAGAAGAAATCATTTTGTTATTTATACATAAATACAACTATACTACAATAAACACTTCAAATAAATAAATAACTGCAATCATATTATTGATGCTACTATCTATAAAAAATTCCAAAGGGGAAATACATTACTGCAATTCCACTGTGGTACAGCGTTGCCATATGGCAACATTGATATTTTCTCAATTTACAGTAAAACTATTTAGACAAAGTTGATTTGTGAATAAAGATGTCTAATTTACTTATCCCCCTTGAGAAGAGATGTTTAGAAATGAGGTTAATAGAGCAATTTCTGGAGCACTTCAACGGGTGTCTTCCATGTGAGGGTGACGGTGGGAAAGAGAGTTTTGAAGGGATATTCAAATGTCATGTGACTTAAAAACAGCACATCATTGGCTACCTTAAGGCCTGCCCATAGTGCAATATATTGTATTTTTTTCTGAATAACAAGGAAATTAGTTGAAATTAATTCTCGCCATATGGCAACTCTGTAACATAAAGGGTGAAAAATGAAAAAGTGATGTAAAGTAATGGGATAGCATTAATATTAATATTTAATATAGACATATTAAGAAAGAAATAATTTACCTGTTGAGTGTGTTGACAGTTACAGATTTGAAAAACAAAAAGGCGGTAATAAAACCCTAAACTCTAACACAAAGAACCATTTCAGCATATAAAGGGTTCTTCAGTACGATACGGTTCTAAATAGAACTGTTAAAGATCATTATGTCTGTGGAGAGTCCCCACAAAGTAGCGTGTGAGTGTGTGAGTGTGTGTGTGTGTGAGAGAGTGGGCAGATTTAAGTGGTTTATGAGGACTTTTTTTTAGGTTATAAACTGGTAATTACAAGGGTATTATGCTATAAATGTGGTTTATGAGGACATTTCTTGTGTCCCCATAATTCAAATCGCTTAAAAAACATACTAAATGATGTTTTATTGAAAATGTAAAAATGCAGAAAGTTTTTTGTGAGGGTTAGGTTTAGGGGTAGGGTTAGGGTTAGGGGATAGAATCTATAGTTCGTACAGTGTAAAAATCATTATGTCTATGGAGAGTCCTCATAATGATAGCTGCACCAGCATGTGTGTGTGCATGTGTGTGAGATTGTGTGTATGTGAGTGTGTGTGCGTGTGTGTGAGTTTGCGTGTGCGCGTGTGTGTGTGTGTGCAAACTACATTAGTCCAAAAAATATATTAATCCAATTTTCAGATGTTGCAGGTGACTGAGAATTTCTTTTCTGGTTACTTTTGATCTAATTGATTGCTGCTTTTTATAAGGCTATACAGTGTAAATTGTGTCAGTATCTTAGTATATTTCCATCATTATCCAATATATACATTTACAAATAAACAACTCATGCTCTTAGCAATCTAATAATAATTAATAATTATATTTATCACACATTATACATTTGCACATATACAGTGAAATTCTTTTTTTTTTTCACATATCCCAGCTAAGCTGGGGTCAGAGTGCAGGGTCAGCCATGATATGGTGTGGTCATTGTAATGGACATGACAGGTCTTCCATTAGGCTACATTGGGCATCATTTTAAATAAAAAAGGAACTTATTATTTTTTCATAAGTTTTTGAATCACTTCCATCAGAATGTGTAGGCTATATTCCATATCATGCATACCATTATTGACCAAAAATGTAAATACTATTACCATATACTTCATTGCTTATATCACCCACCCCTATCACATGGTTAATTTTTTTAAGGAAAGAATATGTTATTGTGATAGATACCATTACCATGATATAGAATTTTGATCATATCACCCACCCCTACCCAAACACCTGGCATTTTTGCATCCTGTCTCACAGAAAGAAGCTGTTACTTCATATAACACAATAAGATTATCCAAACCTTACTGCACAATTTTGAATTTTTTATCGAGAAAAATAAAAAACATTAATGCAGAACAATAGCAGCACAGCTAGAAGAGCCTTTACAAAATAAGAATCATGATAACAGACATACCATAAATACCTTTATATTAAGGTTTGTACAAGAAAAAAAATCACGTTATGTAAATATATTTAATGAAAACTGTTTTTCCAATAAGGCTATAATTATGAATTTAGAAATCATTCATTAACTCTTTTGTGTTGTTATGGCAGACAAGCTCAGTGTTATTCATTAGAAATACAAATGTTATATTAACCTTGTAAATAATGTGTATTACATTTATTCACTCAGGAGATATCTGGCTGTGAGTTACAGGAGGACCAAAGATTGGAGAAATTGTGGTCTCTGCATCACAAAAAGATGGACACATCTGCAGGGCTTTTGTGCAACTGGTAAGACATAACAAGGTTTCATGGCAACAATCTTGTTTCTTTCTATTATATTTTATACAGGTGTGGTGATGTGGGTGTGGCCAAGCTACGTCTGTGGAGAGCGAGGCTGAAAGAGTGAGTGCGGTAAGGTTTGGCACCTGTGGGAGATCACCTTTTACAGCTGTTTTGTGTTCCCTGCAGGGGATTTCCCTCTGGAGCAGACAGAAGATGAGAACCTTAGGCATGCGTTTGATCAAGTGAAAGTGATCGATGGTCAACGTCTCCAGACAGACATTGCACTCTCATATCCATATTTTTTGATTATCAAGGATCGGTTGTATCGAGTGACATAGGATGCTCAGACAAAGGAAAATACAGCCTAAATACAGTGCGGTAAGAGTTGGCACCTGTGGGAGATCACCTCTAACAGCTGTTTTGTGTTTGCAGTGAGAGTGGAGAGTGATTTAAAGGGCGATCCAGACCACCGGAGGGGAGAGAGAGCAGAGGCTGCACGTGTGTGTCAGTGCAGTGAGCATTTGAGTTTTAAGCATTTGCGTTTGAGAAAATAACAGTACCTTTTGAGTTTGATTCACCGTCTCCTGCTTCCTCCTTGAGAGAATTAAGAACTTTTGCCACAACAGAATTTATCAATTTTTTTATGTACTTATTATTTTAATCTGTCCAGATTGCTCTTGTCCTTACTACAGGTATTAGTCCCAGACAACTGACACTACACCATGCAGTTGTAATGAGGAAGGGTAACCTCAAGTAAAGTGCCAACTGTGATGTTCTATTCTATAGTTTGTGTGTGTACCTAAAGTGTGTAGTGAAAAATGCTGGTACACTGCTAATGTTCCAGTTTAAGGACATTGTTTCAACCCAAATAGAAAAAAAAAAAAAATCATTTTGTTTGACATGACAAAGACTAATTCAGGGTCAAAACATTGTCTTTAAACTGAAAGTTTAGCAGTGTGCAAGCATTTTTCTCCCATTTTTCTATGGATATTAAGTTGCAGATGTGCACCTACATTTATTAGCAATACCTCTTCAGCCACCAGACTTGCATGAGTAATTTTTATATTGACATGCTTTCTTAAAACCTTACTAAAATAAAATGCTTTGGTAAAACACTTAATGAAATTACAAATTTAAAGGAATAGTTCACCCAAATATTAAAACTATCATCGTTTACTCATGTCCCAAGAAAGGGATTGTTAGGCAGTATGTATAGAGACTGACAGCCTCAGTCCCCTTCACTTTCATTATATGGGAATAAAAGCAATGTCAACATTTACAATTTGTGTTCTACAGGGGAAAAAATAGATCATATGGGTTTTTAAACAACATGAGGGTGAGCAAATTATGACAATTTTCATTTTTGGGGAAACAATTATAAGTGCAGCCAAAAGAAGACAATGTTAATTAATTAGGTAAATGTTTATTGCACTTTCATTTGAATACATGGAAATTTTCCTTAAGTATGACTTCAGAGAACAATAAAGGAGCATATTATACATTTTAAAATGTATCCTGTATTGGAGCTGGAACCACTGAGTTTGGGAGCAGGTGAGTCAGTGCTTGAAGTTGACGCGCAAAGCACAGGGAAAAATCTGAGAAGATAGCAATGAGTCAATGATCATTGTCTGAATCTGAAACAGTATTTCATAGAATTCATATTTATTGCTTTGTTGGGGGAATTTATATATATACAGTGCATCCGGAAAGTATTCACAGCGCTTCACTTTTTCCACATTTTGTTATGTTACAGCCTTATTCCAAAATGGATTAAATTCATTATTTTCCTCAAAATTCTACAAACAATACCCCATAATGACAACGTGAAAGAAGTTTGTTTGAAATCTTTGTAGATGTATTAAAATGAAAAATGAAAAAAATCACATGTACATAAAGTATTCACAGCCTTTGCCATGACACTCAGAATTGAGCTCAGGTGCATTCTGTTTCCACTGATCATCCTTGAGATGTTTCTGCAACTTGATTGGAGTCCACCTGTGGTAAATTCAGTTGATTGGATATGATTTGGAAAGGCACACACCTGTCTATATAAGGTCCCACAGTTAACAGTGCATGTCAGAGCACAAACCAAGCCATAAAGTCCAAGGAATTGTCTGTAGACCTCCAAGACAGGATTGTATCGAGGCACAGATCTGGGGAAGGGTACAGGAAACTTTCTGCAGCATTGAAGGTCCCAATGAGCACAGTGGCCTTCATCATCCATAAATGGAACCACGAGGACTCTTCCTAGAGCTGACCGCCTGGCCAAACTGAGCTATCGGGGGAGAAGGGCCTGAGTCAGGGAGGTGACCAATACCCGATTGTCACTCTGACAGAGCTCCAGCATTTCTCTGTGGAGAGAGGAGAACCTTCCAGAAGAACAACCATCTCTGCAGCACTCCACCAATCAGGCCTGTATGGTAGAGTGGCCAGACGGAAGACACTCCTCAGTAAAAGGCACATGATAGCCCGCCTGGAGTTTGCCAAAAGGCACCTGAAGGACTCTCAGACCACGAGAAACAAAGATTGAACTCTTTGGCCTGAATGGCAAGCGTCATGTCTGGAGGAAACCAGGCACCGCTCATCACCTGGCCAATACCATCCCTACAGTGAAGCATGGTGGTGGCAGCATCATGCTGTGGGGATGTTTTTCAGTGGCAGGAACTGGGAGACTTGTCAGGATCGAGGGAAAGATGAATGCAGCAATGTACAGAGACATCCTTGATGAAAACCTGTTCCAGAGCACTCTGGACCTCAGACTGGGGCGAAGGTTCATCTTCCAACAGGACAACGACCCTAAGCACACAGCCAAGATAACAAAGGAGTGGCTCTGGGACAACTCTGTGAATGTCCTTGAGTGGCCCAGCCAGAGCCCAGACTTGAACCCAATTTAACATCTCTGGAGAGATCTGAAAATGGCTGTGCACCGACGCTCCCCATCTAACCTGATTTAGCTTGAGCGGTCCTGCAAAGAAGAATGGGAGAAACTGCCCAAAAATAGGTGTGCCAAGCTTGTAGCATCATACTCAAAAAGACTTGAGGCTGTAATTGGTGCCAAAAGTGCTTCAGCAAAGTATTGAGCAAAGGCTGTGAAAACTTATGTACATGTTGCTGTTTTTTTTGTTTTTTTCGTTTTTATTTTTAATACATTTGCAAAGATTTCAAACAAACTTCTTTCATGTTGTCATTATGGGGTATTGTTTGTAGAATTTTGAGGAAAATAATGAATTTAATCCATTTTGGAATAAGGCTGTAACATAACAAAATGTGGAAAAAGTGAAGCGCTGTGAATACTTTCCAGATGCACTGTATATATATATATACACACACACATTTACATATCGTTGAAACCAATCCTTACAACAGCAGATCTTGTACAAACCTTAATATAAAGGTATTTATATCGCCATTTCGCCCAGCCCTATTGAATACTTCAACATTAAGAACTGTAATCATGCTTTGACTACACAAACAGATATTTCCCATTGCGTAGACAGGAATTTCAGTCTAGAAACTTAGTTAAGATTGAAGTAGCAGACTCTAATGCTGACCTGGAACAAAGACCCGGTGAGTCAGGTGTTGGAATCCTATTAGCTAGAAAGCTACTGACGTGTCACACAAATGTATTGTCACCAGCACTTACACTCTAAAATGTTTTTTTTTTAATTTATTTATTTATTTATTTTTTTGCCTTTTACAATGTGACAGGACATTATCCTTGGTTGTATATGAGAAAAATTGAGACAAACCTTTGATTCTTTCTGCTGATCTCAGACGCTATTTGTTGGAAGTGGCGCTTGTAAACTGTGCATCCCGAATGACCTTGTGAATAAACCACACCCTGACTGATGGTACATCTGTAAAATGAGGCTGTCATCTAGTGGTAGCTGCTTTTATTATAAAGTTACGTAAGGATCGTGCAAGGCAAAACCAGCGGAAAGGAAGTTTCAAAATTCAAATGCATGTAACAGAAAACACAAAAAGACGTCCAGGTGACGTCCATTTTCCAGGTGAAATTTCCCCAGTGGGGCGCCAAATGTGAGTTGTGAAGTAAGTTGTTTTCAGCCGAACAGGATGTAATACAGTGAAGAGGAATGCATATTTTATAAACTTTACCTCCCAACCAAAACCTAAACCTAACCATCAGTGGAGTAAAAATTTAATGTTAGAGGGAAAAATGCAACCTGTGAATTGTGTTTGTCACTGATTTGAACCTGGGTCTCCCATGCTGCTGATGCAACATGATTCTGGTTGCGCCATGAGGCAAGGTAAACATGCTAGAGCCAATGCAAAAATGTTTAAACGAATGTTTGTCAGTGAGTCAGCATAATGTGGCTGATCCTAGGGTATCGGAACTCTTGGAAGCAACATGTCGTCTTCCGGTGTGATCATGTTGGACCAAATTAGACCAGCTACATTCTGAGGGTTAAAGAGTGGGAACAGGTCCAAAAATACATCCATCCCCTCACACTTCTCTCCACTATTACTAGACTCTCTCTGTGTGAACGCTGGCAATTGGAATGCTAACTGTGGAAAAGTGAAAGCATTGCAGCTGCTTCTGTCAGAGGAATGAATCAATAGTTCTCATTTCCAGCACCCACTAACACTTCTTCTCTAGCCATCCCTTCCAGAGATGGCACATCTCACCTCTCTAATCTCCACAGTCATTTTTCCTTTGTAGGCAAGCAGCTGTAACAAAAATCTTTGTTTTCGATCCCTGTTTAGAGACAAGATGCTCATATTCATACCTGTTATTAAACCTTTTTACCAGTTTTTCTACACTTTTTGTGTCATGGGGTAAGTAACATGTTCATTTAACCTTTTTTTATTCATTTTTTTCAGATTTTGTGTCATCTTTTTCCATCACAAGTTCATTTTAAATGGTGCTGCAATGTGACAAATACATTTTTCCATCTCATGGTTCATTAAATATATTGCGGCAGTTCCGATGTGATATGTCAGCTGTGTGGGCTAAAAGCAAGTTAAATGTTCTCCCAAACAGATGAGGTTAAAGTTTATGCTGTATTGAGTTTTAAATCAACAAAACATACCTCACTAACCTAAACCTTAAACAATAGTGTCTGAAAAAGCAAATGTGAGATGAAAAACAACATTGCTGAAGCAACTTTCAACTTACATGTCGACTTGCATGCAAGTGCAATCCTCTACCAGTTGAGTTATAGCGCATAGTAAAAGTGTTTTGAAGTCATAAGATAGCATTGTGTGAGGAACATGGCGAAAAGTAAGTGTTTAAGTTGTTTTACTCATATTTGAGTGAAAGTGAATAAAAGTCCTTGTTGTAGCGCCTCTAGTGTTCATTTCACCAGGGAACTGACGCAATACATAAAACGAGCCATGTAAAAATCATTTTCAAAGATTAAGCTATAGTAAAGTGATTCTATTAGACCAGGTTGACATGTTCCATGTTGTCTCTCAGTTAATCTGAGATAAAAAAAAAAATAAAGACATAAATAATAATTGTGAATAATTAAAAAAAATTAATAATATAGTTTAGATGTGAAATTTCAGCTTGTCACACCACAGGACACTTTTACGCAATTTCATGTCTACCCATAAAAATATCTGAAAATTAATTAAATATTTATGTAAATGAAAGATTTCAATTTTTATTGTAGAAGATTCTAAAAATATTTTAAATTCCTGATTATGTTGCATTACATTTACATTAAAAATTTTCGGCAGTGACCCTTTGGCCTTTTGCATCTCAGACAATACTGCGGCTTCTTGCCTTCCCCCACGCTACAGTTGATCGCGCTGTTTTTCAATTGTTTTCATGTGTAAACTTGTGCTAGACAGATGTCGCGCCAGGTCTCTTTGTGTTTTTACAATGTCTCATGGAGAAGCGCCGTGTTTTTAGACACTTTCAGAGGTTGCGCTAAAAATAATCCATTATTTTGAAAAAATGGGAAGATTGAAGTACTAAAATCATGGATGACTGACGTGTGAGAAAAGTTCTATTCATTAATTTGGTCAAGAAATTTTATTTTCAATTTGAAAAGGCAAAATTTAAATCAATGCATCTATAACAAACTTCACTTATTGTTCAGTAAAATTTTAGCATCAATCTAATTTACACCAATTTTAGAGCACTTTTTAGTTTTTATTTTTATTTTATTTTTTTATGTCCAGCTGGAAAGAAAAAATTCTCTGTTTTATTTTTACTTCTCCGATTAGTTTGATAGAAAGGCTTTGTGATGGCAAAATAGGGGCAAGAACTTCCTGTTCAATACAAAACCAGGGAGGGGCTCTCTCAGGTGGAAGCGACCAATGAACCAAATGTCTGAGACCGAATGCATAATAAAACAAAATCTTGGGTAGGCCTAGCCCACCTTTGTCAATTGGCCTATGTAACTTATTAAAATGTAATCTAGGACGCTTACCATTCCAAATGAAGGACTTCGCTATGCTATCAAATTGCTTGAAGTAAGAGAGGGGGACATCTACAGGGAGAAATTGTAACAGGTAGTTAAATTTTGGAATACAATTCATTTTATTAACATTAACCTTCCCAATCATAGATAAATGTAATGAAGCCCACCTGCCCACATCGATTGAAATCCTTTTTATTAAAGGGTCAAAATTAACTAACTAAATCAGACAAATTTGCTGGAAATAAAATGCCCAAATACTTAATGCCCTGTTTGGGCCACTGGAAGGCACCCGGCTGGAAAGCCGTTACTGGGCAGTACGCTGTCAGAGCCAAAGCTTCGGATTTAGACCAATTGACTCTGTATCCCGAGAACTTAGAAAAGGAATAAATAATTCTATGGAGGCAAGGGATAGATCAAATGGGGTCGAAGACAAATAATAAAATATCACCTGCGTAAAGTAAAAGCTTATGTGCCACACCTCCCGCCGCCACCCCTGGAAAATCATCTTCCCTTCTTATTGCGGCTGATAATGGTTCCAGGGCAAGACAGAACAATAATGGGGAATCCAGAGTAAAATAATCTGAAATTAATCCATTTGTTTGTACCGCCACTACTGGGTGTCTAAAGTAACTTAATCCATCCAATAAAAGTACTCCCTAACCCGTAGATTTCCAAAATCTTAAAAAGATAATCCCATTCTACCATATCAAACGCCTTTTCGGCGTCAAGTGAGATGGCAGCGACCGGAGACTGATCATTCGCCACTGACCACATAATACTGATGAAACACCTAATTTTATCAGAAGAGCAGTGGCCCTGAAACCCCACCTGATCTATATGAATAAGAGATGTCATAACTTTACTTAAAAGGTTAGCCAGAATTTTTGACAATATTTTTACATCTAGCTGGATCAGGGAAATTGGATGGTAACTCTTACACTCACTTGGATCTTTGTCCTTTTTAAGAATCAGACTGATCCAGGCTTGTGTCATAGTTGGCGGAAACTTTCCGTTCTTTAATGATTCTGTATAAACTTCTAACAAAAGTGAAGCCAGTTCGGTAGAATAAGATACAAAAATTCAGTGGCAAAACCATCTGGCCCCAGAGCCTTGCCTGTAGGCAAGGCCAAAATTACCTCACCAAGCTCCTCCAAGGTTATCTCAGAATCAAGAGAATTTTTTTGCTCATTCTTCAATTTAGGGAGTTCTAATGGTTCCACAAAATTTCTAATGTCTTCATCAGTAGACGAGGACGTGGAACTATAGAGACCAAGATAGAATTCTTTATAAGCACTATTAATATCAGTGGCCGAGGTAAATATTTCACCACCAGCAGATTTCACTGAGGAAATAGTAGAAAAAGACTCTCTCTGCTTTATATATCTAGCCAAAAACGTCCCTGCTTTGTCCCCCGACACTGCCCTGAATAGCCAAAACTCCACCTTCCACGACAAAATAGTATTATATCTGTATTTCAATCGGGTCCATTCTCTGAGGCCATCAGACGACATTCGGCGCTTCAGCTCTGCCTCAGCACTTTTAATATTCCCTTCCAACTCCACGAGTTCCCGTGCTTTGGATTTTTGGATGAATGAGGCATACTGTATGATCTGACCCCTAAGAACCGCCTTAAGTGCCTCCCAAGCCACACCCACAGAGAATACTGAGGTCCAGTTGGTCTCCATATAGACATTTATTTCAGCCTTTAGCATTTGTTGGAATTCAGGATTTTGCAAAAGGGATACATTAAAGCGCCAAATATATGATTTCTTTTTCTCTGTATGTGGCAACACCTCTAAACTCACCAGGGCATGATCTGAGACTAAAACGTTTCCAATTGAAGAATCAACAACAGATGAAATTAGGGACTTAGATATTTAAAAAAAAATCTATTCAAGAATAAATCTTATGGACTGATGAAAAAATATTTTAGTCCCTACCAGATGGGTTCAAAAGTCTCCAAATATCTGTAAGACCAAGATTTCCTGTGAAGCGTCACTGTTGCTCTAGGGGGCTTACAAACTTTTGCTTCACTATGATCACGGATTGAGTCCATCAAAAGATTAAAGTTTCCTCCCAATATTATATCATGAGGGGTGCCAGCAGCTTGCAACATCCCTTCAAGGTCTATAAAAAAGCCTTGATCATCAGTGTTAGGTGTGTAAATATTAGCCAATATCAACCTTTGCCCCTGAATTTCTGCTAAAACAATAATGACTCTTCCTAATTTATCTTTAATCTGTTTGAGACATTTGAATTGTAGATGCTTACTTATCAATGTAATGACTCCCCTGCTCTTACTTGAGCCAGCATTAAAGAAAACATGTCCACCCCCTATCTTCCTAAATTTTTCAGCTTCGTGTGGGGAAAGATGCATTTCTTGAAGAAACACTATATTATATTTCTTACATTTAAGAAAAGAAATAACCTCCCTTCTTTTTATGGTGTGCCCCAACCCATTCACATTCCACGTGGAGAGAGACAATCCACTCATATTAACATTTGACATTTTGAAATATTAGAAAAAATAGATTGTGTGTCAAAAACAAAATTATAACGACCACATTCCAACATTAGTGCAACAATCAAACCCCGAACTTCCCCCAGAACAAAAAAACAGAAAAAAGAAAAACGTGCGCATTAACCCCGTGCACGACAGTGCCAACTGGCGTCCATCCTTCTAAACTCAAACAGTCCATGTCTGCCTACGAGAGTCCCCGTGACAACTTTGCCATCTGATTGCTTGAGTCCGGTGCTTCTATAAAAATGTGAGACAGAATTACACAACAGAAAATAATCTATAAAACAAACTCCAGCCAATATGAGGCATAAGCACAAAGAACATGTAGATTCATCCATATAACTGTCCCGAAGGTGTGTTCCTCCACAAAACAAGCACCAGGCACTAGCGAAACCAGCAAAAAAAAAAGAAAAAAAGAAAAAAGAAAAAAAGGCCATTCAGTTTCCTCGGGCAGTCAAACGAATGTTCAGTGAGCCGGCTGTTACATGAATATAACACATGCCCTAATCACTCTAATGATTTGCAAGAAATATTCCACAAAACAAACTCATGCAGATTCATCCACAAACTGTCCCAAAGGAGTGCTATTCTACAAATCAATCTCCAGCCACTAGGCAGAACCAACACGAAAAGAAACAAAGAAGGCTCACAGTTTCCTCGGACGGTCAAGTGAATGTTCAGTGAGTCAGGTCCACTCGGCTGTATCGAGAACATCAATGACCTAGTTATTCCATTGACTTTATGAAGGACAAATCTTGCTGTTGGCTGGGAACATCAGTGCAAACACGACCTTCCGTTGATGTAAGAGTTTCTTGCATTCCTTGAATCGATCACGTTTCTCTCTTGTCAAATTCACAAAGTATGGGAATAAGAAAATGTTGTGGTTCTTCCAAGAAAGCCTCCATTTACTCCTCGCCTCGTGTTACACGAGATCTTTATCGGATGATCTCAGAAATTTGGCCAGAATTGATCGGGGCCTGTCTCCCTCAGTGGATCTCCAAGCCGGAGCTCTGTGAGCTTGCTCGATTTCCAGCTTATGGCCTGTTATGTCAAGCAGATTCGGGAAGAACTCGTCTAGGAAATTCACCATATCTCTGCCTTCTTCGTTCTCAGGAATTCCAACAATTCGGATGTTGTTTCACCGGTTACGGTTCTCAAGGTCTTCCAGCTTTTCCCAAATGCATTACAAGTCCGTCTTGGTCGCTAGCGGGTTAGCAGCTAATTCCCTCTCATATGACTCCAGATAATCTATCCTTTTCTCGACGTCCCCCACTCTTGAAACCAACTCAGAGAATTTCATCTTCATGGCAGTGATCGATCAACGTATTACAGCAAGATCCTCCAAGTCAGCAATGACCTTCACCAGCATTGCCGACATGCCTGACAGTTGACGCTGAATCTCTCCCACCACACAGTCCAAACTAAGTCCAAGGTCTGCAGCCCTGTCAGGGGTATCAGCTTGAGCACGTAAGTGTTTTTTAATGTCTCCAGAGCCCGAGGATTTTGAATTCTTTGACATATTGTGCTCATAGAACAGTTATAGAACAGGGTGTATCGAATCTCACCAGTTTATGACACAAAAGTATTAAAAACTAGCAAAGTGAGCAGAGCTTGCCGTTCACACGTCTGACCCTCGCATGGCACCACATGACTCTCAAACTTTTAAATATTTGAAATCTAATCCTCTTTACCTCGGATCACATTTGCTGAGCTTCTTCAGAAAATAAAATACGCTAAAATTCATTTTAGATGACAATCAAATTCAGTTGGTCATTAAAAGTTGCTAAATAAATATGTGGGACATAATGCAGTTGTGATGGCAATGCTTTATATTAGATGATTGTTCAAAATTGCCTATTGAATATCAGGAATG
Organism: Myxocyprinus asiaticus; assembly: GCF_019703515.2. NCBI lineage: Eukaryota > Metazoa > Chordata > Actinopteri > Cypriniformes > Catostomidae > Myxocyprinus > Myxocyprinus asiaticus. Next base: position 4,302,795 of record NC_059360.1, read on the forward strand.
TATCATACATGTAAACCCTGATATTGCATCAATTTTTCTTTAATATCTGTGCACACAGCATTTTCACATCGATGGACGGTCCTTATACTAAGACTGAAAGTTTCCCCCACTACTTGGTGCAGGTTGCCAGCTTGAACAGGGCCATGACAATTCGCTTTCGGGTCGGAACCGGTGGCAATCTGCGATAGGCGCAACATCAGGACCAATATTACAGTCCTATCAGAAGGGCAACTGTTCCCTTTTGATTGCAATACCTCCTCTTCTGATTGCATTTATTTGTGAAATTAAAATGACAGTAAGCTGGATAATTTCAATTAATTGTCTCAATACTCTCCCATTTTACCAAAACTTCGGGGGGGGGGTGGTTAGGGACATCTGGGAGGCAAAATGTACACAATTAGCGATATACACACAGTTCTGTATGGAAACAGCTGATTTCTTTTACGATAAACCAAAACTTATGCGACAAAGTGTTTTTTTATGCATGACGTCATCACGCACACCATTTTTATCGATAAAAGGCCATTTGAATGGAAACAGGCAGAAGACGGTAAATTTCCCGAACTTTTTTTTACGCATTTTCACTTTGTCGATAACAAAATAGCGTGAAAAGTGGATGGAAACTAGGCTATTGCATTCACAGCTGTAAAGTTGGACATGTGTTGGGAACTATAGATAATTATGTTTATTTTAAAGCAGATTTTGAGTCTAGTCAGAACCTGAAGAGTTCATACTACCAAGATTGTGCATTTATTGCAGAGACAGGAGAGGTCCTGTCGATACTTACCAAAAGGTAAGTATCCCCAGACTTCCCATCTACCAGGAGCTGAGGGGCTTGTTGAGGCAGGTGTTTAAGACCTCCTTGAGGTCAGAATCATCGCTACAGTCCAGCTCATCCACTGCAAGGAGGAAGTTGCAGGCAAAGTCCCTAATGTTTGCCTTCCCTTGATGGAGTTAGAGGCGCTGGACGATCTGGACCATTTGCTCTTTTACAGAGCCCCAGTAGGTGGGAGACTGGAAGAGGAAGATGTCCATCTCTGAGGATGCCTCTTTCTTGGCCAGTTCGTTCTGTCAGGATTCGTGGAGAGAAGGTGAGGACTCAAATGCAGAGTAAGAAGTTATGGGCTTTATTTATACGAAAGTAAACAAAAACAAACAAAAACTACCCCGTAGAGGGAAAAGCCAAAGTCCAGGACAGGCGATGAGCAGACTGGCTGGGATGGAGGAACAGGACTAGAAAAGGACATGACAGGACTAGACAGACACCTAACAAGGTGAACAACCACAACGAACTGGCACAGGACAGACAAAAGAGGGAGATTAAATAGGGAAGGTAATGAGGGTAATGAAGGAAAGGCAGGTAAGGCAAATTGGCTAAAGACAAGGTAACAAGGGGGCAGGGCCTAGATATGAGACTGACAAAAGAGCACATGGAAAAGGAAAACCATCATAAGCCATGTGCTCAAACAAAAAAACACAGAACATGGGTGTCAGGATCCTGTCACCACACAATAAACATGACTAAAGTGACAGGATCTTGACAGGTGGAGGATTGAGTGAGATAATTTCTCTATGTGCTAATGGTCTTCTTTTTTTTTTCTTTTTTTTTACATTCTTTTTATTGGTTTTCCCATTAGCAATACAGCATTACAATACAATTACAGACTAACAGTATCAACAACTACCCATACCCCCATCCTCAACTCCACAGTGCCAAAAATAAATATTAATCTTCCAGCATAGAATAAATAATGAAAAATGAAAACATTCATATAGTTTGTACCATTACAATACCCACATATGACAGGAATTCATCCCAATACTTTATAAATAAGTCTTATCTTTTCTTCAAATTAAACATAATTTTTTCCAAGGGCACATAAGAGAGTATTTATTTTATCCACATAGAAGTAGTGGGAGGATTAGAATCTTTCCATTTTAAAGTTATACACTTTATAGCTGCCAAGAAATTCATCCATAAGAATCTGAGACTGATACCTGTCTGTTCCCTAAGAACTGTCATATCACCCAACAGGAAGAGCCGAGGCTCACAGGGGACATCAATATGGACAACACTGGTAACAATCTCCTTAATCCCTTTCCAGTATTCGTCCAATTCCGGACATGCCCATAGCATATGTAGAAGGTTTCCTATATGTAGCTGCTTTTAAATATATGCAGCCTCTCTGGGGTATAATACACTCTATGTATAACATTAAATTGAATCAGCTTGTGGCGACTATTAAACAATAGGGTCTGGGCATTCTCACATATTTTTTCCCAGTTCTCGTTACTAAATGGGAGCTCTAGATCCTTTTCCCATTTGGATTTAGAACCACAGATATCGTCAGTAGTTAATTGGGACAATATTTTGTATATGAATGAAACAAAACCTTTAAAATATTTTTTATACCTCAGAATACCTTCTAGTGGAGTGAAAGGAATATTTAATGAGTGACCACCTTGCTTAGCGAGAATATAATGCTGAATTTGCAAAAACTTGAAGAAATACTTAGAGGGTATCAAAAATGTAAACTGCAGTTGGTTAAAAGGTAAGAGTGTATCTCCTTCATAGAGTTCACCAAATGTTCGAATACCACCCTTGTACCACTGTTGGGTTATTCCATATTTAACAGCCTGCAGCAGTTCAGGATTATAATGAAACGCTAAGGATCTAAACAATGTTTGTTTGCAACCAATCTTCTTCCTAATATCTGCCCAGAGTTGACATGTTTCAGTGATCAGTAGGTTTAATGTTAATTGTTTTATGTGTTATAGAGAGAAATGGAATCGCAACAAGATCTGTTCTTGGACATGTGCTGATTCTAATTGTCGCCAAGCAGGGGGAGAGATTTGAATTATTTGCCAAAACCAAACGATTCTTAATTGGGCTGCACAATAAAAAAAATTAAAATCAGGTAGTTGTAGCCCACCTTTCTGAAATTTCCTAGTTAGAGTTTTCAACTTAACACGGGGTGTTTTCCTTTCCATAAAAATCTAGAAATAAGTCTATGAAGGTCTTTAAAAAAGGACTTAGTTAGTACATGGGGTGTTTGAAATAAATATAAGAATTTTGGCAGGATCGTCATTTTAACAGAGTTTACCTGACCAATTAAAGAAATAGGTAGAGGTTTCCATCTTTCTAAATCTTTTTCCACTTTTTTTAAGTAAAGGAGCATAATTTAAATTGTACACGTGAGTTAGATCTCTAGGTATTTGCAGCCCTAAATGTGTTAGTTTATCCATATTCCATAAAAAGGGGAGATTTTTAAAGGGAAGTTACATCGCTGCAGAATAATAATCATAATCATAATCTTCTTTATTTATCACACATTATACATTTGCACATATACAGTGAAATTCTTCTTTTTCACATATCCCAGCTAGGCTGGGGTCAGAGTGCAGGGTCAGCCATGATACGGCGCCCCTGGAGCAGATAGGGTCAAGGGCCTTGCTCAAGGGCCCAACAGTGGCATCTTGGCAGTGCTGGGGCTTGAACCCCCGACCTTCTGATCAGTAACCCAGAGCCTTAACCGCTGAGCCACCACTGCCCCCAGAATTAAGGGGCATCAATACACTTTTAGTTGTGTTAATTTTATAACCAGATATCGATCCATATTCCTGTAAAAGTGCTAACAGTGCTGTTATAGAGTTATCTAAATTCATTAAAAATAGTAAGATGTCATCTGCATATAGTGAGATTACATGCTGAGAATTATGGATTGTAAAACCCATAATATCCATGTGCACTCATACTGTGATAGCAAGGGGCTCTATTGCTAAGGCAAATAGTAGGGGAGACATTGGGCAGCCTTGTCTCGTACCCCTTTACTAACGTAATCTGAGTCAAAATCTCACTATTAGTTTGAATGGTGGCTGTTGGATGATTATAGAACATCTTGACCATATTTAAAAATATAGGTCCAAACTTCATTTTCTGCAGGACTGAGAAGAGGTAGGGCCATTCAACTCGATCGCAAGCCTTCTCTGCGTCCAGAGAGATGGCAATCACAGGATATTCCACCTGAGAGGCAGAGAATATAATATTCAGAAATCTTCGTACATCATCATATAGCGAATGATTCTGAATAAAGCCAGTCTGGTCTGTATGTACCAAATGCGGAATAAATTTTTCTAACCGTAATGCAATAATTTTAGCAAATATTTTATAGTCCGAATTAAATTATGAAATCGGTCTATAAGAACCACACAGATTGGGGTCTTTACCCAGTTTAGGGAGAAGTGTTATCATAGCTTCCTCCAGAGTGCCAGGCAGCCGTTGCTGTTCTATAGTGTGAATATACATTTTTTAGTGGGTCAATCAGTTTAGCTAGAAAGGCTTTAAAGAAATCCATAGGGAATCCATCCACACCAGGTGACTTGCCAGCAGAAAGGCAGGAGACAGCCTCCTGTATTTCATTCTCAGAGATATCTCTCTCTAGGTTGTCCCTATCCTCATCAGAGTGTGTTGGTATCTCTAATCTATTAAAAAAATCCTGAGTCTTTACCATATCAGTGCCTTGGGATGTATATAATGACTTTGATATAATGAAATTGCATAAATTGTTGGTTAATAAGTTCCGGATTTTTGATAACAGTGTTATCAGATCGTCTGATTGTATTAATTGATTGTATTAACTTTTCCTTATGGACCTGCCAAGCCAGTAGTTTACCTATTTTGTCCCCGTGTTCATAATACCATTGTTTAGATCTAAAGAGAACATACTCAGCCTCCCTAGTAGAGAGCATATCATACTCTAGTTGTACTGTGCGTAGCTTCTGGAAGGCATTGTCTCCTCCATCCAGAGAGCACTGCCTCTCTAGTTTTTTAATATCCTTAGAAAGTGAGTCTAATTGTCTTTGGTATTTCTTCTTTTTACTAGCTGAGTAGGTAATAATTAACCCCCTCAAATATGCATTTAGTGACTCCAATATTGCTGCTGGAGAAGCTGAGCCAGCATTGAAGTTCATAAAGTTATCAATATTAATATTCAGCAACTTCACGCATTCAGAGTCGTTAAGGAGAGCATTACTGAATCTCCATCGCCAAGTACTGGGTTTAACCTTAGCTAAGGCAATTGTAAGGACTAATGGGGATTGATCAAATAGAGTTCGCAGGAGATATTCACATGAATCAACTAGGTATTCTTGTAGTTTATGTAGAAGCAAAATATGATTCTCGAAAAACTATTATGGAGTCGAGAATAAAATGAAAACTCCTGCTGAATCCTATGTAAAACCTTCCATATATCAATCATATCCAACTCTGCCATCATATGTTTCACCACTTGCCGATGCAGTCAAAGTAAAAGGTTTCATAGATGATCTATCTGCTGGATCCATCACCAGATTAAAATTGCCCCCTATAATTGTGCAAGGCAATGATAACTTAAAATGTAAATTGTGAAAGAATTGAGGGATATCCTGATTGGGGGCATAAATATTCATTATTGTGACCGTCACAGAGGCAATATGTCCCTTTAGGATAATATACTTTGCCAAATGATCCTTGTCCATCCATTCTAGATCAAAGGGAACACTTCTGTTTTTCAAAATAGCAACCCCTCTTGAGTGAGAATTATAAGACGAAAAGAAAACTTGTCCAGGCCTTTGGCGTGATAATTTGCAGTGATCTACCTCAATCAAATGGGTTTCCTGCAATAACGCAATATCTATCTGGTGTTTTTTTCAAAAACAATAATAATTTCTTCCTCTTTAAAGTGTTATTAATACCATTTACATTCCAGGATAGATATTTATACTTTTCCAAGTTACTCATTTAAACATATTAAGAATCTTTAGATAAATTGCTAGTAAGGCACACAAATAAAGATAAGGCACTGACCCACCCCCTTCCCAATTCTCCCCCCCAATGAACATACCTGACTTAAGTCACTCGCGTAACGTTGCATACACTATAAATTGCGCACTTTCAAGCTAGAGCAACCCACAGTCAATAGAAACAGTAACGCAAACTACACCACCCAGTAGTCAAATGTGGAAAGTGATACAAACATAGTGAACAGTTCTGACACATTCCATCCAAGTAAACAAATAAAGTCATACAAATCAAGCGCCAGTACCTACAGATTCTCGTTAACCCACTGAAGACAGAAGGGACAGATGATGAGATTTCAAGTATGCTTCAGCTATATCCTTTGAGCTAAAAGATCTTGAGCCATCAGGAGGTCAATCCGTAGTGTTGCCGGGTATACCATACTGTACGGAATATTGTGGTCCTGAAGTTGTTTCCTGAGGGAAGTGAAGGCTTGCTTCTTTTTATAAAGGGCCATAGACATGTCCCGGAAGATCATGATCTTGCAGTTACCGTAAGTGAGATCTTTTTTCTACTGTGCAGTCTCGATTATAGTGACCGTGTCTCTATAAAGGAGCAAATTGATCACTATAGCCCAGGGTTTACCATGCTCTGAAGACCAGTGGCGAAGCGTACGATGAGCTCGCTCAATTTCAAAAGAGCGTTCTTGGTCCAGGCCGAGAATTTTAGGAAGCCGTTCTTCTACAAAGAAGACTGCGTTTCTCCCCTCCACCCCCTCAGGAAAGCCAACAAGAAGTAGATTATTCCTTCTAGAATGGTTCTCGAGATCATCAATCTTGTCTCTCAGGGTGTTTATTTAGTTTTCTGTAAGAAAATTTTACCTCTGCGACATCTTCGCAAACATCCGTGTTGGCTCTTTCAAAATCATCTTGGCATGATACAAGTTCCGTCAGTTTTTGTCTTGTCTCCTGGAGATCATTGTGTATTTTGTCTACAGAATCTCGTATTTCACACAGATGGCCATCTATCATGCCTTGTATCTTCGAGAAGCCTCTTTCTATCTCCGCTTGAAACCACGTGGGGGGTGATGCAGTGCTAGTCATTAAAGCTTGTACAAAGGCTTCTTCATTTGAGGTTTCTTTCTTGTGCTCAGGAGGCATTTTGGAGGGCATTTTGAAAAAAGGAGATCGCTAACAATGATTATCTAAGGATTAGCAAAAAACCAAATTATAGGTATAGTCGAGTTTAACTTGTTTTTGTATGTTTGAACAGGATATTTTGCGGGAGCTCTGCTTTCCGCGTCTTTCCCTTAGGCAGCCATAACCGGAGGCCCTGCGAATGGAGGTCTTAACCTATCAAATGCTCACACAGATTTTCAAGATCATGTTTATTTGTTTTGATGCAGGGATTTTGTTGTGTTTGCCAAGATACAAGGAAATCTGCTTTGCCAATATACAATATACAGCTTACATATTCAATTGAGAGTGCTCTAATGTTCGACTGAGGGTGCTTAACACTAAAAGAGTGTAATATACCATACATAAACCTCACACCTGACATTTGTGTATGCAGGTGCGCCTTACACTCTTTAACACACACACATACACACGCACAGAATAAGAGGGGTGTTTACCTGTCTTTTTTTCTTTAATTAAAGGCATGCTGTAAGTGTGAAATTAACTCTCCCAGGCTGACAGCTTTGAATGGGCGGCTAAACCCGGTTTCTTTGTCTCTCACGTAATTATCAGCCGCTATAATGAGAGCACAGCACGCGTCCACTACCAGCATGATGAAAGAGAAACTGTAGAAAATGCTAAAGGATAGAGAGAGAGAGAGAGAGAAAGAAAGGCAGGAAGGAGGAAGAGAAGGGCTGGTTATTAGCACCTTGAAGGAAGAGCCCTGCTCGCCGATCCCTTGATAATGTAAAAAATCCACGGCCATTCTTCCACCCCGCTGAAGAAATGGAGAGAGCGGAGGAGAAGATAGCATGAAAGAAACTATATGCTGTGTGATAGATGGCACAATTTGGAGACAAAGAGAGGTAGGGTGTCTTATGAGCTGCAGGAGTGTTGATGAAGACAGAAGGGCCCTTAACACTTCTGTAATAACTTGTGTAGATTCATCGTGATTAGTTTGGCTTGTACTCCGTTATCAAACGGCTTCTCTGTCTACAGCAGCTTTCCCCTCTGGGTGAAACACAGATAACTTATCTACTCTTTATGAAAGAAATATATTTCAATAATATTTTTAGCATTGGGAAGTTTCTATTCATAGAAACACCAAAGATGCTTTAAAAGTTGAACGACATTAGGAGCTTGATGTTCTGCTCGGTCTTACAAAATACTAACGCCGAAGGATAAAAAAATCCCAGACTTTTCTGCATAAAGCATAAACTGTGCAGATTATTATAGCCAATTATTTTCCCAGCCTGGTCTCACAGAATCGCATAACTATATAGAAAATTTTGAAAATGATTTTTACGTGGCTCATTTTACGTATTACCGCAGTTTGCTAATAAAATGAATACTAGAGGCGCTACAACAATGAAGACATTTATTCCCTTTAACACAAATAATGAGTAAAACAGCAGATTAGCAGTTCACAGCCAGCAACAGGCTATTCAAGCAAAGTAGCCAAGTTTAAAGGACAGTAGCAGCATCACTGGAGTGCAGAATTGGTCCCTTTGATACAGAGAAAGTTTGCACTGATTGCCTCTGTTCTCGACCCTCGAGACAAGAACCTTCGCTTTCTCCAGGTGGATGTGCAATGGGCTGTGAGAGGACATATTGTTGTACTGTTTCACAGCCTCCCATCAAATGATGAAGACAATGCTACTGCCAATGAAGACAACAACACCAGTCAACCAAAACGGAAGAAAACGGGCCTAAGCTCTTTATTTGTGGATGACTAAGAGAGTCCATTCGTCAAGATGAACTGGAGCGCTACTGGATGGAACCATCTATCCCACCACCCTCTTAAGTGGTGGTGCAGGAAGGCCAAATGCTTACCCAAGCTCTACCGACTTGCAAGTCGCTATCTCTGTGTACCTGCAACTTTAGTTCCAGCAGAGCTGTTTTTTCAAATGCAGGGATTATTGTTTATCGCCTCAGGTCCCGTCTTTCACCGGACCATGTGCACATTTTTAAATTATTATTGTTGACGAGATATGCTTATTTTATTTTATGCATATTATTTTTACCATGCCAGTTCAAGCAGGTTAGTTTTCAACAAAGTGCCACCTGGTTCTGAATCTTTGATTCTCATAATCCTGTTTTTTGTGAGTACCATTTTATTGGATGTTTATGTTAATAATGTTATGTTAACTCTTTGTGTTAAATGCAAACAGCTGTCATATTTTGTAGTAGTGGATATGCACTTCTTTTCGGTTTTCAGTGAGCTGACTGTTATGAAATGTTGTGACATCCATCCATCCATCCATCCATTTTCTTCCGCTCACCTGGGGATCCCAAGTTGTTCCCAGGCCAGCTGAGAGATATAATCTCTCCAGTTTTATGTCTGCCCCAGGGTCTCTTCCCAGTTAGACATGCCCGGAACACCTCCCTAGGAAGGCGTCCAGGAGGCATCCTGACCAGGTCCCCGAACCACCTCAACTGGCTCCTTTCAACGTGGAGGAGCAGCGGCTCTATTGCGAGCCTCTCCTGGATGTCTGAGCTCCGCACCCTATCTCTTAGGGTGTGCCCAGCCACCCTACGAAGAAAGCTCATTTTAGCCGCTTGTATCCGCAATCTAATTCTTTTGGTCACTACCCAAAGCTCATGAACATAGGTGAAGGTGGAAACATAGATCGAGTGGTAAATTGAAGGCTTTGCCCGCAGCCTTAGCTCCCTCTTCACCACCACGGTCCGGTAAAACAACCACATTACTGCTGCCGCTGCACCGATCTGTGTATTGATCTCATGCTCCAGTTTACCCTCACTCATGAACAAGACCCCGAGATACTTAAACTCCTCCACTTTCTCCAAGTCCACAAAACACATGTAGACTGGATAAGCAAACTCCCATTCCCACTCTAGGATCCTTGCCAGGGTAAAGAGCTGATCCACTGTTCCATGACCAGGATGGAATCCACATTGCTCCTATAGCCCAGGTTCGACAATTGGTCAGAGTCTTCTTTCCAGCACCCTGACATAGGCTTTCCCAGGTAGGCTGAGAAGTGTGATCCCTCAGTAATTAGAACACACCCTCCAGTCTCCCTTTATAAAAATGGGAACCATCACCCCTGTTTGCCAATCCCCAGGCACTGTCTTCGACTTCCACGCAGTGCTGAAAAGGTGTGTCAGCCATGACAGCCCCACAACATCCAGGGCTTTCAGCATCTCAGGGCAAATCTCATCCACTCCTGGCAACTTACCACTTCTGAGCTTTTTGACTACCGCAGGGATCTCAGCCAGAGAAATGGGCCAAGACTCCCCCGAGTCCTCCGTCCCTGCCTCCTCCACAGAGGACATGTCAGTCTGGTTCAGAAGTTCCTCAAAGTGCTCCTTCACCGCCCGACCACATTGCCAGGCCAAGTTAGCAGTTCCCCATCCCAACTAACTAAAACCTGGACAAAGCCCTGCCATGTTATGATATGCTAGTCCATTTGCTCTTACTGGTCATGCACTGCCTATTTATTTGATTGTTTACAATAAATATGCCTATATTGGCTAATGTTGATTAATGAATGATTAATGTCTTACGTTTAATGTACTATAATAGATTGTGTACACCTTTTTTATTTATTTATTTTTTTGCATTTTTTCTGAGGGTTTCTTACTTTAAGACTAGCCAACCAGTCGATTACAAAATTTTCGTTTAAACATCAGTGGAATTAGTTGTTGCACACATCATTAGTTAATAAGCGATTTTATCACACTAGAGTCATGTTAACACATATTATGTTTAAATATTGTGGATGAGTTGATATTATTTTCTGTGGTTATCAACATTATGCCACAAATGCTGTTAGTATAGTTTTAAGCTGTCCTAAACCCAAAACATTATTTTGTAAGCATAAACATCTATGAATTTATATTAGGTCCCTTCTCTAATATTGGCTTCTCTAAGCAGTCCTGGTTTTGGTGGCAGTGCCTGCTTTCTTTTCATTCTCTTTCATTTCTTTTCAAAATCTTTGATTTCAAACTGTTCTGTCATCTTTACTCTTAACACATTCATATTTTTGTCCCATGATTTATATACAGCAAAGTGCCCCAAAACTCTTTTGTCCCATTTTTTGAGACGGTCCTTATTTTTTTCTTAGCTATTTATTTATTTGTTCGTTGAACTGTTGTACAAAAGCAATATCACACTCGCAATTGTGCTGTTTTGTCCATATATCAGCACGGCTGTGATTACCTGTGGCATTCGGCTGAGGCTGTATCACAGCCGTGCTGATATACGGCCACAACAGCACTTTTACCTGTGTGATATTGCTTTTGTATAAAATTATAAAAGCAATATCACACTCACAATTGTGCTGTTGTTCTGAATAATAGCACAACTACGATTACCTGCGGCCAATTCACAGCTGTGTTGATATACTGTACCACAGCATGATTGTGAGTGTAATATTGCTTTTATACAACAGTTCTAATAAATATCTTACACTAAATATCTCTTTGAATGCTGCTTTATCAAATAGATTGGGAGGACGGGAACTAACTGTTGTATAATATGAAATATACAACAGTAAATGTTAGATAACAGCTAAAAAAAATCTGAGAAATGCACTATGAGGGCAATTATTTTGCCCCACCTTTTAAAGATGTGGAGCATTTGTCACTTTCAGCGTAGTGATGGGAAGTCTGATTCTTTTCCGCGAACCAGTTCTTTCGGATGGTTCATTTCAGTGAACTGGTTAAAAAAAAACGATTCACCAGCTCATTAACGTTATCACGTAATGACGTCACTATATATAATGCTAATATGCCGGCGTCATAGAATACACACAAACACATTCAGTAAAGCCATATGTAAGGGCATATTGCTGATTATAACATTTTATTTAATTAAGTTATAATAAGTGTGTTTATTATCATCAGTGTTCCATTCAGTGATCTTACAATAAATCCTACATTAGTTTTGCACCTAAAGCACCCGATACTGACACTGATATACAAACGTGGATGTTCTACACATGTTTAAAGCATAAAAAGTGATTAAACTAGTCTTAATCAACTCAACCATTTTTACAGAAACCATGATCCAGCTCATCACAACTTCAGATATAATCTGCATGCACAATACTCAATAGTAAAATTTGTTTACATCTCTCGACTGAAACGTTTCACCCCCTCATTCAAGTCCTCGGTTCACGCATGCTCATCAGCTGCTCACTGATCAGCAGTTCTCAGTATTATGTCCGAAAGAGGCGATTCTCAGTTCAGTGTACTGGTGGCTCACAAACTGCTGTGATTGACTCAATGTACTGCTGATGCGAGAGCTGCTGTCCTCGGATCAGTGTACTGTTGACTCGAGAACTGCTGTAAACAATTCAATGTACTGTTGACTCGAGAGCTGTAGACTGGATCATCTTCATACATTGATAAAACGGTAATACAATCAAGTCATCAACATATTTCCAGTATGTTTTATTTGTTACACTCTCTGTTGTTCAGCAAAATACACCTGAAACATACACTTCACCCCTTAATCACACATATGCTCAATGTCAGCAGTTCATTGGTTCTCAGTATGTCAGACACCCCCAAAAGAGGCGATTCTCAGAACTGTTATGAGCGACTCGTACTGTTGACTCGAGAACTGTTACAACCCGAGCATTCAGTCCGATTTGTGAACTAGTTGGAGTGGTTCATTCCAAAGAAGAGCTGGGAAAAGCATATATCACCAGTTCTAGGATCATATTACTCCCGGTAATCGGGTCATTTCAATTTGGAGTGTCAGGCACATCCGAGAGACAGGTTAAAATAGAGTAACTTGTGGATCAGTGTTGACTCGAGACGCGAACTGTTTCAAACGATTCAGTCCGATTTGGTGAACTAGTTCAACTCGTTCACTAAAAAGAACCGGTTCATAAGAACGATTCGTTCACGAACTGGACATCACTATTTCAGTGCAATTTTCCCCCAAAGCCTTTTTTAACTTCTGACTCTGCTGCAGACAGATATGCTATTTATGGAATCAGCTATAAATAAAAGTAGTTGTGATTGAGTACAGTGTTGTGATGTACATTTACAAATGAGTGATATTTGAGACTTTCTGAACCATTTACAGAGCTGCTGCACATTGGTCCTGATGTGGGAATATAATGCGAGGTGCTATTGTATGTCAGAGATCTTTAAATTATTCCATTAGTCTGTTTACATCGAAGTGCGTGGCTGGGAGAGAAATATGAATGTCTTTCACCCTCAAACATCCACATGAATATTTACACGATTCTCTGTTTATTATGTGGAATTAACACATTGACTCCAGTGGTTTTTGCTTGTTTGTGTGTAACCTACATTAACATCTGCTCATTTCGCACACTAAAGGATCTCCTATTCAAATTAATATCAATCATATTCAGTAAGCTTAGCTCTATGCTCATTTACTCTATAGAACCTGTCATAAAAGTTGTGTCCAATTAATCCACAGCCAAATGCTAAACAGATGCCAAATGCTAAACAGCTCACGTGCATATAGAATACTGTGAGCAGTATGATGATACATTTGCAGGGATAAAGAGACACTCAATTTATGGAAAGAAGGCTTTTTTTTTAGAACACTCAGGATTAGAGGAGTGTCCTTGGTTTATGGGATTTTTTTGTTGGCACAGTCTTCAGATGGTGTGCACAAACATACCTTTTCTTAACAATAAAACAGACTGCTGGACCAACAGCTAATACTATTAAACAGCATAATTATACTGCCTTTTATGATACCTCATTTGGGCCAAACTGTTAAGGCCAGAATCATACTCTATGCAAGATTGCGAATGCTTGGATAACACATCACAAGCCTGTTATCCTATTCTACATATCCTATATGGCCAAAAGTTTGTGGACACCTTCTAATGAAAATGTTTGGCTATTCCATTCATTTCAGTGAAGACAAATCTTAATGCCACAGCATACAGTGGCATTCTAAAGAATTGTGTGCTTCTCTCTTCTTACTGTTGTTATCCAGCGCTGTATAATTTTATCTTCTTTTGCAAAGCTGTGAAAGCATAATCGTTGATTTTTTCTTTTGCTGTTGGAGCAACATGTTGTCCCCCATTCACCACCATTCAAGTTTAGCTAACTATGATGACTTGCGCTTCGTGGCACGTGGACGTGTTAAAAGGGTCCATTGGGATGAATTGGACGCCGACTGCGAACCAGTGTCCATTATGCAACATCAGTGTCTGACCTCACTGTTGCTCTTGTGTCTGAATGGCAGCAAATCCATGCAGCTATATTCCAACATCAAGTGGAAAGCATTTCCAGAAGAGTGGAAGATGTTATGGCAGCAAAGAGTGGGATTGATTCCTATGGTTTTGAAATTAATTGTTCAACAAGCACATATAAATGTTGGTGTTTAGGATGTCCACAAACTTTTGGACATATAGTGTATAGCGTTCTTAAGTTAATACACCTCAATACACAAGGGGTGATAGTGTTTTTAATCTGTGCCCCTAAACCCAATGATTTATTTTTCAGGTCTTCAAATGTTTTGCAGGGGATATGACCTTCCATCACAATAAAACAGATTGTTGGACCGAAAGCTAAACCTATTAAACAGCCTTACTATGCTGCTTTCTAATGGCTCGGTTACATTTACTTTTGCATGGAAAAGTTCTGCAAGCGAAGAAGGCATGGGCGGATGTTAAGTGTGTGTGAAACCTGCAAAAACATTGTGCCAAGTAGGCACCGAAAGTCCATCAGACAAAATACCTGGATTTTCACTGAGAAGGCTGTATTCCTCCAACAGAATTTTACCATGCATAGGTAAATGTGACCGAGCCTTAAAACGGCTAATTTTGGCCAAATGTGAAGCCAAGAAACATACTCAATGCAAGTACACATAAATGCTTGGCCAACACATTGCAAGAGCTCCCATTGTATACAGTTGTGCTCAAAAGTTTGCATACCCTTGGAGAATTGGTAATATATGTACCATTTTTAAAGAAAACATGAGTGAGCAGGCAAAACACATTTCTTTAATTTCTTATGGGATTCATATTCAACTGTAGGTTATAACAGAATGGCACAATCATAAAAAAAAAAAAACATGGCAACAAAGAAAAAAATGAAATTACCCCTGTTCAAAAGTCTGTATACCCTTAGTTCTTAATACTGTGTATTGCCCCGTTTAGCATCAATGACAGTGTGCAGTCTTTTGTAATAGTTGTCTATGAGGCCCCAAATTCTTGCAGGTGGTATAGCTGCCCATTTGTCTTGGCAAAATGTCTCCAGGTCATGCAAAGTTTTTGGTCGTCTTGCATGAACCGCACGTTTGAGATCTCAGAGTGGCTCGATGATATTAAGGTCAGGAGACTGTGATGACCACTCCAGAACCTTCACCTTTTTCTGCTGTAACCACTGGAGGGTCAAATTGGCCTTGTGCTTAGGGTCATTGTCGTGCTGGAAAGTCCAAGAGCGTCCCATGCGCAGCTTTCGTGCAGAAGAATGCAAATTGTCTGCCAGTATTTTCTGATAACATGCTGCATTCATCTTGTCATCAATTTTCACAAGATTCCCCATGCCTTTAGAGCTCACACACCCCCAAAACATCAGTGAGCCACCACCATGCTTCACAGTGGGGATGGTATTCTTTTCACTATAGGCCTTGTTGACCCCTCTCCAAACAGAGCGCTTATGGTTGTGACCATAAAGCTCTATTTTGGTCTCGTCACTCCAAATTACAGTGTGCCAGAAGCTGTGAGGTGTGTCAAGGTATTGTCGGGCATATTGTAACCCGGCTTTTTTGCGGCATTGGTGCAGTAAAGGCTTCTTTCTGGCAACTCGACCATGCAGCACATTTTTGTTCAAGTATCGTCGTATTGTGCTCCTTGGAACAACCACACCGTCTTTTTCCAGAGCAGCCTGTATTTCTCCTGAGGATACCTGTGGGTGTTTCTTTGTATCCCAAACAATTCTTCTGGCAGTTGTGGCTGAAATCTTTCTTTTTTTTCTATCTTTTCTGATCTTGGCTTGGTATCAAGAGATCCCCGAATTTTCCACTTCTTAATAAGTGATTGAACAGTACTGACTGGCATTTTCAAGGCTTTGGATATCTTTTTATATCCTTTTCCATCTTTATAAAGTTCCATTACCTTGTTATGCAGGTCTTTTGACAGTTCTTTTCTGCTCCCCATGGCTCAGTATCTAGCCTGCTCAGTGCATCCACATGAGAGCTAACAAACTCATTGACTATTTATACACAGACACTAATTGCAATTTTAAAAGTCACAGGTGTGGGAAATTAACCTTTAATTGCCATTTAAACCTGTGTGTGTCACCTTGTGTGCCTGTTACAAGGCCAAACATTCAAGGATATGTAAACTTTTGATCAGGGTCATTTGGGTGATTTCTGTTATCATTATGAATGAAAAAGGAGCCAAACAACTATGTGATAATAAATGGCTTAATATGATCACTGTCCTTAAATAAAAGTTTTTTTTGCATGATCAGTCATATTTTCAAAATCAATGCCAAAATTTCACAATTTCTGCCAGGGTATGCAAACTTTTGATCACAACTGTATACTGAATGTGCATTCTTGCATTACTGCGGTCGTAACAAACTTGAGTTGTAAACATGTTGACAGTTTAACTAGCTAGCCAGCAAGATTCTCTTCAAACTGTTGCTCCACCATGAGCATAGAAGAAGACGCTAATACCCGCTATAACGCCCCTTGCAGCAATGCTGAGTATGAGTAATGAGACACATTTTGGAACAAAACGGCGCATGAAATAGAGTCTGTGTAAATATAAGCATTATATTGTTCATGTACTTGCATAATGCTTTGTAGCAAGGTCAGTGGAAAATATAATGCAAGATGGGAGACAGAATTGACAGAAATGTCGAATGTAATTATGTTTGTATTGTATTCAACACTACAAGGCATAGTAAAATATTGTTTCATCGAATAAAAAATTGACTATTTCACCCAATATTTGTGTGTTTTATATTTCTGTGAGTATAATCAAAGTCTTTCTAGCAAGTGAGTCCACTGGCAGCCATCTTTAGAATGCTTTAGAGAGACTATTTCCAGTCATGAAAATGTGGCTCCTATCTACTTGAATGGAATGTTTCAAATCAGCGTTAAAATCTGGCAACACTGGAATCATAAATTGTGCTTCTTTACCCCACATTATGCTAAAAAAAAAAGGCAATTTTCCTGGCTTGTAAAGCTAATGCGCATACACATTCTCGAGTTGATTGACAGGTGATGTCTCTATCTAAAAGATGATTGGCTCTTTTACCTGTAAGGCGGGACTTCCTTTCTACATCTGTTGACTGTTGGGCATTTCAGTTTCTCCCATTCATTTTAATAGAAGTGGCCCATCTCTGCTAACTAGTCTCTGGTATAATGGCATTAGCTTAGCAACATGCTAATGTTAGACTGTATTGGAATCAACTGAGCTTCATGTGAGGAATGCTATTTGTGTTCCCTACTGTATTTACCATAAATGGTGTTGCTGCCTACTGTATGTATAGTATTTAAAATGAGTCACTTATGGGTTTCCATTTCAGCAAGTCTAGATATAAAGAGGCCCTAGGCAAAATTTATGTTGGATGCATAACATTTAAGTGCCATAATGCAATATTTGTAAATTAAGTGATGTGATGGAGAGTCTGCGAGTCGGTCTCCATGACAGGATTCTTTTGTGTCTAAATAACTTATTTATTGTTTTACTCACCATTTTGCAATATTTATTGGGGTTTTGCTCATTTTAGCTATTTAAGGAGATCTTTACTGTTTTATTGTGCAAATGTTTTAATCCATCCTATTTATTGTAGTATTTGGTGTTTAACTCTCATTTGAACTCTTGTTCTTATTATTTTATTAATTGTAATAAATAAATAATTGTATGATCCAATTAGGGCAGTAAAATTCTATATTTAAGCCAGCTGCCACTAGGGGGAAAATCAAGATGGACGACCAGTGTTTGGAGCTCATGGACAAGGTTGTTAGAGCTGCTTGAGCGTGAAGGAAACTCAGGCCCGACTGCTTTAATCCCTCTTTATACATTCAGAGGGTGGGGACCACTTGGAATCTGTGATACTGTTTGGTTTTACTACAAGTGACAACTAATATATCCAATCAAAAAAGATGAATTTTGAGTTGCGGCAGGGGAAGGATTCATTCATTGATATTAATGTAGAAAGTGCTACCTAATTGAACATTTCACTGACCAGGTAGCGCTGTTCTCATAAATATGAATAAGCCTTCCCCTTCCATCCTACGTTTCGGAAAATCGGTACGGTTAACTACCAAGTTCAGATACAATCTCTTTTGGAGGCCCTGGCAATGTGGAGGCTCTAGGCAATTGCCTAGTTTGCCTATAGCTAGCGCCAGCCCTGCATGTCAGTTAGGATGCT
This sequence comes from Myxocyprinus asiaticus, assembly GCF_019703515.2. Taxonomy (NCBI): domain Eukaryota; kingdom Metazoa; phylum Chordata; class Actinopteri; order Cypriniformes; family Catostomidae; genus Myxocyprinus; species Myxocyprinus asiaticus. The sequence goes on from NC_059360.1 coordinate 4,321,098, forward strand.
GTCATGGTATCAGCCTACTGTATGTAGACAGTAGACAGTGAGGTAGCTTACTAGGCATTGGATCAGAAATATGGTATGTATGTATAGAATGCCGTCTGGCTTTTAAGTCTGAGAAACAACCACAACAGAACCATGAAACCTTTCCTGCCATTAATTTTGTATGTCCTCAGCACCACATTGCTATTAATTCACATTACATCTTATTATTTATGGAAAGCAGTCCCATTTTTCATTCAGCCTCTCCTGAAATGCAGACTACAGCACTCAAACAAGTGAGGTGGCAGCTATGTAGGTCACTTCCTCCTTATTGCAGGAAATAGGAACTTCAAACAGGATCAGGAAGCAATGTGGGGAGGGACAAATTCTTATTATAGCTCTCAGACACAGAGCAGATAAAGCAGCTTCAGCCTGCAAAGCGGCCTTACTAATTATTGAATCATGAGCCCAGTGGCTCAGATAGAGGTAATAACCATCTCTACTGAGAAAATAGGATGGAAGAGACGGATATTTTCTGCTCCAGAGGAAGGAGGGGGCTGGAAACACCACAGGGAAATGATCTACCACCACACACACCGAAATAAACAACTCCACTCGCTATTTCCTCACTAGCATTGTGTGTGAGTTTGGGAGGAAGATTTTAAACACTGCTTAGACTGTAGATGTGTTTAAATATTGCATTCATTAATTATTGCATTCAAATAAATCTGCAAGATGTTTTCTGGTAATAACAACAACATGAAAAAACATTCAGATAATTACTGTACATAAAACAGTAATAATGACTTGAAAATGCAAGTGAGAGCAAATGTTAACCAACGCTTGGGAGTACAGGAGTAAAGTGATCATTAAAGTTGATGTGTAATGTTTTTAAAATATTAAAATATGTTTTCCTATCCCAGTTTAATATGCAGAGTCAACTGTATCTAAATGCATTTTAAACTTCTGCATCGAACCAAAGCCTGAGGTGCACCTCTCCAAAATAAACACGTGTCGCATCAACGCAGAGCACAACAACTGTAATTGGTCTGCTTTGTAACCAGAGATTCTTCCCCAGGATTATATACAGGATATCTGAGGTAGCGTCACATTTTTTACAAGATTATATTAAGATCTATGCATCATATCACATTTTATTTGGGCTTGTTTTAATCTGGAGCATCTGCTGTTTTTACATTCTGTTCATGTTTCATTAAGTTACTATAAAAAACTTAACAAAAAGACACATCTATTATAACCTCTGTGCTTTTTTCTCTGGGCTTTTATTTTATATCTATTTGGTATGTGAGTGAAACAATATTTCTATGCTGTACAGTATTTTGTACAGTCAATAGTCACATTTCCTAAGTTATTAAAACAAAACACTTAGGAATTGGGCATGCCAAATTTAAGAAGGGGATAAAAAAAAATTATGAATCATTTACCATATTTTCTGCCAAAATATCATAGCTACTGAAATTAATACTGCAAGTTACTACTAGTTTTATGTAATATTGTTTATATAATAATATAACTTCACTGGCAGCCAAAGGTTTGGAATAATGTACAGATTTAGCTGTTTTTGAAGGAAATTGATACTTTAATTCACCAAAGTTACATTCAACTGATCGCAAAGTATAGTCAGGACATTACTGATGTAAAAAACAGCACCATCACTATTGGAAAAAATAAATTTTGATCAAATCAAGACAGGCCCCATTTCCAGCAGCCATCACTCTAACATCTTATCCTTGAGTAATCATGCTAAATTGCTAATTTGGTACTAGAAAATCACTTGCCATTATATCAAACACTGCTGGAAGCTATTTGGTTTGTTAAATGAAGCTTAACATTGTCTTTGTGTTTGTTTCTGAGTTGCCACAGTATGCAATAGACTGGCATGTCTTAAGGTCAATATTAGGTCAAAAATGGCAACAAAAAATAATTAACAGCTTTCTCTATAAACTCATCAGTCAATCATTGTTTTGAGGAATGAAGGTTATACAATGCTTGAAATTGCCAAAAAACTGAAGATTTCATACAAAGGTGTACACTACAGTCTTCAAAGACAAAGGACAACTGGCTCTAACAAGGACAGAAAGAGATGTGGAAGACCAGATGTACAACTAAACAAGAGGATAAGTACATCAGAGTCTCTAGTTTGAGAAATAGACGTCTCACATGTCCTCAGCTGACAGCTTCATTGAATTCTACCCGCTCAACACCAGTTTCATGTACAACAGTAAAGAGAAGACTCAGGGGTGCAGGCCTTATGGGAAGAATTGCAAAGAAAAAGCCACTTTTGAAACAGAAAAACAAAAAGAAAAGGTTAGAGTGGGCAAAGAAACACAGACATTGGACAACAGTTAATTGGAAAAGAGTGTTATGGATCTTATCCCCATTGAGCTTTTGTGGAATCAGTTAGAC